>NW_023458557.1:13147266-13151304 GCF_013731165.1 Rhagoletis pomonella | reverse complement strand
TAAAGGACAGTCCTTTATTTTAACCCCCTGTCCTTTATAATTTTTTCCCAAATAAAGGACGCCTTTTGTCCTTTATTTCTTAAACGTTCCTTTAAATCGGCTCTGCATTCTTCAGAGGTAAATTTTTAAAAGCAGAATTTAAAAAATAAAAATGTTCTTATAAAATATAATGAAAACCTTCGCCAAGTTGTTTGGCACCCCACTTAAGGGTTTCTATTTAATCGGTAAGCTTTGTACAATCTATAAAGCACAAGGAAAGTTGCGCCCAGGATCGTGTTGCACGCTGAGTGTCCAGTTCCACTGAAAGGGAACAATAAACCCTCTGCTGCACAGTGGTTCAAAACTGGCATTTAGTGTTCGTAATTCACTTGAGCCTTCATAACAACGTTTTTACAACGCTTTTATCAACTTGCAATGTTGTGTTCCAGAAACTTTCAATGTTGTGTTCCAGAAACTTTCAATGTTGTGTGTCCGACACCATAAAGCTTTGCTTTGAAAAGTTCCTATAAAAAGCATAGTGCATAGGGCGACATCTGTAGTGAAGTAGTGCATAGGGCGACAGCTGTAGTGAATAGGGCGAGGTAGATGACATCTAGATGTCGCCCTATGTACTACGTTTGCTACAGCGGAAATAGACGACACGTCATTTCTTTAAATAAAATTAATTGGTGCTCGTTTGTATGTACCAGAGCTGTAAAACTGTGAAATCATTTGAAATTAAAAATCATCAATTTTATGCTATTATGTTTTCATTGAATTTTTCCTTGTTGGGGAATGTGGCTTATAATTTTCCAATTCTACATTCACTCAAAGTAGATATGATTGCACACATTAACATATTCAAAGAAAGATTGAAAAAATTGAATGACGAAACATCAACTTTTAACACTGAATACGCATTCAGATGAATGCAGCTTTTGCTATGTGTGCACACATTCATTCAGTACCAATCAATCGGTATAAATATTCTAAACACACAAAACCCACTGAAAAGTACGCAAGGGTGAATTTTATTAAACAGATTTCAAAATTTCAACACAAAAAATGGTTTATAGAACGTTACCATTAGTTTTTTCACTTAAATTGGTATAAGTATTTATAACAGCCAGTTTCACGAAAGCAATTTAAGTGAAAAATGATTTTAATTTTTTTAATATGATATGGAAATTGACAGCAAATAAAAAATCATTTTTCATTTAAATTGCTGGTGAAACCGGCTGTAAGAATAAAAAATATTAATTGGATAAATATTTTTTAGTGAACGTGTCGTTAGAGTGTCGTTATGAAAAATATAAATTATTTATGATTTTAACATCTCTGTTTAGAAAATTGTCAGCTTTCCAAATAAGTGTTACCAATGTACCATTAATAATGTATTCTGCATAAATTAGTACATACATATATGTATAAGTTAATATAAACGAACAAATTTAAGAGCTTTTGGTTCTAACATTAGACATACATATACGTTTCATTACTTAATTATAAACATTTTTGATACAAATTTCTTCGTATTTTTTTTCTTCGTTATTGGGTCAAGCAGTTAATGGAAAATCGAATTTGTGGGTTAATGGAGGTTTTTTTATTTACAATAAGTCACAAATTATCAACAATTTCCAAATAACAATATTTAACAAAATTCCTTGGTCTATATTTTCATTAACACTCTTTTCTGTAAGCGCAATATTTAAAAATGCATACCCATTTCATTGCAGAAGGTTTGGCACGCTTTTTAACCCAAGTTTCGGTTTGTTTGTTAGCATAAAAACTACATATCGACACCTAAGTGAAAGATCGACCTATATCGGCAGCCAGTTCAAAAACTCCCTATCTCAAAAAACTGTTCAAGAACACCATATTTCAGAAGGTTGTTGAAGAACGCCAGGACCAGGTTATTTATTGTTTAATTTTTGTATTTTCAATACACTGCTGCCCTGCATAAAGGGAAACCCGGGTGCCGAATTCTTCAGATATCTAAACTTTTGCTAGAGTTATCGTGTACACAAAAAAACGGACAGACAGACAGACGGACATGGACTAATCAACTTTTCTTTTCATTCTGGGCATTTTCGGTATATACATACATACATATGTACATAAAAGTAGTATATATCTATCTCGATTTTGGTTGTTCCAAATATCCGTTACGTGAAAAAAGTTATGGTACCCTCCTGCAGAAGTGCGTAGTAAATATGTTTAAAAAGCAAACTTTTTAATTAATAATTAGTTAAAAAAATTTCAATGTAATGGAACTCCTCAACCCCTTTTTAATGAAAACAAGAACCCTTATGAAATTTCGTTTTGAAAGTTTTCAAATTTAAAAAATCAAGAAAAAAATTAATAGAAAAAAAAAATGTGATAAATTACATTTTATATTCTGCGAGAAAATGTCTAAAATCAATGAAGACCTATGCTGCGAAGGCAGCGAAGTATCAAAAGAAGATTTTGACGACCTTTGTGAAGTGATCAGTGAGTATGTTTTCGAAGACGAAGACCCAACACCACAGCCAACGAGAGAATATCTAGATGTGGCAAATTCACATTCATATAACGACACATCTGTTTTTTACGACACACGCGGGGAAAACGATTTAGCTGAGGAACCATGTGCGCAGGAAACATTATTTGGAAAATATTTCGAAATTTTGGAGAAGGTAGATATCAAATGCAATGACCGCTTTTTTTTATTAAAATAGAGCACTAATGCAGTGAGCACTTTTAACAATACTTGCTCATGTGTGCTGGCCAAGTTTGTGGTTGCTTTCACATACAACCCATACATTTACAAAGTTATTAAAATATTAATAGCTGGCGAAACATTTTCCAAAATGTAATACATACATAGATCTACATGTTTTACTAATTAATTGAATTTAACGAATTCTTTATATTACTAATTTCACTTCAAACTAATGTATGTACGTTGTCTTTAAATGAAAAACAGAAACTAAATACGGCTTTTATTTCTATCTATGCAGTTACATATGTATATGTATGCAAGTATGTATAAGTATATACAATTTGCTATGATGGAGCCCCAGAGGCTGATGTTATAAAAATGTGTAGGTATTTAAGACTAACATTAAAAACTACTTGTATACACGAGGCATCAAAAAGCAGAGTGACTTCTTTACCGATTTGGAAAATAAACAAGATGGCTTCAGAAAATCTATAAATATAAAGGAATTGCATACATCCAGAGAAACAACCATTTACAAGTCTATTCTGCGCTGGTAATACAAATTTTGTAACCGGTAAATAAAGTTTCTCTCAATTTTTAAACCCATTTTGCATTCTGTGTACTCTTGTAACCGGTAAATTTCGTTAACATCTCATAAGGTGGTAACAAAATATTTCCCCGTGAAATTTGTAATGCCAGAACTTCCACAATTCTTCATACCTGAATATCTGAATATATTACCAGCATTACCAACGTTCCTAGAATCGCGGTGACATGAACTGGTAACATTTTTTGGTAATAAAATTTTCCGGTTACAAAATCTTCGGTAACGTGCAGAATAGAGAGAATGGGAAACGAAAGATGCCGGTAATGAAATTCGTAAGATTTATCAAGCAAGAGTTTTAAAAACTGTCAATTCTATTGACTCTGTTTTATATTTCTATATATAGTTCACTAATTTCGAATCTAATATATGTGTATGTATGTATAAAGATGTGTCCTTTGTGCTCGACGGTTGCGATGTTTATTTGGAATAATTTCTCACCATTCATTGGCCATGGTTTAATGACAGAAAACGTCCATACTTACATACACATTGAAATAAAATATTTGTTTTTTTTTTCAATTCCAGATATGTTTAAACTTTAAAGTATAAAATGTATCAACCCTGGGGAAAAAAGCATTAGTACTGAATGGTAAAAAACGTGTGCATTCATTTTAAATATACAATCATGTCTGTGTGCGAATGCTTCTGTTACATTCACATTCTATACTGAATGTCGATCTACCATTCAATAACACAACACAGTTTCTTTGTTTTCAAGTATTTTAAGCCACTCAGTAATGAGGTTTTTTTT
>NW_023458557.1:13145644-13147166 GCF_013731165.1 Rhagoletis pomonella | reverse complement strand
TGTCAAAATTCGGGAACTAAATAACTTTAGTTGTCGAAACCAATCGTTTTTCTCAGTGTACTCACTCCTGGCGAGTCAGCTAAATCATATACATGTTATGTATGTAGATAGATATACACCATACTGCAAAACTTCATGTGAACAGCACAGTCAAGCAGATCACAGCACATCACAAGCACAATCACAGTAAATCGAAAGCAATAAATTTTTTTCAATAAACTGCCGATAAAAAGAATACAATTCTCAAATCACAGCAAAAGCAAAGCCGTTCGAATGTAAATCAAAAATTTCAAACCGAAGCAAAAGAAAAAATTAAAGTGCTGTTGCTGCTGTGCTGACAGTTTTTCAAACCCTGTTTATATGTTACTTACATTCATAATTTTGCTTCGAATAAAAATGTACTGAAAAGTACTGATTTTTGTAGCATCAAAAAGTCTAACGTAGTGCTTTCGCGCATAAGAAATCTGGCAACCCTAATAATCAATAAAAATTTGCAACAAAATATTATTCTCCCGTTCTCGTCTTCACTCTGCTTGCTTTGAGCCGGTTTTTTTTTAACTCTGCGACGTTTCTAGCAAGTCTGCCATCCTTCTTTAAGTTTCGTTTGACAATTGCCCAATATCTCTCTATTGGCCTGAGTTCTGGAGAATTCTGTGGGTTCAACTCTTTTGCTACATAATTGACCTTGTTATTATTTAATAAGGTCACTTTATACCTAGTCCGTTCCTTTGAACTTCGGACTGGAGCTGTCAAACTACAATTTTACTCTCGCTAGTGAGAGTAAAAGGAGAACAGACGCAGAAGTGCACGGGAACGCAAAAAGCACTATTTCCTGTAAAAACCTCAGTCGGTTAGTTTACATGCCATTTGTACAACACTGATTGGCTGAAATATTACTAACTAATTATTAAAATCTATACATATTCAAATATTTCGTTATTTACTTCCATTTTTTTTACAAATATAAGGTTCTTTGCTTACACCGCTTTCTGTTTTTCTTTGCACATGCAAATCAGCTGATCGTTTGACACTTTTCATGAACTTACTGGAAAAAAACTCCGGACTAAATTCTGTAACTTCTGACTAGGAACAGTTACTCAGTTACTCTCTCAAAAGTGTTCCCACTTACAAGTTTTATGTCAATAGGAACGACTTCCTGTAAGTTCTGACTAAATCCTGTAAACCGGACTGCTATTGGAACAGACTAACCGTTTGGCCAACTGTCGAAACGAAATTCCCTTTTCAGTGCAGTAATCGTACACAATTTTCGTGCGCACTTCCTCTTAGATTTGCGGCATCGCCTATAAAACTTAATAAAAAAAAACAAGGCCGCAATAAAAGGACAATTTTTCTTGCTTTCCAACGACACCCAAAAAAGTTTCATCAAGCGCCAACTTTTCAATAAATTTTAATTTGAAAGTGTGCAGTTTATTTTCGGTACAGACAAATTGCAGATTGCTAGTGCAGCACGAGTAAGATGAAATATATTTCTGAAATCGATTTGCAATTGCAGACACATCTT
>NW_023458557.1:13142790-13145544 GCF_013731165.1 Rhagoletis pomonella | reverse complement strand
AATAACATTGACAAGTCTAGTACATGTTATACATCTGTATTAAAAAGATGTAAATAAAAAGAATGCAATTTAACTTCGAAATACTATGGATAATGGGGTTACGGTATTTCTCACCCCAACTCCAACCCCAAACTGGAAATTAATCTATAGGTATGTATATTGCGTTAACATTATTAAAGATTTTATTTAACAAATTCAACAAACCCATCAATATGTCATTTTTCTGATCTTCTGATCTTCTTATTTTCATATTTAGTTTTGTTCTCTTTTAACTTCAGATTTAAATATCGAATTCACAAAAGGAAGCGCTGACAATTTAAAAACATTTTTACCGTCATCCTGGCAGTGGTACTTTGTACTTTTGCAGCTTCCACATGAGCAAATCATTTTTCATTTTATTATTTTACAAAATTATTTCATTTTTTGTTATGTCAAATTCATTTCAGAAAAAATTTTATTATAATTTTCAATCTGGCACCTAGATTTTGATGAAAGTGACAAAATGCCAGCAAAAGTCAAATGGCTAACTACCTTTTTTACAACGCTTTTATCAACTTGCAATGTTGTGGCTCCAGAAACTTTCAATGTTGTGGATCCAGAAACTTTCAATGATGTGTGTCCGACACCATAAAACCTTTGCTTTGCAAAGTTCCTATAAAAAAGTCTAGTGCATAGGGCGACATCTGTAGTGAATAGGGCGAGGTAGATGACATCTAGATGTCGCCCTATGTTGTACGTTCGCTACAGCGGAAATAGACGACACGCCATTTCTTTAAATAAAATTAATTGGTGCTCGTTTGTATGTACATACATATGTAAATGCATGTGTGTGCACCTTTCTATTAATATCGTTGAATTATTTTAATATCTATTGCAAAATTTTATTCAGACAGGACTAAAAAGTAGAAAATAAATAATATAAAATAACTTTTTAATATACAACGCTTTTATAAATGGACTAAAAAGTAGAAAATAATATTTCTCAGTCACATAGAATTTGTTTTGATAACTTTTGATTTTGAAATTTTAGCAAAAGTCATTATAAACAATCTATGAAATTGAAAATGAAAAGCGTGGGGCGCATGTAATACACTTGAATTGATATGAAAAGTAATATATGTATGTATGTATGGGGGTATATGAATAACGACCGCTTAAAATCGATCTCAAATTTGTACTTTCGCTGAAGAAATTTTAGGTCTATGTTATGTAGATTGCCTATTGTCAATTAAATATAATGCTTTGTATTGCATGCCTCCCACGCTTTTCATTTTCAATCTCATAAATTGGTTATAACGACTTTTGCTAAAATTTCAAAATCAAAAGTTATTAAAACAAATTCTATGGGACTGAGAAATATTATTTTCTACTTTTTAGTCCATTTATAAAAGCGTTGTATATTAAAAAGTTTTTTTTTATATTATTTATTTTCTACTATGCTTTAAACCTCCTTTATTTTTTAAGAATAAGGCCATTAGAATACAGCTCTTAACAGAAACGAAAAATCAATTATATAAATAGGCAATCATGTTTCCTTTACACCCCTTTTACGGCTAAACTGTACTTCTAAGGTATAAACAATTATATATCATTAGAAAGGTATTTTGATGCTGATGTGCAGGCAATTTTTAAAATTTCAAATTAGTTTAAAATAGAGCGAAAAAATCAATTCAAAAGTCACACCAATACCAATGCCATACATGTACATGGTTGGGGCGGAAATGCCTCCTAAATGTATGCTTTAATATTGATAGTGAATTAAAGAAACGTGCTAAGCAGCAGTTTAGGAATAAGATGTATGTATGTATGTACATGAATAGATTAGCCTCAAACAAGGATGAGATAATTTTGAGTATGGAGAAGAAGAAAGGGATAAATACAGAAATTAAAATAAAAGTAAAGAAACCTCAATATAAAGACAAAGAGGAAGGAAAATTTAAATACCTAACCTAATAACAATGGTGGGGGTGAATATGTTAATGAAGAAAAGAATGGACATATTTAGATCAGGATAAAGGAAAGGATAAAGATGAAGAAGAAGATGAAGACCAAGACGAGGAAGAAGATGAAGATGAATATGAAGATAAGGTTTATCCTTAACTTATCTTAACTTAACTTACCTCACCTCAACTCATCTCACCTCCGCTTAAAAACTTACTCCACCTGAGTTCGCTACACATTAATTCACCACACCTTAACTCCCCACACCTAAATCCACCACTACTTCACTCCCCACACCTAAATTCACCACACCTTAATTCACCACACCTAAATCCACCACACTTTAAATCACCACACCTTAACTCACCACACCCCAACTTTCCCACCACATCTTAACTCACCACACCTTAATTCACCACACCTCAACTTTCTCACCACACCTTAACTCACCACACCTTAATTCACCACACCTCAACTCACCACAACTAAATTCACCACACCTCTTAAGACCACCACACCTGAATTCATAACACCGTAACTCCCACACCCAATTCCACCACACTGCAACTCATCACACCCAATTTCAACACATGACATGATATCACTAAAGAAACAATGTAAAGAAAAAGAGGAAGGAAAATTTAACTACCTACCCTAATAACAATGATGGGGGTAAATACGTAAATGGAGAAAAGAATGAAGATATAGATCAGGATAAAGGAAAAGATAAATATGAAGACGAAGGTGAATATGAGGATGAAGATGAAGATGAAGATGAAGATGAATATGAAGATGAAGATGAAGATGAAGATG
>NW_023458557.1:13130061-13142690 GCF_013731165.1 Rhagoletis pomonella | reverse complement strand
AAAGAAGGTTTAAAGCTACGTGTAAGGAGGGCGGATGGCGCATGATCAGGCGACCCGCCAGCGGAACGTATAACATCTATACGGATGGATCAAAAATGGCTGATGGAGTGGGCGCCGGAGTCTACTGCGCCGAGCTAGTCCTCAGGCAACCCTTCAAGCTTCCAGAGTACTGCAGTATCTTCCAGGCGGAAGTCTTCGCTAAAAGTATATATGTCGATAGCGAATAAGGCTATAATCTCACATCGTATTTCGTCAGAAAATGTTCTTAGAAGCAGGGAAGCAGTAAACAGGGTGGCCGAGGGTAAACGGCTGCATATATACTGGGTTCCAGGCCACAAGGGAATTTTAGGCAACGAAATAGCTGATGAAATTCCCAAAAGTGCCATCCATCTTGCTATCGAACCCGTACAGGAAATACAAAAGTCGCTAAAAACGATCTATAATGAAATTTCCGAAAGAGCTGAGTGCCGGATCCGGGTGAGATGGAACGCTTTAGCGACATGCAAAACCACCAAGATCATGTACAATAGCAGCAAAGGAAACACCCATTTCTTGCTTACACGGTCACGCAGGGATTGCAGGACAGTTGTTGGCCTAATGACGGGCCACAACCTACTGGCATCCCATGCATGCAGAATGGGCATTAGTAACAGTGACGCATGCAGGAAGTGCAGGGAGGAAGGCATGAGTGAGACGTTAGAACACCTCCTCTGTATCTGTCCGGCCTTAGCTAGAACTCGCCTTACATATCTCGGCGCTTCGCAGTTCAAAGGACTAGAGGAGGCTTCAAAACTGGATATTAAGGCTCTCTTGAACTTCGGAAAAAGCGTTGACGTCCTATACGACGACTACTTTAGATCGCAGTAACACGGACCTCCATCTGGCACTACAAAGGACCAATGGGTCTATGTAAGGCGCATCAGCCGGCCAGTGTAACCTAACCTAACCTTAACACATAAATAACAAATAAATTAACAATTCAAAGTTTCTCTAAACACAAGTCAAACAAGTTAATAGTACACTGCATAATCATAAGACCGCCACATATTAACAAGTTTTGACTATTTATTTTTAAATTATTTAATTGTAATAGTAGGTATTACTTCCAAAAGAAATTGCTTTTGTCCTTCTTCTTTCGTCAAAGTTCGATTATAATTTTGTATCAACGCTATATCTCGTTCAGCAATATCACTAACATATTTAATACTCTTAATCGTCTCTAAGACAACCAACTTCAGGGTCATTTTTTAGAGAATTTAATGCCCTGCAAGAATATGCCTAATAGAAACGCTTATCCATTTTTTATATCGTTATTTAACGGTCCAAGAATTATAACATTTTCAATGAAAACAAATTTTTTTAGATGTTATTTACATAAAAAATTTCAAATGCCCACCGAAACATTTTAAAATTGAAATAAAAATTTTTCCAAATGGGAGAATTTCCTTCTTAGTAAATAGGTCATTTTAAGGCCATAAATTCGCTAGTTTAGTTATTTTGGATCACCCTAATATATATATACAAGAACTAATCGTTTATAGTAATAAGAATAAGCGGCGAAATTTCAGTGAAACGCTCTCAAAATTTAGTACCGCGAATTACGTAATTCGAAGGGTAATTGGAGTGCGAATTATGAATGAGAGCGAACTACGGAATTGGGGTGCCGTGGAAAAGCCATATTAAATGTTATTGATTAAGGCTAAAAGGAGTTTACACTGTTCAACTCATTCTTGTTAAAATAAAATTTTCAGTTTAGAATAGATTTTTAAGTTGTGTCAATCACAGACATCTTTGAAACAGCTTTTTGTTAAGATGAGAGAGAACAGAGTTATTCATATGAAGAGAAAAAATTTACTCGGCCATATAAAGAAATATGAGTACTTCAATTAGTTTCCCCTGTGTCCGCAGATAAATTGCGGATTTAGCAAGCCGGGAAGTCATGGGTTCGAATCCTACAGGCAGGAAAAATTTTGTACGTCTAGGTTTGTTCTGTTAAAAATTATTATTTAAATTTTGTTTATGTAATTATAGTTGCTGTGATCTTTTTAAGTAAAATTAAATTCCAAAAAATTTGATTTACTTGAAATGATTATGTGTAATACCATTAAAAAGAATAAAATAAAGTTTAATAAAATAAAATAAAAGAATGTTTATATTAAACAAGTAAGAAAGTCTAAGTTCGGGCGGAGCCGAACATTAAATACCCGGCGCAAGTATTAAATATATGTTTTCCACCTTTCCGAAAGCTACCGCTACATGATAAGCCGGGGTGTATACATTTTAAGTAAATTAGCGTCCTTAAATTTCGAAATATTGAAATTTCAAGCATATCTGAAATTTACCGTTATATGAAAAGCGGCCTCAATTTTAGTCCGATTTCAACAATTTTCAACGGTTTGCTTTTATGTGGCAAGCACAATAACCATACCGAGCTTGGTATAAATTGCTAGAACGGTTAGCGAGATACATATATGTGATCACAAGTGGGCGGTACTACGCCCATTTTCCAAAATTTTGTCATAAACGTATATCTTGGTAAAGAATTGTTGCAATCATCAATTTTGAATAAATTAGCTTCAATATTTACTGATTTATCGAAGATTTTGTATTTCTCGAAATTACCGTTATATGGGATGTGGGCGTGGTTATTGTCCGATTTTAGAAATTTTCGGCCAGTTGGTATGCTGTACCAGGACCAACAACTGTGCCTAGTTTGGAAGAAATTGGTGTAGCGGTTACCAAGATATACACATGTAACCATAAGTGGGCGTGGCTACGCCCATTTGCCAAAATTTTGTAATATTCTTATTTTTCGTCTAAAACTCATTGCAAATATCAATTTTGAGTGAATTATCTTCAGTAGTTACTAAAATATCGCAGTTTTCGTTTTTTCTGAAAATTACCGTTATACGGGAGGTAGGCGTGGTTATTGTCCGATTCTTAAAATTTTCAGCCATTTAGTATGCTGTACTAAGGCCAACAACTGTGCCAAGTTTGGAAGAAATTGGTGCTGCGGCTACCAAGATATACACATGTAACCATAAGTGGGCGTGGCTACGCCCATTTTCCAAAACTTTATAATATTCATGTTTTCCGTCTGAAACTCATTGTAAGTATCAATTTTGAGTGAATTATCTTCAGTAGTTACTAAAATATCGCAGTTTTCGTATTTGTTAAAATTACCGTTATATGGGAGGTAGGCGTGGTTATTATCCGATTTCGCCCATTTTCAATACCATCCGTCCCACGCCCAAAAGAAGTTCACGTACCAAGTTTCGTTAAGATATCTCAATTTTTACTCGAGTTATCGTGTGCACAGACGGACGGACGGACGGACGGACGGACGGACGGACGGACGGACGGACAGACAGTCACCGCTTAATCGATTTCTCTTTTCATTCTGATCATTTATGTATACATTTGTCTATATCTATCTCGATTCGTTTTGCCTGTTACAAACAACCGTTATGTGAACAAAGTTATAATACCCTTGTGCACAAGTGCGCTCGGGTATAAAAATATTAGTAAAATTAAGAAAAATTGTCTGGAGTGGGGACCGAACCTGTGTGCTACTGCGTTTACTACTTCAACTGCAAAATAAAACTTAGAACCTTATTTTACCATTTTAAGATCACGTTTTCCTCATTTTAAAGTTAAAACTCTGTTTTTGAAATAAAATGCATTTTAAGTTGACTATGAAAGAGTTAAAATGGTGATTACTATAAAGCACGATTTAAATCATTATAACCTTTTTCTAACTTTTCTATGACTATGGGCCAATGACTGTATACAATTAGGAAATAATAATATACTTAAAGAAATTTTTTGAAAATTTCATCACGGCTATAAAACTTGAAAAGGAGGACAAGGAGGACATTTTTGCACAAAAGGAGGACGGAGAAGGACAATATTTTTGAGGAGGACAAATCACGTTTGAGGAGGACGGTTGGTCAGCTTAGATAAAGCCCATTCTCTAAAGGATAGATAAGCCCTCGTCCACAAACATTTTCTTCGAGAATGGGTTGGATTTCGAATTTACAACGAAGGATATTGGATAACGAGGCTCCGTTATGCTAGAGAGTTGGTAAGTTACCGAGCCGAAGACCACCCTCTTACCTCATTCATTACACTGTGCGACACTAAAAAATTCCTGGGAAGTTATATATATTTTCTGGTAGGTCTTTTCGAGTAAAACAATAATCTAAATATGAAATTTGCCAAACATCCCCAAAATCTTGATTTACCGTTAAAAACCGGTTTTTCGAACTTTTGCGCACTTATAAGCAGTGATCGGACTTCTACCACATTGTGGTAGATCTGCCACTTTTTTGAGCATCTACCACTCAAGGTCTGAAATCTACCACATATTTGCGTTTTTGAGTAGATTCATTTTTGCTCGACATAATTTCCTTAATTTTAAGAGCAGAAATTGTCCATTTCCGGCGGCGATGAAATTGCTCAAGTAATAGTAAACAAAGCCGAATGGGAGGATAAAATAAACTGTAAATTAGTAAATTTTCCCAATAATACATTTTTAAAATGCAAAATATATGATTTACAAAAAGTATTGATAGCGAAGATGTTAGAAAACGGCTATTTTTGTGAAAGTATTAGCAAATTTAAGTGCATCTAAAGTTTCTGAGGCGTTGTTTATTTTTACTTGAGAATTGTCAAAATCGGTAAATTCCAAGTCGCGGTTTCTGCAACGTGCTACATTAGATCGCTATATCGCGATGTGATAAAAAGAAAAGCTGGCATCACCCTGCAAGGTTGCAGGAATTTCTTAAAATATGTTCGAAAGATATCTTGATATGGAAAAACTGCTTTACACTATCAAGAAAAAAAATTGGCAAAACTCAGCGCAATTTTTAGCAACTTTTTTTAGAGTCTAAATAAAAAAGTTTGCAATTTAGGTGAAACCTTGCAGAATTTTTTTAATTTTTGTACAAAGTTTGATCTAAAACCTGATATCTACCACATTTTTTTGAAATCTACCACATTTTTTCCAGATTCTACCACACAGAATTTTTTAAGTCCGATCACTGCTTATAAGCCTGTAACTTAGTTCATTATGAACCGAGTTTCGGTGTATTGCCGGGTTTAAAAAGAAGAAACTTGAACCTTATGAACGATGTATATGCGAATAATAAAATCTTAAGAGATCTGTGTGTATTTACCCACCAAACATATTTTTTTTACATTTTTCAACTTTTTTCGACTTTGGTGAGCTTTGTACGCACTATTTTATAAGAAAACCATACTAGTCCTAAATTGATTGTAAAACTGAATTTAACGTCGAGTAAAACGAGTGTTTACTTTCCAAATTCGGATGAAAGTTTACTGAGTTATACAACTTTTTATGAAAACAAAATTTTTGCTTTTTTTAATTTAACGTTTTTTATGATTGCAAGGTACGGCCATTCCGAAAGCCGGATCAAATAGACGTTTTAAACGTCCCATTGGCTAAAGCTCAAAATGCTGTCCTACCACTACTGCATTTAATCCTAGGATATATGAAAATATATGGGTATTCTCACAGTCTTGCAAAGCCCTTGCACGATGCACGGATAGCACGGTTTGCAAAGCTGTCCCATAGGAAAACCGTTTTTTTTTCGTGCAATCCATCTGTTAATTGTAAAATTGGATTGGATAAAAAATTGGATGCAAATAGCAACGCTTTTTGTCATCTTAAAGGGGTGTTCTCAAAATTAAGTGAAGCCAAAATAAAAGGAGGTATTAATTTTTTATTCTCTCATCTAATACTTGTTCATCAGTTTTATCTCTTTTTATGAATTTTAGGTTTTTTTCATAAGACCTCAAATTCGTAAAATTATGAGGGCAATTCCACCGTCACGGGTTAGACATTTGTACAGAAAAAAATTTCTTTCTTGTTTAAATTTAAGTATAAAGTACTCAACAATTCTACATTTTGAAAAAGCTACACATAATTAATTATTATATGAGTTATTACAAAATACGAAAAAAATTCCAGCTTACTTTTATATGGAAAAAATCTGATTTATTTCTTCTGTCACGGGTGGGACAAAAAAAAAGAACCTGGTTTTTGGAGCAGATATATGTTACGGAAACTGCGAATTTATTTCACTTTTCTGTGTGAACATGCTGTCTTATAATAAAACAAAGAACCAGGAACACAAACAAAGCAAAAACTACAAAAAAGTGATGGATTTATATGTATATTTATATATTATATATTTATGTATATTTATATTTATGGATTTATACAAAAAATCCGAAAGTTCTTCTGTCCCGGGTGGGACAATGTTTGTCACGGGTAGGACACGTATGCATTTTTATATGAAAAGGAGCTTTTAGTGTGGTCCGTATATAAAGATTAGTTATTAAAAAATATAAGAAGCCAAGTAGGGGTTAAGTTCAATCACGTTTTATCTTAGGATAGTGCCTTTTATATAGAAGAAAATGCTTATCACCGTCAGCCAAAAAAATTATTAAAAATGAACGCGATTTCCTAGCGTCTTGAAATTTTCACTTTTACCTACTTGAACTAAATGGACTACAAAACTGGGTGTAATTGTTAAAGTTTTTTGAATTTTTATAATTTTTGTAAGAAGTCCGAAATGTAGATTTATGTGGTTCTGCTTAGGTAATGTGCTAGACTTTTATAAAAAAAAACTATAAACATTAAGTTAACAAAATAAAAAAAAAAACTGGCCAAAATGTAACTTAACTTAATCAGCTGACCACAAGGGTATATAGATAATGGACGAGTCCGCGCATTCCCCCCTCCTCCACCCCAACAAACAAATAAAGCTTATCAGCCCTGTAAACCTACCTCTGACAACTGTCCCACGCATAGCTGTCACGGGTGGGACATGCTTCTCTGTTGAATTATTCTTATCTAACTACGTGGAAACGACAATGCAACTGTGGTAAATATTTGCAATGAATTTCTAACTTTATGTAGCAAAAAGGAAACACAACCTCAATTTCTGTAATTAAATATAAAAACCTTTAGCTTTTTTGTCACGGGTGGGACAAGACCAATACTGCCTAATAATAACTCATAATATAGATAAAGCAGTCGCATAATTTAATATATAAAACAATTTTATTAAAAGCAGATGAGTTCTACTATACATTTTTTTACCAAACACTTGAATTATGAATCGTAAATTACACTATGCGACAGTCAAAATCGGGATGGGATGAAACCAACGGGAAATGTTATATCGGTCAAAAACAAGTTATACGTGGCCCGGCGTTTCGCTGGGTCACGTCTAGAAATCGAGATATATCGATTTGAAGTTAGTAACTTTCATATAGGGGAAATTGTCACCTTTGGTGGTCTTTTTTTTGACATAACTCGAGAACCACTAGTCCGATTTTGCTCAAACAAATTTAAAAAAATTAAAAATTACAATTCCTTTAATATGTTAATATAACGTTTTTCTATATACTCAACAGTTTTGCCGGTAAAAATAAATGTATGAAGTTAATCGATCGGGCACAAATTCAACGATTTAATGTAACCGCAGAGATATACATATAATTTTTTATAAGCAAAACAATCAGAGCAGTCACTAGGGATGTGTGTATCGAATCGGCAAAGCAGTCCTAAAGGCCCCTACACACGATACTGCTGTTTGGCTAAAAGGGATTTAGCCAGAGGTGTATTTTAATATATCCTACCACAATCTGTGAAAATCCCAGTTTCGAAAAGTGTTGGGTAGGGCCTTTGTGAATTAAGGTATGTATGTATGTGCATGTATTTGTGTAAGAGCACTTACTTGGGGAAAAGTTTTCTCCATATCCCAGCACCAGTGTTGATTGAGATAACGTACAAACAGCGCACGCAGAAAGTCAACGCAGAGAGGTGCGAAAAGGGACAGAAGCTACAAAAAAAATAAAATTAAATTATAGTTGTATGCTAATATAACGCTATATTAAAGATAAATATTCAAAATAAGGACACAAAATACCTTAAATATTTTAAGAGTTGGAATACAACTGGAAATAACATAAACGGAAATAACGCAAATTTGTGTTATTTCCCAATTGAATGTGAAATAACACAAATTTGCTTTTTGAGTAATAAGACCAACTTTTAAACTTAATAATGAGCAATAAAGCAGTTACATTTGACAAAAAATAGTACATGAACAAGTTAAATGGACGGATTTTTAAGTACAGTATATTTTGCTTTGCTGCCTTTATGCGTAAGTGCACATTTAAGATACCTACCCGAAACTGCGCATCAGCAGCATTATTTTTAACATTTATAAGGAAACTGCTCCGATAGATGGATTCAACATACCTGCACAATAGCGATACCTGCATTAAAAATTTTAAACTATTATCGAAAATGAAAGAAAGTATTACGTTTACCTGCACTGGCTCTACACTTACCCTAATTTTACAAGCTTTTATTTATTTTGCTCTTCTCGCAGAACAACGAAAATGGCTATCATTTTATGTACATAGTTAAATGGAAAATTAGATACCATTCGGAAAAAATTTCGCTTGCAGTAAATTCTACGTGGTAAGCGCTCCTCCAATATTAGGTTTCATAGGGATTCGGATACCTTACTCATTGAAGTAGTAAAGAAAATTCGCTTAAATGCTTGTCAGGTTAAGCGCACAAGTTTTTCGAATGAGACCCCCCTTACGATGACGACCACGGCAAACGTTTAAAGGACTACGATTTGAGGGCATGCACCTGGAATGTCCGGACCCTTAATGGGGAAGGTGCCTCTGCCCGCTTGGTTGATGTCCTCGTAAGGACAAAAGCTGACATCACCGCCATCCAAGAAATGCGTTGGACGGGGCAAGGCAAGCAATGTCTGGGGCCTTGCGACGTTTACTACAGCTGCCATGTAAAGGAGCGCAAATTCGGAGTTGGATTTGTGGTGGGAGAGAGACTCCGTCGCCGAGTACTGTCGTTCACCCCGGTGGACGAGCGTCTAGCCACAATCCGCATCAAAGCGAGATTCTTCAACATCTCGCTCATCTGCGCCCATGCCCCGACGGAAGAGAAGGATGAGGCATCCAAGGATCTCTTCTATGAGCGCTTGGATCGCACGTACGAGCGCTGCCCCCGTAATGATATCAAAATCGTGCTTGGCGACTTCAATGCCAATGGAAGGGATCTTTGGAACCACCGTCGGGAAATTCAGCCTCCACGACGAAACGTCCGACAACGGATTGAGGCTGATCGACTTCGCCGGGGCCCGAAACATGGTAGTATGCAGTACTAGGTTCAAGCATAAAAAGATCCAAGCTACGTGGCTGTCTCCGGATCGAAAAACGAGAAACCAAATCGATCATGTTGTGATAGACGGAAGGCACGCTTTCAGTTTTTTAGACGTACGCACACTCTGAGGCCCAAACATCGACTCAGACCACTATCTTGTTGCAGCCAAGATACGCACTCGCCTCTGTTCAGCAAAAATGTGCCCCCCAAATATGCAAGGAAAGCTTAACGTCGAAAAGCTGCAATCACAACAGACAACCAGCGCTTTCGCTACTCGACTCTTACACCTGCTCTCAGAGAGCACTCTTCAACAAACCGACATATGCGAGCAGTGTAACCATATTTCCCGCTCATTAAGTACCGCCGCCGAAGAAGTAGTTGGATTTCAGCGATCCCGAAGGAACAACTGCAAGAGAAAAAGAGCTACAGGGCCACGCTGCGATCGGGCGCAACGCTATAGGGATTTGAAGAGGGAAGCGAGACGTATTTGCCGCAATAAGAAGAGAGAGGCCGAAATACGTGAGTGCGAAGAGCTTGAAATGCTGGCCGACAGGAAGAATGCCCGAAAATTTTACCAGAGAGTTAGGCGACTTACGGAAGGTTTCAAGACCGGGCGTACTCCTGTAAGAACAATAATGGCGACCTAGTAACTGATGTCCAGAGCGTACTTAAATTATGGAGGGAACACTTTTCTGCCCTACTAAATGGTACAGAAAGTTGTGGAGAAGAAGAACCCGAGCCCGCAGTCGATGATGACGGAGTCGACGTTCCACCGCCAGACTATGACAAGGTACGTATAGCAATAACGCGGCTGAAAAACAACAAAGCTGCTGGAGCTGACAGCCTGCCAGCTGAGCTATTCAAGTAAGGCGGCGAGGAGTTGATAAGGTGCATGCATCAACTCTTGGGCAGAATATGGGCAGATGAACGCATGCCCAACGACTGGAGTTTAAGTGTGCTCTGCCCAATCCTCAAGAAAGGTGACCTCGCCATTCGCGCCAACTACCGCGGGATCAGCCTTCTAAGCATAGGTTACAAGGTTTTATCGAGCGTATTGTGTGAAAGACTGAAGCCCACCGTCAATGAATTGATTGGGCCTTATCAGTGTGGCTTTAGACCTGGCAAATCCACCATAGACCAGGTATTCACAATACGCTCAATCTTGGAAAAGACCCGCGAAAAAGGATCGACACTCACCACCTATTTGTCGACTTTAAAGCCGCTTTTGACAGCACTAAAAGGAGTTGCCTATACGCCGCTATGTCTGAATTTGGCATCCCCTCAAAACTCATACGGCTGTGTAAAGTGACATTGAGCAATACCACCAGCTCCGTCAGAACCGCTCGGGAACAATTTACTACAAGAGCGTGCAATTGCTGGTTTATGCCGATGACATCGACATCATCGGTAACAAAAACCGCGAAGTTTGTTCTGCCTTTTCCAAGTTGGATAGGGAAGCAAAGCGAATGGGTCTGGTGGTAAACGAGGACAAGACGAAGTATCTCCTGTCATCAAACAAACAGTCAGCACATTCACGCCTTGGCACCCACGTCACTGTTGACAGTTACAATTTCGAGAAAGTAGAGAATTTCGTTTACTTGGGAACCAGCATTAACACCGATAATAATGTCAGCATTGAAATCCAACACAGAATCACTCTTGCCAACAAGTGCTACTTTGGACTGAGTAGGCAATTTAGGAGTAAAATCCTCTCTCGACGTACGAAAACGACGCTCTATAAGTCACTCATCATGCCCGTGCTGGTATATGGCGCAGAAGCATGGACAATGACAACATCCGATGAGGCGGCTCTTGGAGTGTTTGAGAGAAAGATTTTGCGGAAGATTTACGGGCCTTTACGCGTTGGCGACGGCGAGTACCGCAGACGATGGAACGATGAGCTGTATGAGCTTTACAACGATATGGACATAGTGCAGCGAATTAAAATACAGCGGCTCCGCTGGCTTGGTCATGTCGTTCGAATGGACACCGACGCTCCAGCTCTGAAAGTATTCAACTCGGAACCCGCTGGTGGTAGCAGAGGAAGAGGGAGGCCCCCACTTCGATGGAAAGATCAGGTGGAGAAGGACTTGGCTTCACTTGGCGTTTCCAATTGGCGTCAGTTGGCACAGAGGAGAAACGACTGGCGTGCTTTGCTGAACTCGGCCAAAATCGCTTAGGCGGTTACAGCGCCAAAAAAGAAGAAGAAGTTCACTTCTGAAACTGCTGTCCGAGTAATGGTGCGTATGGTGTTATTGCAAGCACGCCACCCATGTTGGAATTACACCAGGTGAGGTAATATTAGAGTGAGAAGAAAGAGTTTGACACTGCCTTGTTTGAAAATTTGCCTATAAAATGTGACTATACGGCAGCCGAATGTCAGAGAGGCTGGTATGCAGCTCTCAAGAAATCGGTCAAGAAAAATTTGCCATTATTTCATGTGTGTGTCCAAGGAATTTTGACATTTTTGATACTTCACAGCCTGTTGCCTCACTCTTTCCTCAAAAAATAATGGAACGGGAATATATTTCTGTTGCAAACCTGGGTTGCCTTGTGCTCTTTTTTCACAAAAAAAAATTGAAAACCGTAGTAAAAAGCGTAGCAAATATCTTAAGAACTGCGTACTGCCTGAAGGAAATTTGACTCAAGAAAATTTCTTAGCCATTTCTTGTACGTCATTTTATATGGAATTTTAGCTTTTCTTGAGAACTGAATACAGGCCTTAAAGCGAGAAAGCTGTTTTTTTACTTCACCTGTTTATTGCGCCATTCATCACACCGGCTTGTACCTAGTATAAATTCAAATTTAGAAGTCTGAGAGTAGGTAGAGTTTCACATATTTTTACATCACTATTTTGTATCACATGTTCGCTTGGTCTTCGTAAACGAAATCCACAGTTCCGATATTGTGAAGTAAGTGATGATAACGCAGAAACTTTAACTGAAGATAAAACTCAAAACAATATTCTCTGTGTTCTATGCTGCGAACAGGAACGGCAACTTTTGTTTGTTCCATGCAATGGCAGAATTATACCCGGTTAAGTAATAAGAGCGAGAAGAAAGATTTTGATACTGCCTAATTTGAAAAATTGCCTTTAAAATTTGACTATAAGGCAGCTGAATGTCAGAAAATAAATCGAGAAAGCTGTTTTATTCCTTCACCTGTTTATTGCACCATGGTTTCATGCAAACATTTTAAGGTTTTCCAGCAATGTTTGCAACATATTAAAAAGCATGTTATTAAAGACGACGCACAGTGGTTCGGATAGCAGATCTAGCTGGACGAAAGTCAATTTTTTTTTTGTTTTTAAAATACTTAATGGTACTTGGAATACATTCCTGACAATACATTCAAATAGAAATTGCATTTATTAAAGCATTAACATATGAAAAAAAAA
>NW_023458557.1:13124979-13129961 GCF_013731165.1 Rhagoletis pomonella | reverse complement strand
CGATGAGAAGAATCAGGGAACTTCCACAGACTCTTAGCGCCCTACGCGCACAAGTGGAAAAACAACCAAAAAAGCAAAACAAGCTTTCTCATCCCTAAAGTTGATATCTGAAACAGATAATTTTATGGATTATTGTACCAGATTCTGCTCCACCCCCATACAGAACAACACAGAATCTGGACTGAAAGTAAAATACGCGAATATTGATAATTTTTGGAACCGAGTCCAAAATTCTTATGACACCGTACTAGAAACGGATGACCATGACCTGCCCGAAGATTTCAAAGCCTCTGCCTGTGGCAAATATAGGTCGTGTCTCATTACCTATGAAGACACAAAGGCCCAGATCGGCGATCAGCTCCAGTTACTTAAACAAATGAGTACTCCCACACCTGCCCCAACTACGTCACTACCTCAAGAGCAATTAGGCTTAGGCTTGAAGGTCCCTCCTTGCGACACTGAAACCTTTTATGGGGGTTATGAACAATGGCCGTCCTTCCGTGATATGTTCACGGTGGTCTACATAAACCACCCAAAACTCACTATAGCACAAAAATTGTACCACCTCCGGTACAAAACGCAAGGCAAAGCCGGCCAGATTGTAAAACAGTTCCCATTAAGTGACGACAATTTTGACCTCGCGTGGGAAGCCCTAAGGTCCCGATACGAGAATAAACGAGTTTTGGTTGAAAATCAAATAAGGATTTTAATGAACCTGAAAACAATCCAAGTTGAGAGTAGCGAAGAAATTCAAAGATTGCAATCCACAGTGAACAATTGCCTGCAAATCTTAGGAACTCAACAAATTTCTAATGAAAGTTGGGATCCTATATTAATATACTTGGTGACATCCAAACTTCCCGAAAATATCGTGGCATTGTGGGAACAATCTCTTAGTTCACGGAAAGACCTCCCCAACTGGTCTCAAATGAACCAGTTCCTCACAACCCGGTATGAAGTGGTGGAAAGGGTGGATCAATGGCGACCAGCCAAGCCCCGACAAAATCCCCCAAACACCTCCTTCTCAAGACAGCCTGCTTTACAAAATAGATCCTTTCCGAAACCCAGTCAATCCCAAAACTCTCATAACAGATCCCTAACTCATATCAACTCCCACATGACAGAGCAGCGCAAAATTTACAGTTGTGTTATGTGCAAGCACCCTACGCACACGATGAATAACTGCTACAAATACAAAAACTTTTCTATCCCAGATCGCACAAAGTTTGTGAAAGACAAAAATCTCTGCGAAAATTGCCTTTCTCAGACACATCTAATAAAAGATTGCAGCAGCACTAACACGTGCCTTCATTGCCAAAAGCGGCACCATTCAACTCTCCACTATGATGTAGCATCTACCCCGATTAAAAATGATGGTCGAATCCACAGCACGACTTTGCAACATACAACCACACTGTCTAACGTTCCCAACTCACAAACCACCAGTCAGTCGCAAGCTCTTAATGAACAGGCATCGTGTTCGAGCACAAAACAAGTACAGTCCTTTTATTCGGAAAACGATAACAAGGTACTGCTCCCAACTGCTATTGTGTCTGTAGAACATCGAGGTGATCTCTTTAAATTAAGAGCCCTGATTGACCAAGGGTCAGAACGGAGCTTTATCTCATCTAAAGCCCAAACAAAATTAAGACTCCCATGCCAACAATCAAACTTTGAAATCTCCGGCATGGGTGGAAGGGTGGTTCAAACCTCTAATAAGCTATGCTCTCTGGTCTTAGTCTCCGCCGACCAAAGCATAAAAATTAAAGCTCAAGCTATAGTGTTGCCAAAACTGACCAGACTTCTCCCGAAGTTCCAACTGAACCACAACCAAAGAGAAAAACGGTCACATCTTAAATTAGCAGATCCAAACTGCTATTCCCCAGCTCAAATAGATATCGTAATAGGCAGTGATATCCTTCCCCAAATAATGCTAGAAGGTATCGAAAAGATATCCCATAACTTGCTAGCACAAAATACTATATTTGGTTGGATCTTAAGTGGTCAGATTCCAGAAAAGGTGGCCTCTTTCTCTACCCAGGTGGAAGAAATATCCAATACATACTTAGATAGTCAACTCAAAAGGTTTTGGGAACTTGAAGAAGTTCCAAACGCCCAAATCACCACTCCCGAAGACAAGCAGTGCGAAGACTACTATACAGCCACTACCACTCGCACAAATGATGGTCGATACATAGTCCGGCTCCCCTTTAAGCCCAGATTCCCAGATAAAATTGCCTTGGGCCCATCTCGGACCGCGGCGCTCCAGCAATTCCTAAGCATGGAGCGTTCACTAGTCAAAAGGGGCAATCTGAAAACCATGTATGATGATGTCGTAGAAGAATACCTCACCCTTGACCATATGGAAGAAACGACTTCCTATGAGAAAGCTTCAGAAGACAAATACCTGTCGTTCTATCTCCCTCACCACGCGGTTATCAAACCCGAAAAATAACGACAAAAGTACGAGTGGTGTTCAATGCATCCAAAAGATCTGGTTCCGGTCTCTCCCTGAATGACGTTTTATATACCGGACCAACGCTCCAACCAGACTTAATGCTATTGATCTTGAAATGGCGAATGTACAAATTTGTCTTCAACGGCGACGTCGAAAAAATGTATCGACAAATATTACTCCATAAAGATGACGAAGATTTCCAAAAAATTGTATTCCGGTCATCCACAAACAGTCCAATAAGAGACTACAAGTTAAAAACTGTTCGGTGTAAATTGTGCACCCTATCTCGCTATACGCACACTCCACCAACTCGCACAAGATGTGGAAATAACCCATCCCTTGGCAGTCCCCATCTTAAATAGTGAAACCTATGTGGACGACATTCTGTCTGGCGGTCATGACCTACTCTCAGCCACTCAATCGCTATCCCAAGTCATTGAAGCACTAAACTCAGCAGGCTTCCCTTTAAAAAAAATCACGGCAAATCACCCTGACACATTCTCAAAAACATAAGGAAAGAAGACTTGCTGGACACAAACTTTCTCGAATTCGAGAAAGCAAGTACTACAAAAACACTCGGGATTCAGTGGAATGCTCTAAACGACACCTTCTCGTATACCATTGAGTCTATCCCAGCATCGTCAACAAGCACAAAGCGGCAGACCCTCTCTTCCGTTGCGAAACTTTTCGATCCCGCAGGGTGGCTTACGCCAATAATGATTCAAGCTAAAATCTTACTGCAAGAGCTATGGCTGGATGGTACTGACTGGGACGAACAGGTCAAACCCCTCCGTCTCATGAAATGGATGCAGTTTGCGAACAACTTGCAAACAATTCCGTCCATCCAAATACCCCGCTGGGTCAACTATATCCCGGACCAAAATGTCGAACTACACGGCTTCTGCGACGCCTCTGAAAAGGCCTATTGCGCAAATATATATGTTCGAACCTCAGAAGGCCCCGTACCACCTCCCACCTGCTGGTATCGAAAGGTAAAGTGGCGCCTCTTAGAACCACAAGCCTTCCCCGGCTGGAATTATGTGGTGCCCTTCTCCTGGCCAAACTAGTCGCAGTTGTCCAGTCCCATCTCAAGCTCTCGAAAAGGAAATTGACCATGTGGTCCGACTCTGAAATAGTCCTGGCGTGGCTGAAACAGCCCCCCTACACGTGGAAAACTTTCGTTTCCAATAGAACCGCGCAGATAATTAAGCTAGTCGGAAACGCCACCTGGAAGCACGTCCGCAGCAACGAAAATCCCGCTGATATGGGCACAAGAGGGTGCATACCTATCGAGTTGGCTAACTCCTCGTTATGGTGGAATGGTCCAAATTGGCTCACCAGCCCCCCCGAAGCCTGGCCACGATCTTAAATTCATTAAGCACGGGTACGGGGCGTCCGTGGTTTATATTCCCCATCTCTCTCACACGACGATCTCCGGAGCGCTAAACATAAGCTCATGGCGTTAACTCAAACTCGGTATTTCCCTCGTGAAAAGGCATGCTAAGAGAATTTAATCCCAATTGACAAACGAAGCTCACTACTAACTCTCAACCCCTTTTTGGATAAAACCGGTCTACTCCGGGTTAACGGTCGACTAGCTCATTCCACCTTGACCTACAATGAGCCACACCCGATTATAATTCCGGAAAAATCCCGACTCGTGGTTCTCTACATTCGTTTTCTGCATGATTTCCTTTTGCACGCAGAGTTACGTTTGTTGCAACAGGTCATAAGACAAGAATGCTATATTCCCCGGCTGAAACCGCTTATTAAAAAATGCATATCCCAATGCAAGTTCTGCACTATCCACAAGCAGCAAATGCGTTCGCAGTTAATGGCAGCCCTGCCACCAGAGCGGTGCACCTATGCTCCCCCCTTCAGTATTACCGGAGTCGATTTTGCTGGGCCTTTTCAGATAAAGGCTTCTATGCTAAGAACGACCACCCTAGTGAAGGGTTATGTGGCCGTCTTTGTATGTTTCACGACAAAGGCGGTTCATCTCGAGTTATGCTCCGACCTAACCTCTAACGCGTTCCTAGCTGCGTTTGCTCGCTTTGTTGGACGTCGCGGTTATCCCGCCAAAATGATGAGCGATAACGGCAAAACGTTTATTGGAGCCAAAAGAGCAACGGAGGGAGAATTCGTCCACTTTCTCATCCAGGTATCGGAAGACGTCGTTCAAAAATATTCTGCTCAGGGCATAAATTGGAAATTTATTCCCCCTAGCGCCCCTCATATGGGCGGCTTGTGGGAATCCGCAGTCAAGAGCTTTAAAAAACATTTCAAAAGAACTGCTGGACCCTATTAATTCACCTTCGAAGAATTCACCACCCTATTAATTCGAATCGAAGCTGTTTTAAACTCTCGCCCAATCTCCTCGCTCTCACAAGACCCAACCGACTTCACAGCCCTTACTCCTGGCCACTTTCTGAGGGGCGCTCCCCTCCTATCCATTCCCGAAGTGAACCATGAAGGGTTGTCTCTCTTAAATAGGTGGGAGAAGATCAAAGTCTTACACCATCAG
>NW_023458557.1:13121518-13124879 GCF_013731165.1 Rhagoletis pomonella | reverse complement strand
GTCATGACCTACTCTCTGCCACTCAATCGCTATCCCAAGTCATTGAAGCACTAAACTCAGCAGGCTTCCCTTTAAAAAAATCACGGAAAACCACCCTGACATTCTCAAACATATAAAGAAAGAAGACTTGCTGGACACAAACTTTCTCGAATTCGAGAAAGCAAGTACTACAAAAACCTTCGGGGTTCAGTGGAATGCTCTAAACGACGCTTTCTCGTATACCATTGAGTCTATCCCAGCATCGTCAGCAAGAACAAAGCGTCAGATCCTCTCTTCCGTTGCGAAACTTTTCGACCCCGCAGGGTGGCTTACGCCCATAATGATTCAAGCAAAAATTTTACTGGAAGAGCTATGGCTGGATGGTACTGACTGGGACGAAGAGGTCAAACCCCTCCGCGTCATGAAATGGATGCAGTTTGCGAACAACTTGCAAACAATTTTGGCCATCCAAATACCCCGCTGGGTCAACTACATCCCGGATCAAAATGTCGAACTACATGGCTTCTGCGACGCCTCAGAAAAGGCCTATTACGCAAATATATATGTTCGAACCTCAGAAGGTTTCCGTATATCCTCCTACCTGCTGGTATCGAAAGGTAAAGTGGCGCCTCTTAGAATCACAAGCCTTCCCCGGCTGGAATTATGTGGTGCCCTTCTCCTGGCCAAACTAGTCGCAGTTGTCCAGTCCCATCTCAAGCTCTCGAATAGGAAATTGACCATGTGGTCCGACTCTGAAATAGTCCTGGCGTGGCTAGAAAAGCCCCCCTACACGTGGAAAACTTTCGTCTCTTATAGAACCGCGCAGATAATCGGTCTAGTTAGAAACGCCACCTGGAAGCACGTCCGCAGCAACGAAAATCGCGCTGATATGGGCACAAGAGGGTGCAAACCTATCGACTTGGCTAACTCTTCATTATGGTGGAATGGTCCAGATTGGCTCACCAGCTTTCCCCACGAAGCTCACTACTAACTCTCAACCCCTTTTTAGATAAAACCGGTCTACTCCGGGTTAATGGTCGACTAGCTCACTCCACCTTGACCTACAATGAGCGACATCCGATTATAATTAAGGAAAAACCCGACTCGCGGTTCTCTACATTCGTTTTCTGTATGATTAACTTTTGCATGACGAGTTGCGTTTGCTGCAATAGGTCATAAGACAAGAACGCTATATTCCCCGGCTCAAACCGCTAATTAAAAAATGCATATTCCAATGCAAGTCCTGCACTATCCACAAGCTGCAGATGCGTTCGCAGTTAATGGCAGCGCTGCCGCCAGAACGGTGCACCTATGTTCCCCCCTTCACCATTACCAGAGTCGATTTTACTGGGCCTTTTCAAATAAAGGCCTCAATGCTAAGAGCGACCACCCTAGTGAAGGGTTATGTGGCCGTCTTTGTATGCTTCACGACAAAGGCGGTTCATCTTGAGTTATGCTCCGATCTTACCTCTAACGCGTTCCTCGCTGCGTTTGCTCGCTTTGTTGGACGTCGCGGCTATCCAGCTAAAATGATGAGCGATAACGACAAAACGTTTATTGGAGCCAAAAGAGCAACGGTGAGAGAATTCGTCAACTTTCTCACCCAGGTATCTGAAGACGTCGTTCAAAAATATTCTGCCCAGGGAATAAATTGGAAATTGATTCCCCCTAGCGCCACTCATATGGGAGGCTTGTGGGAATCCGCAGTCAAGAGCTTAAAAATACATTTCAATAAGACTGCGGGACCCTATAAATTCACCTTCGAAGAATTCTCTACCCTATTAGTCCGAATCGAAGCTGTTTTAAACTCTCGCCAAATTTCCTCGCTCTCACAGGCCTAACTGACTATACAGCCCTCACTCCTGGCCACTTTTTGCGGGGCGCTCCCCTATCCATTCCTGAAGTGAACCACGAAGGGTTGTCTCTCTTAAATAGATGGGAAAAACTCAAAGTCTTGCACCATCAATTTAGCAGACGCTAGAAGGGGGACTACCTCAAAGACCTCCAAAAGCGATACAGGTGGAAGAATACACAAATCGCGGCAAAAATCGGCGAGTGCGTACTTATCCATGACGATACCCTGCCTCCAACCGAATGGCGTTTGGGGCGCATTCAAAAGACGCATCCCGGGCCCGATGGCCACATTCATATCGTAGACGTGCGTACTCAAACCGGAATGCTAACCTGGCCGATCGTTAAACTCTGCTTTTTGCCCCCACCGCGTGTAACAAGTTTTCGACGGCCCCATCTCATCTCGACTTTGTTCCTCTATTTCTCTCTTTGATTCACTGTACCGCTCGAAACTTACACACAACACTTTCTCTCATCCCAGGTCTGTCACATATCCTTCACTAAGATATACATACAACATGTACTTGCAGATGGAACCAGGTAGTACCCCACAACCAGCACCTCGTACGACACTCCCGTCTAAGGTCGTGGGAGCTGGCACAGGCGACAACGCTGCCAATAACAGTCCGAACGGACCGGTCGGACAGGACTACCAATGATACCGCGTATGCACTTGCCGTCACGATCTGCGAATGTGCTCTGTACTCAAGAGCAGCGCTATGTACTAGCCAGAGCACACGGTTATTGCACCAACTGTCTCGCTTTGTCGCATCACACCAGCGAGTTTAGCTCTTCGGTAAGTTGCCGCAAGTGCAACCTCCAGCATCATACGTTGTTCCACCGTAACCAAACACCAACTACACCTCATGTTCAGCCTCCCAACAACAACACCCGCCGACAGATTGCCGCAGGGACAGCTTCCCGTCGTCGCAACCCAGGACCAGTGGGAGACGGCATTGTTAAGCGCTCAGCCCAAGGACTACTTACCGTAAATTACCGCGGAAAGGTAACGCGAGTCCTCGTCCAGGAAGCACTTCGCGCCATACAGGAGTTGCAACAGACGATAGATGCGTAGTGCGTCAAGGGGGGCAATATAGCAAATCGATCACTGCGTGAATACCACCTCTAGCGAGTTCCCATAGTTGGCAACGCAGTAGAAGTCGATCAGCTGTATGTTGCAGACAAAACAAACCAACCTCTTTTCTCTTTTTTGTGTACATATACACATATATATATGTAATTCTGCATATGTCATTTGAAGCTCAGATTGTTGAATTTTTTCTCAAAATATAATTTGTTATTTTTCTCTACCGGCAATTGTTTGCGGGTCTATAAGCGATTACTAATTGTATATTGAAATTACTTAGAAGTTTTGTAAATAAATTTGAACTGCATTTAAAGTGAACTGCGAAAATTGCAAGTGTTTCATTGAATATAGCACATCGCGAGTGCGCATCGAATCAGTTCTTCTCTGGAATAACTTCGGTCGTTAGTCTTCCCCTCTAGCCGGGCGTTTCGTCGATTGCCACTA
>NW_023458557.1:13116560-13121418 GCF_013731165.1 Rhagoletis pomonella | reverse complement strand
AAAAACTCAAAGTCTTGCACCATCAATTTAGCAGACGCTGGAAGGGGGATTACCTCAAAGACCTCCAAAAGCGATACAGGTGGAAGAATACACAAATCGCGGCAAAAATCGGCGAGTGTGTACTTATCCATGACGATACCCTGCCTCCAACCGAATGGCGTTTGGGGCTCATTTAAAAGACGCATCCCGGGCCCGATGGCCACATTCGTATCGTAGACGTGCATACTCAAACCGGAATGCTAATCCGGCCGATCGTTAAACTCTGCTT
This sequence comes from Rhagoletis pomonella, assembly GCF_013731165.1. Taxonomy (NCBI): domain Eukaryota; kingdom Metazoa; phylum Arthropoda; class Insecta; order Diptera; family Tephritidae; genus Rhagoletis; species Rhagoletis pomonella. The sequence goes on along the minus strand of NW_023458557.1, from coordinate 13,121,150 downwards.
TTCCCCCACCGCGTGTAACAAGTTTTCGACGGCCCCATCTCATCTCGACTTTGTTCCTCTATTTCCCTCTTTGATTCACTGTACCGCTCGAAACTTACGCACAACACTTTCTCTCATCTCAGGTCTGTCACAAATCCTTCACTAAGATATACATACAACATGTACTTGCAGATGGAACCAGGTAGTACCCCACAACCAGCACCGCGTACGACACTCCCGTCTAAGGGGTGGTAGCTGGCACAGGCGTCAACGCTGCCAATAACAGTCCGAACGGACCGGTCGGACAGGACTACCAACGATACCGCGTATACACTTGCCGTCACGATCTGCGAATGTGCTCTGTACTCAAGAGCAGCGCTATGTACTAGCCAGAGCACACGGTTATTGCACCAACTGTCTCGCTTTGTCGCATCACACCAGCGAGTTTAGCTCTTCGGTAAGTTGCCGCAAGTGCAACCTCCAGCATCATACGTTGTTCCACCGTAACCAAACACCAACTACACCTCATGCTCAGCCTCCCAACAACAACACCCGCCGACAGATTGCCGCAGGGACAGCTTCCCGTCGTCGCAACCCAGGACCAGTGGGAGACCGCATTTTAAGCGCTCAGCCCAAGGACTACTTACCGCGGAAAGGTAACGCGACTACTCGTCCAGGAAGCACTTCGCGTCATACAGGAGTTGCAACAGACGCTAGACGCCTAGTGCGTCAAGGGGGGCAATATAGCAAATCGATCACTGCGTGAATACCATCTCTAGCGAGTTCCCATAGTTGGCAACGCAGTAGAAGTCGATCAGCTGTATGTTGCAGGCAAAACTAACCAACCTTTTTTCTCCTTTTTGTGTACATATACACATAAACATACGAGAACATATCGCGGAAGGATGGCCATTGTTCATAGCCCCTATAAAAGGTTTCAGTGTCGCAAGGAGGGACCTTCAAATCGTAAGCCTAATTGCTCTTGAGGTAGTGACGTAGTTGGGGTAGGGGTGGGAATGCTCCGTTGTTTAAGTAACTGGAGCTGATCGCCGATCTGGGCCTTTGTGTCTTCATAGGTAATGAGACACGACCTATATTTGCCACAGGCAGAGGCTTTGAAATCTTCGGGCAGGTCATGGTCATCCGTTTCTAGTACGGTGTCATAAAAATGTTGGACTCGGTTCCCGAAATTATCAATATTCGCGTATTTTACTTTCAGTCCAGATTCTGTGGTGTTCTGTGTGGGGGTGGAGCTGAATCTGTTGCAATAATCCATTAAATTATCTGTTTCAGATAAAAACTTTAAAGATGAGAAAGCTTGTTTTGCTTTTTTTGTTGTTTTTCCACTTGTGCGCGTAGGGCGCTGAGAGTCTGAGGAAGTTCCCTGGTTCTTCTCTTCGTCACTTATTTTTGGGCTTTTTTGTTTGTTGTCGCTGGGGGTGCGCCCAACATATGAAGGGTTAAGCTAAAATATAAGGAGTAACGAGATAGATTTTAAAAGAAAGGCTTTACTCCGCAATAAGCTTGAGATGGACCTGCAGACGACGTATTTTGACTTGAGAACAAGAGCTATTGGGTTTCGAGTTTAACCACGGGATATCGATTATATATATATATTTTTTTTTCAAATGAGGAGCAAAAAATTGTTTTTGGCATTAACGGTTCCGCGTTAGAGAATGTCGCGGATAACCTTGAGTAATTTTTCTGTTTTAAGAAGTCCTAAGATATTTTGGAGCGTTTTTACGTTTTTTTTGAGACTTTATTTTGTTTAATAAATTTATTTAAATTTTTATTTTATTTATTTATTTATTTAGTTTTTTTTGAGTAAATAAAATTCGCCTTGGACCACTACGAGCGAGTATGAGCCTTTGGGTGTAAGCACAATCAAACATAAAATTTTAGAGCCGGACTTTGTTGATCACTGTACCGCACTAGTATTATATGTTGTAAATATGTGACATGTGTATGGTATGTCAAACCGTTCGGACGTGCTATTCACTCTGCAAAGTCTTTTACTGGTGTATCTATAAACTTTCATCAAAGCATACAATCTTTAGTGGAGATAGTGACTCTAAGAATGTAATTAAAATTGGCATAAATATAAATTATTAAAAATGCCGTGCGTGTGTTAACTGAAAGTGGACCGTACCCAGTCGAAGGTGCAGTGTGCAGACTCTAAAGAGCTATTTCATTTAAAGCGTGTTGGTATTTTGCAAAGTGATCTCGACTTTTTGATTGCATCCAACAAACCTTTCTTTTGCAATGCTTGTGCTGCTGATCGCCGTGCATCTCTTCGCGCATCATCACCAGCTGTTATTTTAATGAGACAGCTTCTTCTAACATGAACTCTGAATCTCAAAAACAAAAACCCATTGTAACCTCTACTCCACAAGACAATTATCAACAAAGTGGACAAAGAACTTATAGCTATGAGAGGGGAGAATGCTCGTGTGCTCTCGTTCTTGACTACTATTTCTGATGATAATAAACAGCTGTCAAATAAATCTGATGATGCTCTTCATGCTGAAATTAATTAACTGCAAACTAATCTTCATAACAAAGACGCTGTAATATCTTCGTTAACATCCGAACTAAAAGACCTGCGATGCGTTGTCAGTGACTTGCATAAATTGATCACTAACTGCTTTTTGATGTAAACAAATACAAAGATGTGGCTGATACAGCTAAACAATCTCTCTCTTGCTCTTCATATTCGTCCACTGTCGTCTATGCAAATGATTCAATTATCAAAGCTGCTGCCGCTGCTGACTCTCGGTCAACCTCGAATGCTGTTGTTACTAACGTTGTTAGTCAATCTCTCTTGTGCTCCTCGCTTTCGCCTTCTTCTGTTGGCAATGCACAAGGTTTATATTCTAATATGCCTACTACTGACGCTTCGATCTGTATAGCAGCTGGTGCTGCAGTCACAAACGTTGGGAATATGAATTTGACTTCGAGTGCCTCTGTTGTTGCGCCGCCTCTGCTGCCCACTAAGCCTACTGCACCTGCTACTACCTCTCTCACACACACTAAAACTGCATCACCGATAACTTTTGCTAGGGTGGTTGCGCTTAATTCAGGCTCGTCAACTTTACAGCCTACTCACGGAGGCTTGCCAGTTGCTCCAAATGTGCCAAATGCCCTTATGCCCGATAGGAATCAAGTTCCAGAGTGGAGAACAGTTGGGAGAAGCAACCGGAAAAATTCTAGACAGTCTCTAGTTATTGTGGCGAACAACAGTGGTGAATTAAGCGTAGTATCGAGTATGAAGTGGCTGCATGTCCCGTCATTTTTGGTGTCTGAAGATGATATTTTAAGTTATGTGTCGAAACATGCTGATATTAGCAAGGCATATCTGGCATATTTCATGCTCGTCAAAAAGAATGCCAATGTGGTCGATCTTAAAAAAATAAATTTCAAACTGGGAGTATCAGACTCATATTATAATAGGGTACTCAATGCGAATATCTGGCCAGTTAACGTAAAAGTTCGACCCTTCTGTTTTTTTCCAATAGAAGGCGTAATTCAACAAGATCCATAACAGCATCTGCAAATATCGAAGCCTACCCTAAGCCTCTCAGCATCTATTACCAAAATGTTTCTGGGCTTAGAACTAAGTCTAAAAACTTGTACGAATTAAGTTCACATTTTGACTATTACGTATTTGTTCTGGTCGAAATCAGGCTAAATGCTGATTTTTATGACAGCGAATTTTTTGATTCTAACATTTACAATGTCTATCGAAAGGATCGGGATGCCATAAAACTGGACTTGCTCGTGGTGGTGGTCTTTTAATTGCTGTCCAGCGAAAACATCGTTCGTCGCTTCTTTCACTGCAGAATGGGGATTCACTACTAGATCAACTATGTGTATCCGTGAATGGTTCTTCAACACTTATTATTATTGCATCCTATATTCCGCCAAGTAGTACAGATACTTTGTATAAAGCGCATATAGATAACCTTGTTGACTTAGTATATAAGCGATCAAAGAGCAATTTTTGTATTTTCGGTGATTTTAACCTAGGTAATGTGGACTGGGCACCTGTGGATGACAGCATAGCTTTGTATCCTAATAATGTTAACAGTTTCTCTGAAACATAGGTTGTAGACAATCTATTAAGCTTGAATCTCTTACAGATTAACAAGTTTATTAACAAACTTGCTAGGATCCTAGACCTAATATTTATAAGCGATAACATGCACTTTTCTCTACGTGAATATCTTGACCCTCTGTCGTTCCCAGGCCTACATCATGTTCCTCTTGTTCTCCAATTGGAGTTTTATGAGTTCAGAAGCATTAATCTTGATACTCCATCTAAAAATTACAGTTTTAGGAACTGTAACCTTGATGCTTTAAATGATATGATTGGTATTCTAGACTGGGACTCTATACTTGCTGGGGTTGATGTTACCGACTTTTCATTGGGCGGGGTTTTAACGTGGCGGGACCCAAACCCAGCGCAGCGTTATAGGGATCTGAAGAAGGAAGCGAGACGTATTTGCCGCAATAAGAAGAGAGAGGCCGAAATACGGGAGTGCGAAGAGCTTGAGATGCTGGCCGGCAGGAAGAACGCCCGAAAATTCTACCAGAGGGTTAGGCGACTTACGG
>NW_023458557.1:13114264-13116460 GCF_013731165.1 Rhagoletis pomonella | reverse complement strand
AAATCTTGGTCATCTTTATGGAGTAATATTTGTCGATACATTTTTTTGACGTCGCCGTTGAAGACAAATATGTACATTCGCCATTTCAAGATCAATACCATTAAGTCTGGTTGGAGCGTTGGTCCGGTATATAAAACGTCATTCAGAGAGAGACCGGAACCAGATCGTTTGGATGCATTGAACACCACTCGTACTTTTGTCGTTCTTTTTTCGGGTTTGATAACCCCGTGGTAAGGGAGATAGAACGACAGGTATTTGTCTTCTGAAGCTTTCTCATAGGAAGTCGTCTCTTCCATATGGTCGAGGGTGAGGTATTCTTCTACGACATCATCATACATGGTTTTCAGATTGCCCCTTTTGACTAGTGAACGCTCCATGCGTAGGATGGGCACAAGGCGGTCCGGGATGGGCCCAAGGCAGATTTATCTGGGAAGCTGGGCTTGAATGGGAGCCGTACTTTGTATCGACCATCATCTGTGCGAGTGGTAGTGGCTGTATAGTAGTCTTCGCACTGCTTGTCTTCGGGTGTGGTGATTTGGCCGTTTGGAACTCCTTCAAGTCCCCAAAACCTTTTGAGTTGACTTTCTAAGTATGTATTGGATATTTCCTCCACCTGGGTAGAGAAGGAGGCCACCTTTTCGGGAATCTGAACACTTAAGATCCAACCGAATATGGTATTTTGGGCTAGCTCCCACATGACGGAGCAGCGCAAAATGTACAGTTGTGTTATGTGCAAGCACCCTACGCACACGCTGAATAACTGCTACAAATATAAAAAATTGTTTATCCCAGATCGCACACAGTTTGTGAAAGACAAAAATCTGTGTGAAAATTGCCTTTCTCAGACACACCTACTAAAAGATTGTAGCAGCACTAACACCTGCTTTCATTGTCAAAAGCGGCACCATTCAACACTCCACTATAGTGTAGCATCCACCCCGAATAAAAATAATAACCGAATCCACAGAACGACTTCGCAACTTACAACCACACTTCTTAACGTTCCCAACTCACAAATCACCAGTCCGTCGGAAGTTTTTAACGAACAAGCATCGTGTTCGAGCACAACACAAGTGCAGTCCTTTTATTCGGAAAACGATAACAAGGTACTGCTCCCAACTGCTATTGTGTCTGTAGAACATAGAGGTGATCTCTTTAAATTAAGAGCCCTGATTGACCAAGGGTCAGAACGAAGCTTTATCTCTTCAAAGTCCCAAACAAAATTAAGACTCCCATGCCAACAATCAAACTTTGAAATCTCTGGCATGGGTGGAAGGGTGGTTCAAACCTCTAATAAGCTATGCTCTCTGATCTTAGTCTCCGCCGATAAAAGTATAAAAATTAAAGCTCAAGCTATAATGTTGTCAAAACTGACCAGACTTATCCCGAAGTTCCAACTGACCCACAACCAAAGAGAAAAATGGGCACACCTTAAATTAGCAGATCCAAACTGCCATTCCCCAGCACAAATAGATATCGTAATAGGCAGTGATCTCATTCCCCAAATAATGCTATAAGATATCGAAAAGCTATCCCATAACCTGCTAGCCCAAAATACCATATTCGGTTGGATCTTAGGTGGTCAGATCCCCGAAAAGGTGGCCTCCTTCTCTACCCAGGTGGAAGAAATATCCAATACATACTTAGATGGACAATTCAAAAGGTTTTGGGGACTTGAAGAAGTTCCAAACGCCTAAATCACCACTCCCGAAGACAAGCAGGTCGAAGACTACTATACAGCCACTACCACTCGCACCAATGATGGTCGATACACAGTCCGGCTCCCCTTAAAGCCCAGCTTCCCAGATAAAATTGCCTTGGGCCCATCCCGGACCGCGGCACTCCAGCAATTCCTAAGCATGGAGCGTTCACTAGTCAAAAGGGGCAATCTGAAAACCATGTATGATGATGTCGTAGAAGAATACCTCACCCTCGACCATATGGAAGAGACGACTTCCTATGAGAAAGCTTCAGAAGACAAATACCTGTCATTCTATCTCCCTTACCACGCGGTTATCAAACCCGAAAAAAGAACGACAAAAGTACGAGTGGTGTTCAATGCATCCAAACGATCTGGTTCCGGTCTCTCTCTGAATGACGTTTTATATACCGGACCAACGCTCCAACCAGACTTAATGGCATTGATCTTGAAATGGCGAATGTTCAAATTTGTCTTCAACGGCGACGTCGAAAAAA
>NW_023458557.1:13106248-13114164 GCF_013731165.1 Rhagoletis pomonella | reverse complement strand
TGTGGAAAAGCAACAATAATTTGAAAAAATTGTAGAAGTGATAGCTATTTCGGAAATCACCACATTTCCTCATCAGACTTCTGTCAGTAGGATTCGAACCGACGATCCCACTGACTCAGCCAGTTGCCTACGCACTGTGATAAGTCCGAATTTTAAATTATCGTTGCTTTTTCCCACTTTTTCATTTTTGCTAAGCCAACACAATCAAGCGCAGCTATTCCTCTACGATTTACACTTGATCATGTGGTTGTTGGTTTTGTTGGTTTTTGTTAATAATTCTATTTTTAGAATGTTTAACTTTTAGGTGTGGTCGTCCTTAAGTTATTTGTTTTTGTTATTTTATGGCCTTATAACAATTATATTCAACCATTTTTATTGAGCTCGAGGCTGTTTTTAATGAAAAACTTATTGTGGAAAAGCAACAATAATTTGAAAAAATGGTAGAAGTGATAGCTATTTCCGAAATCACCACATTTCCTCATCAGACTTCTTTCAGTAGGATTCGAACTGACGATCCCACTGACTCAGCCAGTTGCCTACGCACTGTGCTTAGTCCGTCTTGTAAATTATCGTTGCTTTTTTCCCACTTTTTCATTTTTGCTAAGCCAACACAATCAAGCGCAGCTATTCGTCTACGATTTACACTTGATCATGTGGTTGTTGGTTTTTGTTAATAATTCTATTTTTGGAATGTTTAACTTTTAGGTATGGTCGTCCTTAAGTTATTTGTTTTTGTTATTGTATGGCCTTATAACAATTATATTCAATAATTTTTATTGAGCTCGAGGCTGTTTTTAATGAAAAACTTATTGTGGAAAAGCAACAATAATTTGAAAAAATGGTAGAAACGATAGCTATTTCGGAAATCACCACATTTCCTCATCAGAGTTGCCTACGCACTGTGCTAAGGCCGACTTGTAAATTATCGTTGCTTTTTTCCCACTTTTTCATTTTTGCTAAGCCAACACAATCAAGCGCAGCTATTCCGCTACGATTGTTTGCGCGTCTATAAGCGATTACTAATTGTATATTGAAATTACTTAGAAGTTTTGTAAATAAATTTGAACTGCATTTAAAGTGAACTGCGAAAATTGCAAGTGTTTCATTGAATATAGCACATCGCGAGTGCGCATCGAATCAGTTCTTCTCTGGTCTTGGTCTGGTCGTTAGTCTTCCCCTCTAGCCGGGCGTTTCGTCGATTGCCACTAAAGCGCGTAAACCACCGCAGCCGCTATAAGGGTTAATTGTCCGAGTTGTGCCCGGAGCACCAGCTAGCCATCTCGCCATAAGCGTTCCACCGAACCGCCAGTTGACCACCACCGCCATATCATCCCTCAGCAACACCAGCTTGAGCCCGCTATCGGAGTTCCAGAAGAGCGCCAGTTCACCTCCACCGCAGCATCCTCAATCCACAGCAACAGTTTAATTTCACCAGCGCCGTCCTGGACAGATCGATCTAGGTTCTCTCAGGACTAAAAACTGGCCAATTGTCGAGAACTTTCTGCTGGTGGCACTAGAGAGGGGGTGTTTCCACGTCACAGCATATGCCGACGACCTGGCAATTGCCGTTAAAGGCAAATACCCAAATACCCTAATGGAGATTCTGCGCTCTAGCATGGCCACGCTTAGAAACTGGACAGAGGGTAGGGGACTCGGATTAAAACCCGAGAAAACCGAAGCAATTCTCTTTACAAGGAAACACAGGCTTCACATAGTCTCCCCGCTAATCTTTATGGGTGTGGAGATATCCTTGAAGGAAAATGTTAAGTATCCAGGATTCATATTAGACAGAACTCACGTGGAAACCTAATTTAAGTAGAGGAAAGAGTAAGGAAGGCCAACGTTGCATTATACACTTGCAAACAAGCGGTTGGAATCAAGTGGGGGCAACCATCTCGTATTACACATTGGCTGTACACCTCGGTGGTCAGGCCAATACTCCTACATATATGGAATACTTGTATGGTGGCCAGCAACTCAAAAGGCAAGTTACATAAAATTATTGAGTAAGGTCCAAAGAACACCGTTTCTATGAATTTCAGGTGCATTAAGGACCACCCCAAATAAGGCGCTGGAGGTGATAACCAATTTGCCCGCAATAACCCTGGTGGGAAAATACGCGGCCGCCGATTCAGCGCTCAGACTAAAAAGAATGGTGCTATGGAAAGATCAGCGGTTTGGTCACGCTTCCATACTTCACACTCTTTCTAGTTACAACCAAGAAGTTGACTACTCCGCCCCCAAACCAATTTTCGATAGGCTCCTTAAGACGAGCATCCCGTCAAGAAGACAATGGCAAACACCAAGATCATGTAGACGTGAAGAGTTTTCTCTAAAGAACTAGGACTGGAACTATCCGTCCGAATTCCGGACCGCTGCAGTGTTTATCAGGCAGAAGTTTTAGCTATAAAGGAGGCTGTGTACCTTAGTACCCATGCTGTAACAAACACTACGATTAATATTTTCTCGGATAGCCAGGCGGCTATTAAATCAATGAACATGCTAATGCTGAGATCGAAGGTTGCGCGGGAATGCCCCGCAGCTCTAAACGATATTAGCGCCATATTCAAAGTCAGCCTCATATGGATTCCGGGACACAGCGATATTGAACGAAACTGCAGGGTCGATGAGCTAGCCAGGAAAGGTACCAATATACCCCTCTGTGAAAACAGGGGCACTATTGGGATACCCATGGCAACCTGCAAACTAGAGCTTCGAAATAGCAGGATCCAAGAGGCCAACAGGTCATGCAATGCACACTTGTGATATTAGAACCATAGACACGTTAGCAATTAAGACACCAAATTCTATATATCTAGAAGAGGCAAGTGAAGAGGGGGTACTTTCAATTATACAAAAACTGATCGTTAAAAAAGGCACCGGACTTGACGGAATTAGACCTTAAGATCTAAAACAAAACTCGTGTGTGATAGCCCCTGTGATAACTAGACTTATTAACCTTAGTCTCAATCACGCTCAACGGCTAGAACAGCCGCTTCAGCAGGGAAGTTTGGACGGGGGTACGTAATGCATCCTGCCGGTACGCAGCGAACTGCAGCAGCAGTGACAACCCTGCGGAACTTACGTTCACCAAGGTGGACATCGGTTGGTGTGGAGAGCGCAGCGAAGGTGCTCTCAGTAAATTCCGCGAAAACTTTCCAATCAGCTTTAGAAAAGTTGATATAGGTCCGGTGTTCCGCGGAAGCAAAGTCGGTTGGTTTATCGATCGAGATAACTATGGGCAGATGGTCTGATGCCAAAATCAGCATAGGTCGCCATGATATGCTGTTTATCAGACCAGCGCTGACTATTGTTATGTCTGGCGAGCAGCACACAGTTGCCTGTTCGAGCACAACTGTGTTATCTCCCTCTTAAGAGAATAAGAGTGTTCGCTATGCAAACAACTTGTACAAGTTGGTACCAATTGTTACCAAAGCGTGTTCGATTGGCCAAAACACTGTAAAACTTGCAAGGAGAGTACCTAAATTGTTAAAAATTTCTGTGATTCGGCCGATCTACAAAACAGGAATCAAGTCTGACCCTAGAAACTACCAACCTACAGCAATTTTACCCACAATTGAGAAAATTATGAAAGAGGTAGTTGTTCGTAGATTGAAAAATTTCATAGAGAAATTCAAAATAATAAGAACTAATCAGTATGGCTTCCAAAGATATTAACCAACTCTTAGGACGCTTTGCTAGAGTAATAAATGAAACTATCACTGCCTTGCTGTATTCATTTACTTTAGAAAAGCACTTGATACATTGTCACATTCAAAACTGCTTGAAGCTTTGGATAATGCTGGAATAAGAGGGGACTGTCTTAAATGGATTGCTAGTTATCTTGAGATACGAAAATCCACGGTTAAGAAACACAATGAATACAGTAAAGAGACAATCGTGTCATACGGACTTCCGCAAGGCTCGAAGCTAGGCCCTCTTCTCTATATAATATATGAAAATAGTATGCTCAGTAGCCTTAAAAACTGTGAAGCTTTCGCATACCCTGATGACACTGCAATTTTAGTCCCTCACATTAATCTTGATACGGCCATAAAAATTATGCAGAGGAAACTTAACGTAATTACTGGATGGTCCCACGATAATGGCCTCTCAATAAATGCAACAAAGACTAAGGTGATGCATATTAGACCGCCGCATATTGCTACTTCAGATTGTTATGGTACGCATACATGAGAGCAGTAGTGAGTGCAGGCGGCATGACATAATGGGGTGCACTGTGGCTAGCCATGTCGGCTGGGCGGGGTTCTTGCCTCACTACTGTTCCCTGCGCCACAGCAGAGAAAAGTCATGCCTGTCAAACATCCCAACGGACAGATACACAACGATTCAAAAATTAAAAAAAAAAATCCGTTGACACAAACAAAAAAGCTGAAAGAAAACTTTAAATTTAAATATTTAAATAAACTGAAAAATCAAAAGAAAGCAGAATCCAAACTAAAACTGAAATAAGAAGAAATGAACCAAAAACAACAAAAAAAAAACCTAAGGCCGAATATGTGGCACCACCGCTGGTATTGTGGTGCCTGGTGCTGGCCCACCCTCGTCCATGGCTACCGTCGCAACCTAATGTCGGTAGCCCCAAAATATAAAGTCCCTACATGCCTTCTTAATTAGGAAGAAAAGTCAACATTCCCATTTATATTTATTAATTTATTGACAATTCATTTTCTTAATACTAATTCCTAAAATATTCAACAATTTTTTATTGAGCTCGAGGCCGTTTTTAATGAAAAACTTATTGTGGAAAAGCAACAATAATTTGAAAAAATGGTAGAAATGATAGCTATTTCGGAAATCACCACATTTCCTCATCAGACTTCTTGCAGTAGGATTCGAACCGACGATCCCACTGACTCAGCCAGTTGCCTACGCACTGTGCTAAGTCCGACTTGTAAATTATCGTTGCTTTTTCCCCACTTTTCATTTTTGTTAAGCCAACACAATCAAGCGCAGCTATTCCGCTACGATTTACACTTGATCATGTGGTTGTTGGTTTTGTTGTTTTTTGTTAATAATTCTATTTTTAGAATGTTTAACTTTTAGGTGTGCTCGTCCTTAAGTTATTTGTTTTTGTTATTTTATGGCCTTATAACAATTATATTCAACAATTTCTATTGAGCTCGGGACCGTTTTTAATGAAAAGCTTACTGTGGAAAAGCAACAATAATTTGAAAAAATTGTAGAAGTGATAGCTATTTCGGAAATCACCACATTTCCTCATCAGACTTCTGTCAGTAGGATTCGAACCGACGATCCCACTGACTCAGCCAGTTGCCTACGCACTGTGCTAAGTCCGACTTGTAAATTATCGTTGCTTTTTCCCACTTTTTCATTTTTGCTAAGCCAACACAATCAAGCGCAGCTATTCCTCTACGATTTACACTTGATCATGTGGTTGTTGGTTTTTGTTAATAATTCTATTTTTAGAATGTTTAACTTCTAGGTGTGGTCGTCCTTAAGTTATTTGTTTTTGTTATTTTATGGCCTTATAACAATTATATTCAACAATTTTTATTGAGCTCGAGGCTGTTTTTAATGAAAAACTTATTGTGGAAAAGCAACAATAATTTGAAAAAATGGTAGAAGTGATAGCTATTTCGGAAATCACCACATTTCCTCATCAGAGTTGCCTACGCCTGCGCTAAGGCCGACTTGTAAATTATCGTTGCTTTTTTCCCACTTTTTTATTTTTGCTAAGCCAACACAATCAAGCGCAGCTATTCCGCTACGATTTACACTTGGTTTTTGGTTTTGTTGGTTTTTGTTAATAATTCTATTTTTAGAATGTATAACTTTTAGGTGTGCTCGGCCTTAAGTTATTTGATTTTGTTATTTTATGGCCTTATAACAATTATATTCAACATTTTTTATTGAGCTCGAGGCCGTTTTTAATGAAAAACTTATTGTGGAAAAGCAACAATAATTTGAAAAAATGGTAGAAGTGATAGCTATTTCGGAAATCACCACATTTCCTTATCAGACTTATTTCAGTAGGATTCGAACCGACGATCCCACTGACTCAGCCAGTTGCCTACGCACTGTGCTTAGTCCGACTTGTAAATTATCGTTGCTTTTTTCCCACTTTTTAACTTTTGCTAAGCCAACACTATCAAGCGCAGCTATTCCTCTACGATTTACACTTGATCATGGGGTTGTTGGTTTTCGTTAATAGTTCTATTTTTAGAATGTTTAACTTTTAGGTGTGGTCGTCCTTAAGTTATTTGTTTTTGTTATTTTATGGCCTTATAACTATTATATTCAATAATATTTATTGAGCTCGAGGCTGTTTTTAATGAAAAACTTATTGTGGAAAAGCAACAATAATTTGAAAAATGGTAGAAACGATAGCTATTTCGGAAATCACCACATTTCCTCATCAGAGTTGCCTACGCAGTGTACTAAGGCCGACTTGTAAACTATCGTTGCTTTTTTCCCACTTTTTTATTTTTGCTAAGCCAACACAATCAAGCGCAACTATTCCGCTACGATTTACACTTGGTTGTTGGTTTTGTTGGTTTTTGTTAATAATTCTATTTTTAGAATGTATAACTTTTAGGTGTGCTCGTCCTTAATTTATTTGTTTTTGTTATTTTATGGCCTTATAACAATTATATTCAACATTTTTTATTGAGCTCGAGGCCGCTTTTAATGAAAAACTTATTGTGGAAAAGCAACAATAATTTGAAAAAATTGTAGAAGTGATAGCTATTTCGGAAATCACCACATTTCCTCATCAGACTTCTGTCAGTAGGATTCGAACCGACGATCCCACTGACTCAGCCAGTTGCCTACGCACTGTGATAAGTCCGAATTTTAAATTATCGTTGCTTTTTCCCACTTTTTCATTTTTGCTAAGCCAACACAATCAAGCGCAGCTATTCCTCTACGATTTACACTTGATCATGTGGTTGTTGGTTTTGTTGGTTTTTGTTAATAATTCTATTTTTAGAATGTTTAACTTTTAGGTGTGGTCGTCCTTAAGTTATTTGTTTTTGTTATTTTATGGCCTTATAACAATTATATTCAACCATTTTTATTGAGCTCGAGGCTGTTTTTAATGAAAAACTTATTGTGGAAAAGCAACAATAATTTGAAAAAATGGTAGAAGTGATAGCTATTTCCGAAATCACCACATTTCCTCATCAGACTTCTTTCAGTAGGATTCGAACTGACGATCCCACTGACTCAGCCAGTTGCCTACGCACTGTGCTTAGTCCGTCTTGTAAATTATCGTTGCTTTTTTCCCACTTTTTCATTTTTGCTAAGCCAACACAATCAAGCGCAGCTATTCGTCTACGATTTACACTTGATCATGTGGTTGTTGGTTTTTGTTAATAATTCTATTTTTGGAATGTTTAACTTTTAGGTATGGTCGTCCTTAAGTTATTTGTTTTTGTTATTGTATGGCCTTATAACAATTATATTCAATAATTTTTATTGAGCTCGAGGCTGTTTTTAATGAAAAACTTATTGTGGAAAAGCAACAATAATTTGAAAAAATGGTAGAAACGATAGCTATTTCGGAAATCACCACATTTCCTCATCAGAGTTGCCTACGCACTGTGCTAAGGCCGACTTGTAAATTATCGTTGCTTTTTTCCCACTTTTTCATTTTTGCTAAGCCAACACAATCAAGCGCAGCTATTCCGCTACGATTGTTTGCGCGTCTATAAGCGATTACTAATTGTATATTGAAATTACTTAGAAGTTTTGTAAATAAATTTGAACTGCATTTAAAGTGAACTGCGAAAATTGCAAGTGTTTCATTGAATATAGCACATCGCGAGTGCGCATCGAATCAGTTCTTCTCTGGTCTTGGTCTGGTCGTTAGTCTTCCCCTCTAGCCGGGCGTTTCGTCGATTGCCACTAAAGCGCGTAAACCACCGCAGCCG
>NW_023458557.1:13104210-13106148 GCF_013731165.1 Rhagoletis pomonella | reverse complement strand
AATCACTTCTACCATTTTTTCAAATTATTGTTGCTTTTCCACAATAAGTTTTCCATTAAAAACGGCCTCGAGCTTAGTAAAAATTATTGAATATAATTGTTATAAGGCCATAAAATAACAAAAACAAATAACTTAAGGACGAGTACGCCTAAAAGTTAAACATTCTAAAAATATAATTATTAACAAAAACCAACAACCAAGTGTAAATCGTAGCGGAATAGCTGCACATGATTGTGTTGGCCTAGCAAAAATGAAAAAGTGGGAAAAAAGCAACGATAATTTACAAGTCGGACTTAGCACAGTGCGTAGGCAACTGGCTGAGTCAGTGGGATCGTCGGTTCGAATCCTACTGACAGAAGTCTGATGAGGAAATGTGGTGAATTCCGAAATAGCTATCACTTCTACAATTTTTTCAAATTATTGTTGCTTTTCCACAATAAGTTTTTCATTAAAAACGGCCTCCAGCTCATTAAAAAATACTGAATATAATTGTTATAAGGCCATAAAATAACAAAAACAAATAACTTAAGGACAAGCACACCTAAAAGCTAAACATTCCAAATATAGAATTATTAACACAAACCAACAAAACCAACAACCACATAATCAAGCGTAAATCGTACCGGAATGGTTGCGCTTGATTGCGTTGGCTTAGCAAAAATGAAAAAGTGGGAAAAAGCAACGATAATTTACAAGTCGGACTTAGCACAGTGCGTACGCAACTGGCTGAGTCAGTGGGATCGTCGGTTCGAATCCTACTGAAAGAAGTCTGATGAGGAAATGTGGTGATTTCCGAAATAGCTATCACTTCTACCATTTTTTCAAATTATTGTTGCTTTTCCACAATAAGTTTTTCATTAAAAACGGCCTCCAGCTCATTAAAAAATACTGAATATAATTGTTATAAGGCCATAAAATAACAAAAACAAATAACTTAAGGACGAGCACACCTAAAAGTTATACATTCTAAAAATATAATTATTAACAAAACCCAACAACCAAGTGTAAATCGTAGCGGAATAGCTGCGCTTGAATGTGTTGGCTTAGCAAAAATGAAAAAGTGGGAAAAAAGCAACGATAATTTACAAGTCGGACTTAGCACAGAGCGTTGGCAACTGGCTGAGTCAGTGGCATCGTCGGTTCGAATCCTACTGAAAGAAGTCTGATGAGGAAATGTGGTGATTTCCGAAATAGCTATCGTTTCTACCATTTTTTCAAATCATAGTTGCTTTTCCACAATAAGTTTTTCATTAAAAACAACCTCGAGCTCAATAAAAATTGTTGAATATAATTGTTATAAGGCCATAAAATAACAAAAACAAATAACTTAAGGACGACCACACCTAAAAGATAAACATTCTAAAAATATAATTATTAACAAAAACCAACAATACCAACAACCACATGATCAAGTGTAAATCGTAGAGGAATAGCTGCGCCTGATTGTGTTGGCTTAGCAAAAATGAAAAAGTGGGAAAAAGCAACGATAATTTACAAGTCGGAGTTAACACAGTGCGTAGGCAACTGGCTGAGTCAGTGGGATCGTCGGTTCGAATCCTACCGAAAGAAGTCTGATGAGGAAATGTGGTGATTTCCGAAATAGCTATCACCTCTACAATTTTATCAAATTATTGTTGCTTTTCCACAATAAGTTTTTCATTAAAAACGGCCTCGAGCTCTATAGAAATTGTTGAATATAATTGTTATACGGCCATATAACAAAAACAAATAACTTAAGGACGAGCACACCTAAAAGTTAAACATTCTAAAAATAGAATTATTAACAAAATCCAACAAAACCAACAACCACATGATCAAGCGTAAATCGTAGCGGAATGGCTTGATTGTGTTGGCTTAGCAAAAATGAAAAAGTGGGAAAAAAGCAACGATAATTTACAAGTCGGACTAAGCACAGTGCGTAGGCAACTGGCTGAGTCA
>NW_023458557.1:13098864-13104110 GCF_013731165.1 Rhagoletis pomonella | reverse complement strand
TGGGAAATCACCACATTTCCTCATCAGACTTCTTTCAGTAGGATTCGAACCGACGATCCCACTGACTCAGCCAGCTGCCTACGCACTGTGCTAAGTCCGACTTATAAATTATCGTTGCTTTTTCCCCTCTTTTTCATTTTTGCTAAGCCAACACATTCAAGCGCAGCTATTCCGCTACGATTTACACTTGATCATGTAGTTGTTGGTTTTGTTGGTTTTTGTTAATGATTCTATTTTTAGATTGTTTAACTTTTAGGTGTGCTCGTCCTTAAGTTATTTGTTTTTGTTATTTTATGGCCTTATAACAATTATATTCAACAATTTTTATTGAGCTCGGGGCCATTTTTAATGAAAAACTTTTTGTGGAAAAGCAACAATAACCTAAAAAAATTTTAGAAGTGATAGCTATTTCGGAAATCACCGCATTTCCTCATCAGACTTCTTTCAGTAGGATTCGAACCGACGATCCCACTGACTCAGCCAGTTGCCTATGCACCGTGCTAAGTACGCCTTGTAAATTATCGTTTGCTTTTTTCCACTATTTTAATTTTTTTTTTGTTATGACAACACAATCAAGCGCAGCTATTCCGCTGCAATTCACTTGATCCTGTGGTTGTTGGTATTGTTGGTTTTTTGCTAATAATTCTATTTGTAGAATGGTTAACTTTTAGGTGTGCTCGTCCTTAAGTTATTTGTTGTTGTAATTTTTTTGGCCTTATAACGATTATATTCAACAATTTATATTGAGCTCGAGGCCGTTTTTTATGAAAAAGTATTGTGGAAAAGCAACAATCATTTGAAAAAATGGTAGAAGTGATAGCTATTTCGGAAATCACCACATTTCCTCATCAGACTTCTTTCAGTAGGATTCGAACCGACGATCCCACTGACTCAGCCAGTTGCCTACGCACTGTGCTTAGTCCGACTTGTAAATTATCGTTGCTTTTTTCCCACTTTTTCATTTTCGCTAAGCCAACACCATTAGGTTAGGTTAGGTTGATGTGGCAGTCGGTTCGTATTGCCAACTCACTTAGACCTTTTTGAAGGTCCATTGTGATACCACTGCAGAACACGGGAACCTCTGTGACTAATCTTCAGAGAACCATTTCGAAGCTCTTATAATGCGTAGGATTGGCTTTATTCCTACGCATGATAGTTCCGTAAGAGAGCTAAAGGAGGTCCTACCTAAAAAGCCTGCTCTCCTCCTGGCCAGAGCTGGGCAGCTACAGAAGAAGTGCTCTACGGTTTCTTCCTCTTCCTCATCCCTGCAACTTCTACGATATTCGTGGGAGAATATTCCTAGTCTCGAAGAGTGCCTGCCAAATAGCCAATGACCGGTAACTCAAGCCATGACCCTTGCAATATCCTCTCTTGAGAGGCTGAGCAAGTCTTTCGTCTTTTTCTTATCTATTTGTGGCCAAAGTAGCCTAGTTGTTCTCCAAGTGCCCTCCTCTAGCCATGACCTGTTTGCCTCTTGGATCATGCTGTTTCGAAGTTCTCGTTTGCAGGTTGCCATGGGTATCCCAATTGTGCCTCTGTTTTCACATATGGGGAGATTGGTACCTTTGCTGGCAAGCTCATCGGCCCTGCAATTTCCTTCAATGTCTCTATGTCCCGGAACCCAAATTAGGCTGACCTTGAACACGGCGCTGATATCGTTTAGAGCTGCTAGACATTCCTGCGCAACCTTCGATCTCAGTATTACCATGTTCATTGATTTAGTGGCCGCCTGGCTGTCCGAGAAAACATTAATCGTAGTCCTCGTTACGACATGCGTACTAAGGTACACAGCCACCTCCTTTATAGCTAAAACTTCTGCCTGATAAACACTGCAGTGGTCCGGAATTCGGACAGATAATTCTAGTCCTAGTTCCTTGGAGAAAACTCCGTAGCCAACCCTATTGTCTAGCTTGGATCCATCCGTATAAAAATTCAGTTCCCACCTTCTCCATGGTCTTGGTGTTTGCCATTCTCTTCTTGACGGGATGCTCGTCTTAAAGAGCCTATCGAAGGTTGGTTTAGGGGCGGAGTAATCCAATTCTTGTTCATGACTACCCAGAGTGTGAAGTATAGAGGCGTGGCCGAACCGCCGATCCTTCCATAGCACCATGCTTTTTAGTCTGAGCGCTGAATCGGCGGCCGCGTATTTTTCCAGGTTTAATGCGGGCTGATTGGTTACCACCTCTAGCGCTCTTTGGACCTTACTCAATAGTTTTAGGTAACTTGACTTTTGAGTTGCTGGCCACCATACGAGTATTCCATATAATGATATTGGCCTGACCACCGAGGTGTAAAGACAATGTGTAATACGAGGTGTTAGCCCCCATTTGATTCCGACCGCTTGTTTGCAAGTATGTAGTGCAACGTTGGCCTTTTTTACTCTTTCCTCTATATTAGGTTTCCACGTAAGTTTCCTGTCTAATATGAGTCCTAGATACTTAACATTCTCCTTCAAAGATATCTCCACACCCATAAAGATTAGCGGTGAGACTGTGGGAAGCCTATGTTTTCTTGTAAAGAGAATTGCTTCAGTTTTTTCGGGGTTTATTCCGAGCCCCCTACTCTCTGTCCAGTTCCTAAGCGTGGCCATGTTAGAGCGCAAAATCTCCATTAGGGTATTAGGGTAATTACCTTTAACGGCAATTGCCAGATCGTCAGCATATACAGTGACGTGGCAGCCCCCCCTCTCTAGTTTCTTCAGCAGAGAATTTACTGCCAAATTCCAGAGAAGAGGGGAGAGAACCCCTCCCTGAGGAGTGCCTCTACAGGCCTCTCTGCTTATTGTGGAGTTGCCAAGCTTAGCGGTTATCTTCCTGCTGACAAGCATAGACTCAATCAGCGCCGCTACGTTGTGGTCTACTCCAAACTCTTCTAAGGCACCCGTTATGGCGCTTGCTTTAATGTTGTTGAAGGCGCCTTCTATATCAACAAAGGCAACCAGAGTATACTCTTTATCGGATAAACTTTTTTCCACCACCCCGACGAGCGAGTGCAAGGCGGTTTCCGTAGATATGCCCTTCGTATAGGCATGCTGCGCTGGGGAGAGCCTACTAGTTGGTATCACGCCCCGTACATAATCGTCCACTATCCTCTCTAAAATTTTGAGCAAAAAAGACGTAAGACTGATGGGTCTGAAGTCCTTGGGGTTGATGTGATAGGACCTACCTGCCTTAGGTATGAAGGAGACTTTTGTCTCTCTCCAGCCTAGCGGAATATAGCCCATGTTAAGACAGCTTCTTATAATAGACGCAATGAATGGGGAGATAATACTCCGTGATTGCTGCAGTTCTACCGGGTGTATACCGTCCAGTCCCGGTGACTTGTAAGGACCAAAAGTCTTAATAGCCCATTCGATTTTCGCCTTAGTAATCAGTCGATTTCCTAGATCAGATAGCCCCCCGTCATTTATGGGGTCGTTAAGTTCCATCGGCTTGCTTCCAGGGAAGTATGTGTCCAGGAGTTCCCTAGACCCTTGAGATAGCCAAGGTTGCATGGCGACTTTACAAGAATGTTTCTTAATCTGGCCGCTTCCTCAATTCCCTTGCAATAACTCTGCCATGATTTACGTTTCGCAGTTCTAACTGCTTTTTTGTATATTTTCAAATCAGGCTTCCCAGTCCTCTGTTGTTCTCGTAGCTTTGGCCTTATTGAACATTGTCCTATTGGATTCACGTAACGAGGATAATTGTTTTGACCACCAATGTGGTTTGTTTTTCCCCCTGTATCTAACAACCGGGCATCCGGCTGACAAAGAACTATTCATGGCTTTAGTGACCTGATTAACCAACCCGTCCAATTCCACCCGCGTGGCGGGGTCCCGGGGAGGTATCTTTGGCAATAAACCCCAGTTTTTTATTGTTAGCCCTCCAGTCGGTATTACGCACATTTCTGAACTCCCTAACATGGGGGGCCTTAAGGTCTATTTCGAATTGAATATAACAATGGTCAGAGTAAGACTTTTCACTAAGTACTCTCCATCTCTTGATTTTATGGACAAACGAGTCCGAAGTCAGGGTTATGTCCAAAACTTCCTCTCTACTCTTTGTTATAAAGGTCGGCTCTGAGCCTAAATTCAAGACACTAAGTTTACTTCCTTGAATGAAGTCTAGTATCGACTCACCGCTAGCGTTCGTGTCCGTACTCCCCCACATCGAATTGTGAGCATTAGCGTCGCAGGAGACAACCAGTTGTTTTTTCTTATAGGCTGCTTCCTTGACTAACGTCCGAACCTCCTCTGGTGGTGCGTCCTTGTCATGGGCCATGTAGGCAGAGGCTACCCAGAAGCTGGTTTTATCCAGTTCTATGCTTGTCGCTACCAAATCGCCGTCACTTAGCTGTGGGAGCAGGAAGATGTTTAAGTTGTTCCTTGCTAATATGCAAGCTCGAGTCTTACCTGCATTTTGTGCGGCAATTAGCTTAAAGCCCTTCACCCCAAGCCCGCAGATTTTGTTGCCGAGTATCCACGGCTCCTGGATGAGGGCAACGTCAAGTCCACCGGCAGCCAGGCGGACCTCAAGATTCGCGGACGCGAGTTTAGGATGGTGGAGGTTGATCTGGATCAGCTTCATAAGAATCCGTCCGTTTTACCTCCACCATTGTGACATCTACGTCCGCCTCCTCGATCTCCTCACCCTCGGTGTCATCGGCGAGGAGATCCTCTTCATAAAACAGCGGCCCCAAACCGGTTAGCCTCTCTGAGTCGGATGAGCATTGGCTGCTGGGCAACCCTTCTTCACCACCGCTGCGCAAGCCGCAAGACTTATCACTCTCCTGATTAAGGTCCAAGCCCGGTTCGTCGCTGCGGTAGATTCGAACGGTTGCGTCAACAAACCCGGATCTGACTTCCCAATCCTTCTGCGCCAATGGGGCGAGCGATTCGGCGTTGAGGATCAGCAACACCTGCCTTCTGTTTCCTATCGGCTCTTCGATCTTCCCCACCTTCCAATTGTGTGTTGGCAGGTTCTTATGGCAGGATCTAAAGATCCGCTCTATTTTTTCAGGCTCGGCTGGTTTAGCCGGAATCCAAACCCGAGCCCTAGGTCTGCTAGGAATCTCTTCCTTGCTGACCGCCTCTAGTTTGGCTCCCAGCCAAACCTCACCTACCTTGCTAACGGCCAACCTGTAGAGCTGGGCTGACCTATGGTCCTCGCAAGCGATGAGCTTTGCCCTACCTTGATACCAACCGGAATCATGGCAGAGAGGAGGAGGTCCAGGGTTTTCCTCTAAAACCTGGAGGTAGATTTCGG
>NW_023458557.1:13097670-13098764 GCF_013731165.1 Rhagoletis pomonella | reverse complement strand
GCTTAAGCTCTTCAATAGCTTAGTTATATGGAAATGGTTTTTGATCGTGGCCTATGGAGGTAACTGAGGAGCAAACCTTTTGAAAAAAAAAACTCTGGGTTGGAATAAGGTGTTAGACGACCCGTGCTGATGTTCAGACTGGCTGGGGACCCAGACAAAAAACTATCCCAGTCTCGAACGGAGTGCTCCGGATACCTGGCGACCTCCGGTTCTATCAAGCCTTACCTGCACACACGGACCTCTGTGCGGGCGGACCTCCACTGTCCGACACTCGTGGGACCAAAATATGAGTTCATTTGCAAAAATAAAAACAACATCCACGGAGGACGGTCCTCCTAAAAAACCGACAGGGGTGGCTCCGATTGATGCTACAGCCTCGGGCAAGGCATTGATCAGACCGCCAGTGATAGGATATAGAGGGGGCTTAAGCGGCAGGGCTGGTCCTAGGACGAGTAATGTAGAAGGCAGGGGGGGAGTAGAGGTCTGGGAAAACCGGTCTCTAACCGTTTCTCGGCTGGAGCTGCGACGTCAGCTCCGCCTAGGGAATTTAGACCCCAAAACTTACACACCTCAACCCAGGGGCGGGGTGCGGCACCTGCTTCAAGGATAAACCGGCAGGATGCTGCTGATATACCCAGCAGCTCAAAGAAGGTTGAAGGAGGAAGAAGGAAAAGTCAGAGGAGGCCGGCTAAACATGTCCGCCCCTCTAAGCAGGCCTACTACGAGAGAAAGGCGCCATTAAGGTCGTTAATAGGATAGGGGACCTGCCGACAGAACAGCTGACGGAGGAAGAAATCAAGTCATTGGACTGGGCGAGGGGAATGGTAGCCAGCTTGGGCAAACCGGCAGGCTCTGCTCCAAAGAGGCAACGATCTGCTGAACAGGCAGGGGATAGGGACGCCAAAAGACAGAGAACAGGTGGCCATAAATACCCCTCCTTCAGGGACGTTGTTAAGGGAGGCGGTGAGGTACTGGCCATCATTGACAGAGGGGAGGAGGAGGGGACCATCGCGAAGGAGAAATGGCGGCAGGTGGAGGAGGCTATTGCCGAAATCTACCTCCAGGTTTTAGAGGAAAACCCTGGACCTCCTCCT
>NW_023458557.1:13092745-13097570 GCF_013731165.1 Rhagoletis pomonella | reverse complement strand
ACGCTTAATGGCAATAAGAACACCACCTCCTCGAAGGCAGCCAGTTTATAAGGCGATGTATACAGTAGTTTTAGCGTATATGGGACAGTAAAATCCGTGCTAAAACGGCGAACGAAAGCAAGCGTAGAGTAGGATTTTGCGATAACGTAATTCAAATAACTATGAAAAAAAAAATTTTGCATCAAAAACTACTCAAGATCAGATATTTCATTAACAGAACTCAGCACAGAGTCTCCAATATAATAGCTGGTAGGGATGAGTGATCGAAATTTTGAAAACGAGATATAAAAGCATTTTTTAATATTTAGATGCAAATGATTCCTACTACACCAAGCTGCCACATTGTCAAGATATGATTGGAGTTTGATCGAGTCAGAAAGACTCGTGACTGTTTTAAATTTAAGTCGTCCGCATACAATAAATAATTAGAGTATCTAAAGCAATTTCGTATGTCATTAATAAAAATGACAAACAAAAGAGGTCCGAGGACACTACCTTGCGTGACACCAGAGGACGCAATAAAAGAACGTGAGCAAATACCATCCACAACAACAACACAACAACGTTCCGCCAAGTATGACTTCACTTAAGATAAAAAACTAGAATGAAAGCCAAGGTCGGCTAGCTTAGACACTAAGAGCGAATGATATACTTTGTCAAAAGCCTTCGAAAAATCGGTATAGACCGTATCGACTTGAGCTCGATTCTTAAAAGCAGAAAGACAATATTCAGAAAAAACTTCAAGATTAGTTACAGTTGACTTACCAGGCATAAAGCCATGTTGATTAGTAGAAATTGAACTCTTAAGTGCAAATAATATTTTTTCCTTAACTATAATTTCAAACAATTTTGACATGTGTGAGCGCTATGTTGGTAGATACATGAATAAAACGCGGCTAGCTACCCTCAAATGCAACCCTAGGTAATGGCAAATGAGTGGCGTTGACAGTATAAGACCACGGATAATCTGTCTACATTCCCGCAAGTGTCAACCTCTACTTCCGCTGATGGGATTCTTTCTTTCTTTTTGGATGCAGCTTTTCTACGTGTCGGACGTGATAAATTGAAGTTAAAAAAATATTAAAAATCTAATAATCAACAGCATTCGCGATCGTCAAATATATCTATGTAATTCCATTAAAAATAATTCTGAAATGTTAAATAATTTTCAAATAAATAAAGTGAATTAATTGATTTACGCGATAGAGACTGATTTTTTGTGTATATGCGGGCTAGTTCGTGGATTAATCGGAGTCGCAGTTATCACGTTTTGGACGAATCCGTACGTAACCTGGAGTCAGCAATTGGCTACGTTGGGTATCCATAGGACCTAAATAAAACCTATCAACGGAGCAAGGCGAAGGAATCATCAGCAGGTGGAATTTGCGGAGTGGGGATCTATACTTGTAGAAGTTGCCGTCCGGCTGGTTAACCTCAACTGGTAGAAACTAGAATTTACGTTGCCCACGTGGCATATAGTTTTCACAACTTTTTCCCTAATTTTTAACTTTCTACTTTATAGTCTCAATGCTTAAAGTTTAAAGGAATCGCACTGCATAAATTTTCATATTTTAAAAATTCTAGTTAGTAATCTTATTTTATTAGTTAAAAGAAAAAAAACACTGAGTTTCTGATTATAAAAAAAAAAAACCAACGTTTCATTAAAATATCCCCTCATCAGTTTAACGGAAAGTTAATTGAAGACTATATATATCCACACTTATGTATATATCGTTACTTAATTTTGCTAATTGTACATAATTATTTTCTTAACATGCAAGTGCGTCACCAATAAGGTATTCCTAAGCCCATTCATTCGATAGTTTTACAAACCCACCTATATTTTGAGTTTTGACGCCCTCACTGGCGTTCGTAAATTTCTAGCTGTAACTGGAGTAGAAAAGTCTGTCCAATCTGTCATGCATGCTTGACCTTGAACTTGAAATTGGTACATGCTCAAATGTAGATAAATATGTATGTATGTAGGTAGGATTTGTACATAACCAGACAAAAAATATATATATTTAAAACAAAATTTTAAAGAGAACATTACAGCAATTATCCCAACTCACCGACGCAGCTCATCAGGCGTCTGCTGACATCGCGCGGAGAACATGTAAGCAGCGTTGCCGAAGTCTTCTATCGTCCATTTGCCCCAAAAAAAATCGTAATTTCAGCCAAAAAAACGTCAAATACTTTTTATATTATATTTTTTTAGCCGACTTCAAAAAAAGGAGGAGGTTATCAATTCGTCGGAGAATTTTTTTATGGGTATTTTACCGCATAACTTTAGACCACGTTAACCGATTTCTATAATTTTTAAAGGAAAGGTGGTACCAAAGAGGTAGTCCCATACTAATTTGGTTCAGATCCGATCATTGGATCATGAAGAAATTAACGGTACTCTTAAATTTTTATATGAGAATTGAATTCGGTTTTGTTTTTTGCTTAAGAATTAATTGTTACTTTATAAAAAACTACATACAATAAATATGACTCAACAGATTACCAAACAAAAGAAACCCACATTGCATATGGGTCAATAAAAGTTGATTTGCAAATGTTAACAACAAAAAATTTCCTCTGCTATATTTTTGTCTGTTTTAATTGAGTGGCAGCAGTGCAAATTTACGATTTGGTTACAAGTCTAGTACAAATTTAATATATGTATGTAACAAAAAGGACGGTTGTAGAACAAAACTAGATATATACATGATTGTATGCATTTTGGATTGCATCTTCTTTTAACAGTTTTTTTACATATGTACATATGTATGAATTTAAGCGGAGAAACGGAAATAAAAAATCGTCAAAACGTCATTGGGCTAAAATAACGTCAAAATGACGATGAAATCGTCAATTCGGCAACGCTGCATGTACATAAGTGCTTTTGTCTTTTCTCTTATTTTTTTTTCATTAGTTGATTTACTTTGAATTTTAATTGCGTAGCAGAAGGGTAACATGTTCGAAAGATCCACATTCCGTCATGCTACTCCACCTGCAGTGGTTTTCTCTTAATGCTAATTACACTAAATACATATGTTAATTTATCTAAACATTAATAAGAGCAAACGTACATATTTACATATCTGCGTATGTTAATTGAGAAATTACGTTTATATATCCGTAGAGAGGTTAATATTGAAAATTGCATTAGGGAGGTGCGAAGCATTATCGAGTGAATAGTTAGACACTAATGTAAATACATATAACTAAAATTTAAATACATATCAATGAAATTTAATTACATTTAAGCTTAAAGATTTTGAAGAATTTCTAAATTGTTTTCTTTTTGTATATTTATATATGTTTAACAACTTAATTAATAAATGAATTGTACTATTTAACTAGGAATAATGAGGTGCTAAATTTCTTTTATTGTGGGATGATTGAGCCTTAGGTCTGTAGGTATTGGTTGGGTTCGGCGATGCAAGAGAAATGTATCTCTCATAGGATGGGTAGGGGAGAGCGGAGAGGCGGTTGCGCGGCAACTCCATGGGGGTTGATCAAAATGATTCTCACTCCATATTAAGTCGGTCCGTTTCCGTAAGGATAGGTTTTAAGGGCATTATCTTAATCGTTTAGCTGTTGTCTGTTTTATAAAGTAAGATGTGCATAGAATTTTTTTGTATGGTCATGGATTTGTATAAAGTAGTGAACAAGAATCACCCCATCCGGCGAGCTATGAACCAGGCTGAAGCTAGCATGCACAACTCATCTACCAGCAGGTTAATTGGAATGACTTCATTACACATGGTAGAAAGTTTATAAATAGGCCTGTAGTTGGCGATATTATTCTTATTCCCGCTTTTAAAAGTAGGAGTGATAGAGGTTACTTTCCAGGCCTCAATGAAATCACCGTCATTAAGAGACTTATTAAATATTAATACAATTGGGTAAGCAATTGCTGAGACATTCTTAAACAAGTAAGAGCAAATGCCTCTAATGACGTCCTCAATGGTTAAGGAGAGCTCTCCAAAATTGATAGGGCAATCAAGGCTAGAAGCACCGTCATCACATAAGTTCGAATCAGGCTGAAAGTTTGAACTGAAGAAGTCCGCAAAAAGGTTAGCGGCTTCAAAAGACGAATGAGCATGGGTTTCATTATAAAAAACTTGTGTCGGAACTTGATGTCGGATTCAAATTTAGCCTCATAGGTTTTCTGGAGAGTCTTACTCCGTAATTTAAACTTATTGGAATAGTATAAGTACTTTTCCTTGTGGGAAGACGAATTAGACAATTTGTATTTTTTGAAGAAGCTATCCCTTAAATTCTTGAGCTTCTTTAAATCCTTTGTATACCAGGGGATTTTGTAGCAATTTCTTTTCTTCAACGGTATAATACTCCTACAAATTTCATTCACTTTGCATTTAAAAATATCAAAGCAGTCGGAAACATCAACCTCAGCAAATATAGAGTCCCAGTCGAGAATATCAATCATATCATTTATAGCATCAAAGTTACAGTTCCTGAAACTGTAATTTTTAGATGGAGTATCAAGTTTAATGCTTCTGAACTCATAAAACTCCAATTGCAGAACAAGAGGAACATGATGTAGGCCTGGGCACGACAGAGGGTCGAGACATTCATATAGAGAAAAGTGCATGTTATCGATTATAACTATTAGGTCTAGGAACCTAGCAAGTTTGTTAATAAACTTGTTAATCTGGAAGAGATTCAAGCTTAATAGAATGTCTACAACATATGTTTCAGAGAAACTGTTAATATTATTAGGATACACAGCTATGCTGTCATCCACAGGTGCCCAGTCCACATTACCTAGGTTAAAATCACCTAAAATACAAAAATTGCAGTTTGGTCGCTT
>NW_023458557.1:13090547-13092645 GCF_013731165.1 Rhagoletis pomonella | reverse complement strand
TGCTGTTTTGGACTCGGCCAAAATCGCTTAGGCGGTTACAGCGCCAAATAAGAAGATGATACCGACTGCTTTGATATTTTTAAATGCAAAGTGAATGAAATTTGTAGGAGTATTATAACGTTGAAGAAAAGAAATTGCTACAAAATCCCCTGGTATACAAAGGATTTAAAGAAGCTCAAGAATTTAAGGAATAGGTTTTTCAAAAAATACAAATTGTCAAATTCGTCTTCCCACAAGGAAAAGTACTTATACTATTCCAATAAGTTAAAATTACGGAGTAAGACTCTCCATAAAAACTATGTGGTTAAATTTTAATCTGACATCAAGCAGAACGCAAAATCTTTATGGCATTACGTCAAATCAATGAACTCATATTCAAGTATCCCGTCGCAAGTTTTTTATAATGAAACCCATGCTCATTCGTCTTTTGAAGCCGCTAACCTCTTTGCGGACTTCTTCAATTCAAACTTTGAGCCTGATTCGAATTTATGTGATGACGGTGCTTCTAGCCTTGATTGCCCTATCAATGTTGAAGAGCTCTCCTTAGCCATTGAGGACGTCATTAGAGATATTTTGATGATCAAATCATCATCTCAAACGGATGTAGATGGCTTTTGCTCTTACTTGTTTAAGGATGTCTCAGCAATTTATTAATATTTAATAAGTCTCTTAATGACGGTGAGTTCATTGAGGCCTGGAAAGTAACCTCTATCACTCCTACTTTTAAAAGCGGGAATAAAAATAATACCGCCAACTACCGGCCTATTTCTAAACTTTCTACCATGTCAAAATTCTTTGAAATTATTGTTATGGAAAAAATATTATTTGCAGTTAAGAGTTCAATTTCTACTAATCGACATGGCTTTATGCCTGGTAGGTCAACTGTAACTACTCTTGTAGTTTTTTCTGAATATTGTCTTTCTGCTTTTAAGAATCGAGCTCAAGTCGGTCTATACCGATTTTTCGAAGGCTTTTGACAAAGTAAATCATTCACTCTTAGTGTCTAAGCTAGCCGACCTTGGCTTTCATTCTAGTTTTTTGTCTAGGGTGAAGTCATACTTGGCGGAACATTATTGTGTTGTAGTTGTGGATGGTATATGCTTACGTTCTTTTATTGCGTCCTCTGGGGTCCCGCAAGGTAATGTCCTCGGACCTCTTTTGTTTGTCATTTTTATTAATGAAATACGACATTGCTTTAAAAACTCTAATTTTTTATTGTATGCGGACGACTTAAAAATATTTAAAACAGTCACGAATCTTTCTGACTCGATCAATATTTTGTCATCATTTTATTCAAATTTAATTCGATTTTATTAACTTTTTATTTTTAATTAGTTTTGGTTTTAATTAACCTATTTCATTTAATGCAATTTTAATTTAGTTTTTAATCTGCTTTTAGTTTATCCTCGTGTTTTCATTGTAATTCTCGGGCAAGTTTAATTAGATTAAGGTTAGACATAATTTTATTAAAATTCACTTCATTGCTTGCTGATTAACGACCTTTTTTTTTTTTTTTTTTTTTTTTGCTACTCTTAATTAGCCTTTTAACCACATTAACACATCGATATTCAGCATGGATTTAATCACGGGTCGTTATTTTCGCAGCTATTATTTTTCTTGGTTTAACGAAGCAATTGCTTAGTATTAAATCTATCTAAAAAAAATTTTGAACTTACCGTGTAGCAGGACACAAAACGGCTTTTTGTAAGATCCCGTAGGATTAGCAGGCACGATTCCGGTTAAACGGATTTTTCGATTTTTTTACTTGTTTGTCTCTTTATTATAATTCCGCGAAACTTTACCACTCCGATACGCGTTCAATCGCTTTCAAGGTGACTTTTGGTTTAACTTTTCATTTCAATTATTTGGCGATCGTTCCCCGATTCTCTACTCGAAAGGAATTTCGTGTTACTTTCACTCAAAAAAATGTATACACATACATATGCACGCATTCACACAGGGATACGCTCGCACCCATCTACATTCATACATACATGTACATAGGTACCCTTCCACATATGTTGCGCAACATGTACATACGGATATGCCGCCGAGATACATTTTGGGAAGAGCTGCCGGAAGTGTGTTTGCAACATAA
>NW_023458557.1:13087297-13090447 GCF_013731165.1 Rhagoletis pomonella | reverse complement strand
CTTATTTATTTTGTTTATTTATACAACGATAGCCTACTGTGATAGTTTCATTTTTTTTTCTTAATACTCTCTGTGATATTTTCAACTATTCATTGACTAGCTAGATTGTGGATCTTTTCCAACTGTGATATTTAAACTTAGGTATAAACTAAAAGTAGATAATAGTAGCGACAAACCTGTGATATAGTTCTTGATGCATGTTGCACACAGCCAGTGACATACATCAACACACGCGACCAAGTACAAAGTTAGACAATGGTGAAGGCCCGGCATTGGGTCGAGGGTCGAGGCCACACATTGGGCGAGCAGGAAATACGGCCATGCACAGCCTGCGTTTAAGTTTTTTTACGCACTCGCTCCATGGTACAGGCACCATCGGCGGGTCCGAGCCTGTAACGCAGCCTTTATGTTGCAAACACACTTCCGGCAGCTCTTCCCAAAATGTATCTCAGCGGCATATCCGTATGTACATGTTGCGCAACATATGTGGAAGGGTACCTATGTACATGTATGTATGAATGTAGATGGGTGCGAGCGTATCCCTGTGTGAATGCGTGCATATGTATGTGTATACATTTTTTTGAGTGAAAGTAACACGAAATTCCTTTCGAGTAGAGAATCGGGGAACGATCGCCAAATAATTGAAATGAAAAGATAAACCAAAAGTCACCTTGAAAGCGATTGAACGCGTATCGGAGTGGTAAAGTTTCGCGGAATTATAATAAAGAGACAAACAAGTAAAAAAATCGAAAAATCCGTTTAACCGGAATCGTGCCTGCTAATCCTACGGGATCTTACAAAAAGCCGTTTTGTGTCCTGCTACACGGTAAGTTCAAAATTTTTTTTAGATAAATTTAATACTAAGCAATTGCTTTGTTAAACCAAGAAAAATAATAGCTGCGAAAATAACGAGCCGTGATTAAATCCATGCTGAATATCGATGTGTGAATGTGGTTAAAAGGCTAATTAAGAGTAGCAAAAAAAAAAAAAAAAGGTTAATCAGCAAGCAATGAAGTGAATTTTAATAAAATGATGTCTAACCTTAATCTAATTAAACTTGCCCGAGAATTAAAATGAAAACACGAGGATAAACTAAAAGCAGATTAAAAAGTAAATTAAAATTGCTTTAAATGAAATAGACGTTAATTAAAACCAAAACTAATTAAAAATAAAAAGTTAATAAAATCGAATTAAATTTGAATAAAATGATGACAAAATAGGAATAAAAGAAAGTAGATAATACGAAAGAAAATTTAAGTAAATTAAATTGAATTGAGTTAAAGACAAGTCAAGAATATGTGTAGATGCATGTGCGTGTATGTGTGTTTAAGCAAACTGACGATGGAAAAAAGCATACATGTACACATATGTACATATGCACGTATACGAGTACCTATGTAAACACATACGTGCATGCCTTCATATATTCATGACCGATCACACCAACATATATGTATTAAGAATGTACCTATAGTGTGAAACAAATTTAATAACTTCTTTTTTTTTACAGGTTTGTGGCAGGACGACTTGGAACGGGGGGCCAAAACTAGTCATTTTGTAGTTACGCCCTTCTTCGCGGAAAACCTGCAGTATCCACCGGAACTTTTGAAAAAGGAATTCTCCGATGTAGAAGAGGGCGATGACCGGTTCCACCTATGTAAGCAGAAGCAGTTTGGTATAAGAACGTATCCGTTCCACACAACCACAGGTACATAGCGAGAGCCAAGCTCACAGAGGGAACTACAGAGCGACAACTTCCACTCCACCATCGCATGTGAATTGGTAGAGATACTTCTATCCAAAACATACGGAGAGTGTCTATGTGAAACATCGCGTCCACCACAGGAAAAGTTTAACAGCGATACTGCTGTTAACCGCAGCCCAACGTCGACGCTGTGATCAGCAGCCCAACGCCGACGCTGCAAGCAGAAGCCCAACGTCGACACTAGCATCGCAGCAGCGTAGCTGAGCGGAGCAGCAAATATAATTATATGCATGTTTTTTTTTGTGTATAAAAGTTCAGGGCACTAGAGTTATTTTATTATATTCCATTTTTATTTTTTTTTGTTGATAAGTAAAGTTAGCGGATCGTTTGAAGTAGATATGG
The DNA here is from genome assembly GCF_013731165.1 of Rhagoletis pomonella. Lineage (NCBI taxonomy): Eukaryota > Metazoa > Arthropoda > Insecta > Diptera > Tephritidae > Rhagoletis > Rhagoletis pomonella. The sequence continues at coordinate 13,088,340 of NW_023458557.1, read as the reverse complement.
ACCTAGGCAGTTTCGTGAATTAAGATTTATATATTTTTTTTTGTTACTTACATATACCCGCTTCGCGCACACGTGGCGTGCGGTAATAGCATCATTTATATGTTTTGTCATTTCTGCTTCCTTTTTTTTTGTAGTTTTTTTTTATTGGTTTTCTCGCATGTTGACGTTTTGCCATGTACATGCGGTTTACATTCGGGTCAATTCACAAGTTGAAACACTAATTAAGTTATTAACCACCGCGGGATTTTCTTTTAAGGCAAACGTTTTTTTTTTATTCTTTTATTTTAATTTCTGTTTCTTTTTTTCCTTTTCACTTTTTCACTTTTTGATTAATTTTATTTAATTCTATTGGGGCGACAACGGGACCCACTCGTCGCCCGCAATCGCGAGTGAGTGACCGTGGTATCAATCATGAAGATCCACTAAACCACGAAAAGATAGGCAGTATAGTGAGTGTAGGTATATAGGTATGCTCATGTACATATGTTAATTTACTTCCCACAGGTTCTCAACAGCTGCTGGTACCATCAGGCTGGAGTGACCAGGTGAGTGTTTTATTTGGATTTTCATAATTACATACATAGTTTGTTTTGCATCGTCGTTTCCTTTTTTTTTACGCGTTTATGTGCATGTACATACATATCATATATACGTATATACATAAGTGAATAAATAGATGCGTAAATGCGAAACGGAGTCTGACTTAGAGTCGTGAATATTAAATATTAATGAATTTGCGTCCAATCCATTTACACATGTAGTAATGGTTCGGTTTGATCATAACTCAAATTCTATGTTTTTACCTTTCGGTTGTTTTATTCCTTTGGAATAGTTTTTTTGGACTGAATTTGGAAGCGTATTAAATTTGGAATTCGAATTAGGCCGCGGTTAATAGTTTTTGAGTTATTCTTACCTTAATTTTTTTTTGTGGATTTTTTTTTACATATAATTCTAGATGAGTCTAAGTATAGTTAATTAAGAATTGTGTATAAACTTAGATAAGGGAAATAAATAAATGTGTATACATGACATGAATATGATAG
>NW_023458557.1:13085581-13087197 GCF_013731165.1 Rhagoletis pomonella | reverse complement strand
GACTTAAAAATATTTAAAACAGTCACGAATCTTTCTGACTCGATCAAACTCCAATCGGATCTCGACAATGTGGCAGCTTGGTGTAGTAGGAATCACTTGCATCTAAATATTAAAAAATGCTTTTATATGTCGTTTTCAAAATCTGAGTTCTGTTAATGAAATATCTGATCTTGGAGTAGTTTTTGATGCTAAATTTCTTTTTCATAGTCATTTGAATTACGTTATCGCAAAATCCTATGCTACGCTTGCTTTTGTTCGCCGTTTTAGCACGGATTTTACTGATCCATATACGCTAAAACTCCTGTATACATCGCTGGTACGATCAAAGCTAGAATATGCTGTCATTATCCGTCATTATTATGACTGTCATATAAAACGACTTGAGCGTGTTCAAAAAGCTTTTATGCATTTTGCTCTACGGTCGCTGCATTTTCAAGAGCCGATACCTTCCTATAATGCTAACAGCCCGATTCTGGGCACTTGATTAATTGAAAATCTTTCTAATTTGTAAATTTTTTATTATTTATCAAGAACTGGTATTCTACCACAGAAATCAAAAGCTATTTTCTTGATAAATTATCAAGATGGAAAATGCTATTGACAAATTGAAATTTCATGTGAAATGTATAAATTTTGTATATTAATAAATTTGTTTCCAACAATGAAATACTCCATGTGCCAACATTTGAACCTGCGACACACGGAATTCTAGTCGACATCTTTACCTACCCGGCTACGGCAGTCAAAAGCAGTTTTGCTTTTAAGCTGAAATTAGTCGAGAACGCAGAACTGTTATGTAACCGTATGATAACCGATGTTGGGCGAAGTGGCGTGCTGGCATGCTAGCGTGCCCTGGCCTAGCTCGTCGGTGGGGGGCGGTCATGTGCACTTGCCTAACTACCAGCTACACTAACAAAATATTTAAGTCATGCCTGATTAGGTGTGAAAGAAAACAGAAACTAAAGAGAGAAGAGAAGAAGAAGAAAAACCAGTCCAGTCAGGTGGAGTCTCCCACCCACTTCGGCGTACAACTTTCGCGAATCCTTGGGCATCACTCTGACTCCTCACACGTAGTAATGCCCCCTAAGCCTGACTTAAGTACGTCTGTCAACAGTCAGTTGTGTCGGGTCTAGTCCCGTCACCCCGCCATTACCCCCATGTCCCCTCTGCTGCACAAGTGCAACACCCACACACCAAAGAATAAAAATTTAACCCTCCATACCTTTAACAATATCTGCTCAACCTATCATATTCATGTCATGTATACACATTTATTTATTTCCCTTATCTAAGTTTATACACAATTCTTAATTCTTAACTATACTTAGACTCATCTAGAATTATATGTAAAAAAAATCCACAAAAAAATTAAGGTAAGAATAACTCAAAAACTATTAACCGCGGCCTAATTCAAATTCCAAATTTAATACACTTCCAAATTCAATCCAGAAAAACTATTCCAAAGGAATAAAACAACCGAAATGTAAAAACAAAGAATTTGAGTTATGATCAAACCGAACCATTACTACATGTGTAAATGGATTGGACGCAAATTCATTAATATTTAATATTCACGACTCTAAGTCAGACTCCGTTTCGCATTTACGCATCTATTT
>NW_023458557.1:13079225-13085481 GCF_013731165.1 Rhagoletis pomonella | reverse complement strand
TTTTTTATTAATGCGGTAAGGCTCTGGAACTCCCTTCCACTGTCCTTGAAGAACGCGTTGCACATAGGCAACTTCAAAAAACTCATATTTAACTTTTTTTCTTCCAAGCGTGATCAAGAATAGTGGTTATAAGCTTACCTTTGTTTTATTTTAGAATATATGATTTGTAATTCAACGTACACATTACCTTAATCTATATTGTAATATTAATTATTATCTGTACTTTTTATTTTATTTCTTGCAATTTGTTTGCATCATTGTGCAAGTAAAGATTACATCTTAATGCACTAATGTTTTCAATATAATATTAAATAAATAAAAAAAAACGCGTTGGTTGTCTGTTCAGGCAGCGGTGGATAGGCTTCTTGAGCAATGGACCGCGCTCAAACATTTTGTTTAATTTCTTTTGAAGAGAAAAGACCCCGTAGCATCATGCGTGTTGAAAGCTCAATGAATGATGTGAATTAATTGTATTTACTTTTTTATCCTATGTACTTAATATTGTAAATCAATTCAACAAAATATTTCAATCCGAAAAAGTTGTCATTCATCATCGTTTCCCTCTCGTTAAAGAACATTATTTAACAGTACTTAATAACTTTATTAAAAAAGATTTTTTAAGCGCAAATGTAAATTACAAAAATGAACAAACTCACATTGCGCTTCTAAACATTTTTTGTGGCATAGAATTTGAAAAATGTGAAAATAACATACCACGAGAAATTTTGACCGAAGTTAAAAATAATATTTTATCTTATTATATTGACCTTTGTGATCAAATTAATTTGCGATTTTCTTTTGAAGATAATAAAGTATTTTTATTGCAATATCTAAATCCAAACAAATTAAAGAGGGAAATTTGCCATAAATTTTGAAACTCAGAAGCATTTCCATTTTATAAGCTTCTTCTTCTTCTTTTTTGGCGCTGTAACCGCCGAAGCAATTTGGCCGAGTTCAGCAAAGCACGCCAGTCGTTTCTCCTCTGTGCCAACTGACGCCAATTGGAAACGCCAAGTGAAGCCAAGTCCTTCTCCACCTGATCTTTCCATCGCAGTGGGGGCCTCCCTCTTCCTCGGCTACCACCAGCGGGTTCCGAGTTGAATACTTTCAGAGCTGGAGCGTCGGTGTCCATTCGAACGACAAGACCAAGACAGCGGAGCCGCTGTATTTTAATTCGCTGCACTATGTCCATATCGTTGTAAAGCTCATACAGCTCATCGTTCCATCGTCTGCGGTACTCGCCGTCGCCAACGCGTAAAGGCCCGTAAATCTTCCGCAAATCTTTCTCTCAAACACTCCAAGAGCCGCCTCATCGGATGTTGTCATTGTCCATGCTTCTGCGCCATATACCAGCACGGGCATGATGGCTGACTTAATAAGCATAAGGTTGAAACTTTAAATAATGAATGGCGAGCTTTCTTAATTTTTGATATAAGTGGCTATAATCAGTCCGATATAGTCCAATTTTGGCACTCCATAAAGGACCAAACAAATGTTTTTGAAAAGTATATCTTTAGCAATTTGGCAGAATATATGCTGACGTTAGCTATTTTACCGCACAGTAGTGCTGCTGCCGAAAGAAAATTTTCAGAGATGAATCTCACAAAAAATAAATACAGGAACAAGCTTAATGTCGAAACAGTTGAAAGCTTAATGTTCGCGAGAACTCTTATTAACAACAGGTCAGAAATTTATACGCCGTCTGATAACTTACTTATTTTTTTAAAACATTATAGATTTATTGATAGAAAGTTTGTTTTGAATACTACTTAGAGATTAAGCTGATTTACAAGCACTCCGTGCCAATACTATTTAATAAAAAAATGTTAATCTGCTCCGAAAATTTAGTTTTTACTCCGATTTTTCGAGTCCTTTACTCCCGAATCAAGTTCCAGAAGTCCGAACGCTGCGTCAAAATGACGACGAAATCGTCAATTCGGCAACGCTGCATCAGTGGTCGGCAAAAGTTAAACTGTGACTGTGTTGGTGAGAATAAGAGAACTGCTCCGCATGAGCAACCCAGTAGGAAATTACGAGAAGTGAAACAAAATTTTTAACTTCTCGGTCTTCAATAAAAACATATAAATACATATATTTAACACATACATATGTACATATACGTGCTTCGCCCATTTACTATGAAAGTATCATAATCTCAAAAAAGCAAAAATCGAGTTAAGTATGCGACAATGAATGAACATTCGAACATGAACATTTCTTATGACGTGTAAAAATGTCATAGCCCTTTTTTTTAGCCCTTTGGTAGCTAGATCTAGCTACCACATATTTTTTTTGGCTACATAAATTTAAAATGCCCCTAGCCCTTTTTTAGCCCTTTGGAGAATTTATTCATACTTGGCATGAAAAAGTTGTATATGCTTTATTTGATCTCATTTTTTTCCTTTATGTAAGAGATGAATTTTGAAACTAAGAAAGACTGATATATATATATATATATATATATATATATACATGTATTATATGTTCCTTACGTTTTTATACATACATACCGTAAAAGTGTTAGGGCTGTTAACTTATCTATTAACGATTTAACTACACTGAAAATAAAATCTGCGTAAATATATAGCGAAAACTTGCGTAAATCTTACGAAATTTTTCGTCATTTCGAGCCACGAAAGTTTTCTGTGATTGTACAAAACCGTTTTCGTACATACTACGAAAATATGAGGCATCAGATTTTTAGTACATTTTACGAATGTATTCGTACTTACGTAGTATTTAGTACTATTTACTAAAGAATTTCGTACTATTTACTAACGAATTTCGTACTATTTACTAAAAAAACTCCTACAATTTCTTTATTTTTTTACGAAATTTTTGTAAAATGCACAGAAATAATCCGTATATTTAACGAAATCACTTACGTTTCACTTTCGTAAAATCTGCGCTTGTTTCGTAGAATGTGCGATTTTGCTTTCATTATCCTTTTGTTTAACAAATTGTTTTGCAAAAACGCTTAACATTATTGATTAAAACATAATGAATGTGTTGTGGTATAATTTTAGTCATGTTTTTTATAGTGTTAATAATAAAAGCAATCATACGTTCTACGAAATAAGAAGAATTTTCTGACTACACTGTAGTTTAGAATTAATGAAAAAGGTTATTTTACTTATAATAAAACTTAAGTCTTTTATTTATATGCATACGAATAGGTTCTATACTATATATTTTTTTATTGCTTAGGCTTCATTCAATAAAGTATATTGATGCAAAGTGTTAAACTATGAGACTCAATAAAACTAAATATAATAAGATATAAAATATGAAAGGAATAAAAATACTGGTTTTACTTTCTTAAACATTATAATATTTTTATGTAGAGGCACTTGACAGATTCGCAGCTTCATCGATGTTTGTTTCCTTGACGACTATAAATTAAAGGAAAATTATAAGGCGTCTGAAAAGCAAGTTCCAGTGAAAAGTCATAAATGAACTTACTTTTAATTACATTAAGTAGTGCTCCTGGCTTAGGCTTGCCGCTGATAGGTAACTGATGAAATTGCCTATTTATCAAGTCCCACATTGCAGCGCAAGGCGCAGCGTAGTCGATGTTAAAAGCATTGTATGCTTAAAAGCATAGTATATCCACAGCTTTAATATTTGATTTTGTATTGTTTTTTTATCAAGCAAATCCCTTTTTAAAACGTTTAAAATTATATTATACGTTTCACAGCAGCCAACAATTAACTCCGCAATGACACGCCATACATAAAAATATGATGAAATATTAAACTGCCGGTAATTGAGTATATTGTACGAAAATATTCGTATGTTGTACGAATTTAAAAAACATGTTTCTGCATTAGTACTTTATACGAAAGTATTAACTAAATTGTACCAATACAGAGATGTACATTTCGTAAATTTTAAAACCATACGTAAATATTACGAATGCCTTCCTACAATAAACAAAATTATTCGTACAGAGATTTGTTCAGTACTTTACGAACGTGTTTCGTAAAATAAAAGTAAGATTTCGTAAATTGTACTGAAAAAATACCTTACGAAAGTCCTTTCGTTATATTTACGTATGGTTCGTAAAATCTTGTTTCGTTGTGAAAAATGTGTTCGTATTATGAACGAAAGTTTCGTACATTGTACAAAAACCAACACTACGAAATATTTTCGTAGCACTTTTACGAAATTTTATTTTCAGTGTACATATAGTTTAATATAGATAAGTTTACGGCCCTTAATATGCTTAATTTGTTAAAGGGCCCATCAAGTCGACTGACTGTGTATGTTCTTGTGGTGTGACTGTACCAGCTGCTGGTGCGACTTCAAAAATTATTTGAAAATTTTATGATTGTACCAGCATGCTGGTGTCATGAGTGGTGAAATTAGATAAATTTTCTAAGCAAAAAGTATGTTTTTGAGGAAATTTCTAGCACTATGTAAGTAAAAGCCGTGTTTGTGGAAGATTAAGTTCACGATATTGCAGTTGCAAATTATAAAAATTGTTTAATAAAATTGCAGAAAAATTATGAAATTTCGGCTCTAATCTTCGATCTTCGACCTCATTTGTAAAGAAATAAATATTGTACTAGCATGCTGGTAAGGTATATGTACGGTGACCATCCGTTCTGTTTTTTGCAGGACCGTACTGTTTTTCAAAGGTCGGTCATGCGTAGTTTTTCAAACCTAAAAAACCTGAAAATGTAGTGTCCTGCATTTGTCCCGCATTTTATTCGTTGTTTTAAAATTATCGGACAATGGATGGATTTTTTCAAAAATGTGTTTTTTTGGTACTTTTCGTAGCTTTTCTTCAATATCTCATGAAAAAATCTCCCAATCAACGTAAGCGACTTACAGCTCGAAGGGTATTGATGTGCCTCTTACCAAAATATATAACTTGTGGCGACTTCAATGAAAATTATTAGTGCTACAGGCGACCATTTGCATTTTGTCGTCAAAGTCGAAAAAAGTGAGAGTTTCAATCAAATACGCAGCTTTATTTGATATTTTTTTTCATTAGTTTAAAAATTCGATAAATAAGATATATCATTACAGTAAATTTTGATCCAAAGATAATGAAAATCGGATTAGAAATGTAGATGCTATGAAGCCCAATTTGCACAAATTATATATTTTTGAAAAGGGCACATAAATACCTTTGTAACTCGTCGTTTACGTCGATTCATGACGTCGATTTTTGACAAATTACTGCGAAAAGTACCAAAAAACAAAAAAAGTTATTGTTTTCGTTTTGAACGACTCAAAATTCGCCTATAAAATAATCTTTTAAAGATTTTCACTTTTCGTGTAAGCTATTGTAATTATAATATGTTTTACTATACTTTTATAAACATTCATGTAAAAAAAGATTAATATCGATGAAGAAAACGTGATTCCTTTTTTTAAGTTTAAAATGTATTAAGAATTTAGAATCATAAATACTCTTTTGATATTTTTATACTAAGTAAGTATATGTAGGCATATTTTTGAAAAATTGTCCTTCATTTTGAATCCATATTTATGGTCACCGTAGGTATATGCTTCGAGCCTGATGGTACAATCACTTGATGGAGCCAGCAAGCTGGTGTCGTATATTTCCCCTTTTATACAAAAAGGTTTTTGGTTGGATAAAATAGTAGCTTTTTTCCAGGGTTCATTCTTTTTCTATACCATTACTTACTGCAAATATTTGCGTGTATATGTAAGTAAAAAATTTTAGCTATCATTTTTAGCCACAACGACTTTTTTAGCCCCTTTTTTAAAGGAATTTGGCTACCACTAAAAATGATTCGCGGCTACACTGGCTGTAACCCACGTCAAATATTGAAAATTTAAATAAAAAAATGTAAATTCATGTTCATCAAAAATTTCCATATCATTTTGAAATGATTAAATAGTCTTATAATCGCATACATATTCCCTTTAACAACCACCCCTTAATTCTTTGAAAAAAATTAACTTTATTTCATTAAAAAGTCGTTGTTTCCCTATGAAAAGAATCAAAATGTTTTTGAGTAGCATATTCTGTATTTTTTTAATGTGAACAAGTCCGGCCAGTTATGCCTCTTTAGAGGAACGAGGGTGTTCTGGCCGGGACGGCTTCGGCGAGTTCAAGCTGTTGGCTGATAGAGGATGCGGCGGTGGTGGCGAACTGGCGCGCGTTGTGGACCGCCGGTGGCGAAGTCGAGCGGTTTCTGCTGGTTGCTGAGGTGGCGGTGGTAGCTAATTTTCGCTCTGGGCGGAACGCTGCAGTCGAATGAAGGAGCGCCTCGTAGGA
>NW_023458557.1:13076250-13079125 GCF_013731165.1 Rhagoletis pomonella | reverse complement strand
TGTCTCTCTTAAATAGGTGGGAGAAGATCAAAGTCTTACACCATCAGTTTAGCAGACGGTGGAAGGAAGATTACCTCAAAGACCTTCAAAAGCGATACAGGTGGAAGAATACACAACTCGCGCCGAAAATCGGTGAGTGCGTACTCATCCATGACGACACTCTGCCTCCTACGGAATGGCGATTGGGGCGCATAGAAAATACGCATCCCGGACCCGACGGCCATATTCGCGTCGTAGACGTGCGTACTCAAACCGGCATGCTTACACGGCCGATCGTTAAACTCTGCTTTCTGCCCCCACCTGATCGCGATTCCGCCTCGCTGCAAAGCGTGTAACCAGATTCCGAAAGCCCATCTTATGCTCGACTTGCCTCCACTTCGGCATCTCTCTACCAAGACTTTGTTCCTCTATTTCTCTCTCAGATTCACTGTACCGCTCGAAAATTACACACAAAACCTTCTCATAACCCAGTTCTGTCACAAATCCTTCATTAAGAGATACGCACAACATGTATTTGCAGATGGAAGCAAGTGGCGCCCCGCAACCAGCACCACGTACGACACTCCAGTCTAAGGTCGTGGTAGCTGGCACAGACGACAACGCTGCCAATGGCAGTCCGACCGGACCGGGCGGACAGGATTACCAGCGATGCCGCGTATGCACTCGCCGTCACGCTCTGCGAATGTGCTCGGTCTTCAAGAGCATGCAACCTCAGCAGCGGTACGTACTAGCCAGAGCACACGGTTATTGCACCAACTGTCTCGCTTTATCCCACCACACCAGCGAGTGCAGCTCATCGGGAAGTTGCCGCAAGTGCAACCTCCAGCATCACACGTTGCTCCACCGTAGCCAAACACCAACAACATCTCCTGCCAACAACAACGCCCGCCGACATATTTCCGCAGGAACAGCCTCCCGTCGTCGCAACCCAGGACCAGTGGGAGACCGCATTGTTAAACGGTCAACCCAAGGACTACATACCACAAATTATCGCGGAAAAGTAACTCGCCTCCTCGTCCAGGAAGCACTTCGCGCCATACAAGAGTTGCAACAGACGCTAGACGCATAGTGCGTCTAGGGGGGGCAGGATAGCTAATCGAATATCCCCTCTAGCGATTTCCAGTAGTTGGTAACGCGGCAGCCATCATCGATCAGCTGTATGTTCCAGCCAAAACGAACAAAACTTTTATTCTTAATTTTTTTTGTACATATACTCAAACATATTTTTTTTGCATATATCATTGTAATCTGCACATTTGTTAAAACGTTGTTCCCGAATTATAACTCGTTTTTTTTACCGGCAATTGATCGCGCCTGTTTAATCGACCTTTGAATTTACCTACGTATATTTATGTATATACATAAATAAAATCAAAATCGCACATTGAAGTGTATGTTGCAAAACTTAAAATCGTTTTATTGTGCAAGGTGCAACGCGAGTGCCAATTCGGCATTAGCTTAGGGGCAATATTTTTGGTCGCTGAAAATCCTCCTCCTCTTCCGTCAACAGCAAGAGTGTATCCTACGAGGCGCTCCTTCATTCGACTGCAGCGTTCCGCCCAGAGCGCCAATTAGCTACCACCGCCACCTCAGCAACCAGCAGAAACCGCTCGACTTCGCCACCGGCGGTCCACAACGCGCGCCAGTTCGCCACCACCGCCGCATCCTGTAGCAGCCAACAGCTTGAACTCGCCAAAGCCGTCCCGGACAGAACACCCTCGTTCCTCTAAAGAGGCATAACTGGCCGGACTTGTTCATGGTCCTTCGTCGCCTTTAAAGAGCCAGCAATGTGGGAATATACACAAGCACCCAAATCAAGTATCTCATATAAACCGTGAGTAAGAACCTGAATTGCTTACTAACCCTGGTATATACATTCATAAAAAGTAATTGCATCCCGAAAATCGCATAAAATTTGTTTCTTTTAAAGAAAATTTTAACAAAACGGTGCTCTCATACCGTTAAATAAAATTTCCATACATATATGCACATTACTTCATATTTAATTCCTCTATTTCCCGCCAAAAAGTAAACGGCTCGCGGTTAACCAGTATATAATATAATATCTATATAATCACATACATACATACACTGCCCTCTTGGTTATTTATTCTGCTCTGCTTCTTCCTCGCAAAAGTGAAAGAATAAATAACTACAGTGTATATGTATATACATGTACATGTATACGCACAGTGCATACTTATGCGAATGCATGCATGGAAATTAATAAACTTTAAATTTAGATTTATAAATCCGTTCCCACATAAGTAAATGTGATTCTGCTACACGTAGAAGGCTCAACACATATGTATATGAAGTACACTTATATAATTACTTAAACAAAAAAAAAAAAAAATAAGTAGGTGGATACATTCCCACATATACTCTTATATATAATTGTACATACCCACGTTTATACACATATAGATATTTACATACACAACATTAGTGCGGAACATGCATACATACAATAGTGCGGTACAGTGATCAAAATAGTCGGGCTCTCAATTTTCCCCTTTTTGTTTGTGCTCACACCTTTATTTACTCAAAAAAAAAAATTTTATTCATTAAATAAAATAAATTCTCAAGTACAACGTACCTTCTCAAAAGCGCTTCAAAACATCTCAGAACCTCTTAAAACAGAAAAATTCCTGCAGGTTTGACGCGGCAATCTCTAAAGCGGAATCGTTAATCACAACAATAATTTTTAACTCCTCGTTTGGAAAAAAAAATAAATAAATAAATAAATACTAAATCCATTTCCCGTGGTTAATCTCGAAACCCAATAGCTCTTGTTCTCAAGTCCGTCATATCCAAGTCCATCCCAAGCCTTTTGCTGAGTAAAGCCTTTTCTCTTAAAGCTATCTCGTCATCG
>NW_023458557.1:13072786-13076150 GCF_013731165.1 Rhagoletis pomonella | reverse complement strand
AAAAAAAATGAAGAAGAAAAGTTTTGTTCTTTTTGGCTGGAACATACACCTGATCGATGATGGCTGCCGCGTTACCAACTACTGGAAATCGCTAGAGGGGATATTCACGTAGTGCTCGATTAGCTAAATGACTTATAACACAAACGGCATTGCATGTCACCAAAAGCATTTTTAAGCATGTAATATTTCTCGCAATGGATTTGTCGGCCGCTGCGGTGTAGTGGTAAGCAGTGCGCGCTTCCACTCCGCAACGCCTGGGTTCAAACCCTGGTCAAAGCAACATCGCAAAAAATATAGAAAAAAGGTTTTTCTTAACAGCGGACGTCCCTCGGCAGGCAATGGCAAACCTCCGAGTGTATTTCCGCCATGAAAAACAGCTTCTCATAAAAATACAATCGCCGTTCGGATGCGGCGTAAAACTGTAGGTCCCTCCGTTTTGTGTGACAACATCAAGGCGCACGCCACAAATCGGAGGAGAAGCTCGGCCAAACACTAACATATGTGTAAGCGCCAATCTATTATTATTATTATTAATATTTCTCGCAAGGCATTTTTGCATACAAGAAACAAAGCGCAACAGCCAGACACGATATTGAAGGGCTAACTATAATATAAATAAGCAAGGGTATGCAAACGTGCGAATACACATAAATCCTATTCTGAAACTATAATGTGCTTAACATCAAGTTTCGTCAAGTTTCGCCAAACGCCATTTGCTTAAGGAAAGAGCGAAACTGATCGCACCTTCCGTACGGAATCAGCTGTTTGTCCTCGTACGTATGTATGTACATATGTAACACATGCAGTGTTGCCGCATTGGGATTTTTTTACTGAAATTGCTAATTTTTTTCTTTATCATATTTGGTAATTTTGTAACTTATTTTTTAACATGGTAACTTTTTCGATTCAGTCCTACATGTAACACAGGTCAAAAGAAGTTCTGGTTCCACATTAGGAAGTGGGCCGTAAGCGTTTCCTTTTACAGAAACACCAGGTCATCCTGAAAGTTTCGCAAGGCGAATAGTTCTTCGGCGTTTCTAGGTTACTATAATTGTGTGATCTACAACAAACTGCTTGATAGTGGCTATTGTTATATCTAATTAAATGTGGCAACACTGAACTCATGTAAGTAAAATATAGCCACCTAAAAGTCTACACTACGTTGCTTATGCATTTGACAAACTTTTCGTTCATTTTCTGACAGTCAGTTACGGCAGCTTATTCATATTATAGTTAGCCCTTTAAACTCCTTTATGAGATGGGTTTTGTCGAAGGCTGAGGTATGCTCAGCCGCTCCAGAGTCCAGCGAAGGTCCCACTAACCCCCACTGAATAAAACACAATGATTTGTGTATTAAGCCGAACACACCCGCACACACACACGGCTATCTAGAAGGCCGGCAACTTGTCGTGCAGGGGAGAGTGGAAGGTAAAGAGAGAGAGTCGGCAGTCGGTGTCGGAGATTATTCGGCGGGTAATTGTACGGCGACGGGAGTGCTAATAGTGACAGCAAGATTGGCGGTGGTACGCGTCAGTCGTAGCGAAGAGCGTGGCAATGAGAGCAGGCGGTACCCTGTTGACGCTTGGACATTTTTTGTGTAAAACATGACGTTTTTTAACTTCCCAGTAATTTTTCTTTATTACTAAATCTTATAAGTAGAACTGATTTTGAATTATTTTCTTAATAAATATTTACAATCTTTGTGTTTTGCTGCAGCTGCTTCAAAAGATTTTTTTCTGGATTCTTGGACTAAGGATCCCGTGTTCAAAGGCTGGTTGTGTAAACACTTGAGGTTACGAGGCTTGCTCTAATGTTTGCAATTGCACATTTAAAGTCAATTCAGGAAGAGCCGATCTATTGCAGCAGGCACGCTCCCAAAATATCAAAAAAGCTGTGCAGCATAAAACGTCAGAAAAAAGTAGGCGACTTTTTAAGACTTCATTGAAAATGTAATGAACACAAAATAGACAGAAATATTAGGTCTATTCAATAACTTTTCCAGTAAGTACTTGCAGCGAGAGCGTAAAAGAAAAATAGAGAGTAAAATTGAGAGCAAGAGAAAATTTTCAGAAAGTTATTGAACGAAAACCTATAAAAACTTGCAACTTAAGCCATTTTGACACTTTCTGACGGTTAAGTTTAGGCGCCCAATTTTCTTTTAAATTGGGAATAGTTCCCATCGTCTTAAAAATAAAAAAATATACAATAGATTTAAATTTTTCATCCACATTTTCATTTCACTAATTATGTTTCATCAAATCATCCTCTTAAACAGTTTGTTTACATTTGAATTTGAAACATAACCTTACTTTTTGACTCCTGCAAATTCCTGCTAGTAAAATTTTTACTTGCAAGAATTTGCAGCTCTCTCGGGTTGTTACGCTCTCCAATTCGCTCCCTCTTGCAAATAGTTTGGGTTATTGAATTCATTCCCAGTAAAAACTTGCAAGTACTAGCCACAATTCGTAACAAATTTTTGATATTGAATGGATCTATTACTATGCTCCTTCTTAGCAGACCGTAATTTAGCATTTTCGACAACTGAGCCCCTAACCAAATGTCTACAAAAAAAAAAAATTATTAAAAATCAACGCGATTATTTAGCCCCTTTAAACTTGCACATTATTGCCCTGAAATTTAATGGGCTATCAAACTGCATACTCAACAAAAACTCTAAAAACTCTGAAAAAAAATTTGAAAATCTAGCTGAAAATTTGCAGATTTTTTATAATTTTTGCAGTTTTTTGTGGATTTATATTTTGTTTGTTAAAGAGCTTGGCTTTTATGGAAAAATAATAAACATTAAATAAACGAAAGAGAAACAGCCAAAATCGATCAAACTATCGATGACTTAATCAGCTGATCACAAGTGTATGTATAAAATGGTTTTTATATTAACGACCAGTTTACAAAGAATTTTAAATGTGCTCTGTCGAAATGACATTTTAATATACATTACGTACATATCGAGCCCTAACCGCCAAAATAACGTAAGCGACAAAATTTTCTTTTTGATGCAGAAATGCTCAAGGAATATTTCTGCATCAAAAAGAAATTTTTGAAAAAAATGTCGCTTACGTTATTTTGGCGGTTAGGGCTCGATATGTACCTTTGTATACAATAACGTTTTTTCAGACCAAGAGGGACGTTTTCTCATGCCGAAGACCTGGCAACACTGGACAGCAGCCTGCAGTTCCCTTGCAGTGGTAGTGGCGGCCTTAGCAGTAACGTTGGCTTCGAGATGGGACTGGACAACTGCGACTAGTTTGGCCAGGAGAAGGGCACCACATAATTCCAGCCGGGGAAGGCTTGTGGTCACCTTTCGATACCAGCAGGTGGGAGGTGGTACGGGGCCTTCTGAGGT
>NW_023458557.1:13059129-13072686 GCF_013731165.1 Rhagoletis pomonella | reverse complement strand
ACGTTGGCAGTGGCCCAAATAATGATGAGGGCGGCAGCGACCTCCCGCAGTGGTGTTGTATGCGGCCCTGATTGTGGCGAAGGGTGAATGCAGCCCTTTTTAACTACGACGGTGACAGCGGTACTGGGCGATGATGGTTGACGTTCGCAGTGGCGATTACCGTACTCGTTACGGGTAGTAGCGGCGGCCTGGGCGACGATAATGGCGGCGGCCCCAATAATGAAGACAGTAGCGGCGGGCCCTGTTGGTGGCAACGGTGACGGCGGCCCTGGTTCGCGTCCTCGGTGATGATGGCGGGCGGCCCACGATTGTAGCTTCGGCCTTGGGTCGGCAGTGGTAATAGCGGCCACGATGATGAGAGCAGCGGTACGGGCCCTAGCGGCGATGATGATTACGGTGGCGGCCCTGGATGACAGTGAATAGCGGGCGGTCCTCGGTAGAAATGTCGGCCTCGGGGCGGCAGTAATAGTAGCGGCCCCTGGTGATCAGTGTTGCCAAGTCTTCGTCATGAGAAAACGTCACTCTTGGTCTGAAAAAACGTCATTTCCTACCCAAAAACGTCTTTTTCAAATGAATGTAGAAAAAATTGTGGAGCTCCACACCAAAACGTTTCATTTCCAAAACTCGAAATGTTAATGCAAATTCCTTGCATTTACTGGCATGTGTCCATATTTTAACAGAGAACCCGAGATAAAGCAACCAAACCTTTATTGAGTCGTATTGAAATCACTCGATCGCACCAAAACGTAAAGCTGAGATCACACGATTGCCGTAAAAGCACCAATTTAAAACAATTTACAACGCTTTTATCAACTTGCAATGTTGTGCGTCCAGAAACTTTTAATGTTGTGGATCCAGAAACTTTCAATGTTGTGTGTCCGACACCAAAGAAAAGCTTTGAAAAAATCCTATAAAAAAGCATAGTGCATAGGGCGACAGCTGTAGTGAATAGGGCGAGGTAGATGACATCTAGATGTCGCCATATGTACTACGTTTGCTACAGCGGAAATAGACGACACGCCATTTCTTTAAATAAAATTAATTGGTGCTCGTTTGTATGTACATACATATGTAAATGCATGTGTGTGCACCTTTCTATTAATATCGTTGAATTATTTTAATATCTATTGCAAACTTTTATTCAGACAGGACTAAAAAGTAGAAAATAAATAATATAAAAAAAACTTTTTAATATACAACGCTTTTATAAATGGACTAAAAAGTAGAAAATAATATTTCTCAGTCCCATAGAATTTGTTTTGATAACTTTTGATTTTGAAATTTTAGCAAAAGTCATTATAAACAATCTATGAAATTGAAAATGAAAAGCGTGGGGCGCATGTAATACACTTGAATTGATATGAAAAGTAATATATGTATGTATGTATGTGGGTATATGAATAACGACCGCTTAAAATCGATTTCAAAGTTCTACTTTCGCTGTAGAAATTTTAGGTCTACGTTATGTAGTTTGACTATTGTCAATTAAATCGAATGCTTTGTATTGTTTTATTATTATTTTCTACTTTTTAGTCCATTTATAAAAGCGTTGTATAATAAAAAGTTTTTTTTATATTATTTATTTTATGATGGAAATGCAGCATTTTGGTGTGGAACTCCACAATTGTTCTTATTAAACTTTTATTGTGTACAAAGGTATATATGTACGTAAGGTATATTAAAATGTCAATTCGACAGAGCACATTTAAAATTGATTGTAAACTGGTTTGAGATCGTTAATATAAAAATAATTTTATACATACACTTGTGATCAGCTGATTAAGTCTTCAACATTGTGATCGATTTTGGCTGTTTCTATTTCGTTTATTTAATATATATTATTTTTCCATAAAAGCCAAGCTCTTTAACAACCTAATATAAATCCACAAAAACTGTGCAAAAATTATAAAAAATCTGCAAATTTTCAGCTAGATTTACAACTTTTTATTCAGATTTTTTAGATTTTTTTTTTGAGTATGCATAATGTGACCAACTATTTCATAGCTCAAGGAAGTACAGGTTAGGTTAAGTTAAGTTAACGCCGCGAGCCGATTAAGAAATTTCGAATGCGGCTAATTTCGATCCCTGAGAGCTCAGTG
Organism: Rhagoletis pomonella; assembly: GCF_013731165.1. Taxonomy (NCBI): domain Eukaryota; kingdom Metazoa; phylum Arthropoda; class Insecta; order Diptera; family Tephritidae; genus Rhagoletis; species Rhagoletis pomonella. Next base: position 13,070,587 of record NW_023458557.1, on the reverse strand, counting down.
TTTGTTCAGAAGCGCGAGCCAAAATGCTTCCATATTAGCAACGCGAAGGTGTAAAAGAAAGTGTGGAAATGATTCCACTTCATATTCCTCTTGACAGAAAAGGATTATCCGAAATTCATAGTCTCACCGCATGAATACCAATCGCACAATGGCATATCAGAACCCCCATAACTAGCCCTTGAGAGGTAACGTGTGCAGAGAAACGTCCTCTTTTCCTTTTTTATGTCACAAAAGGACCCGGTTTCCCTTAGCCTAATAACAGTTCGCGCTGCGACAATTCTGTCTGCAATATCCGCCGGCGCCGTGTTCAACATATGTATGTCCTGCGCCAGTGTAGTTGTGGTTCCTAATGCTCCGTTAATTCCTGTTGTAAAAGTGTAGCCTTCTCTAGTGAGTTCCACCAGACAAGGGCTCCTTGAAACAATATAGGCTTAAATCTGGTTTCCTAGAGCTAATGAATTAATTTGAGCGGGAGACCCCTCCTTTTACTGATATATAAATCGTCCCTTAACCAAGAGTTCCACATCATCTACATAGGCGATCACACGACAGCCTACTTTTTCCAGTCCCACTAGAAGGTCATTTACTACCGCAATCCAGAGCAGGGGAGAGAGAACACCACTTTGTGGAGTGCTCCTATTGACTATGTCCACTACGCCGCGACAGCTCTGTCACGAAGTAAGCTTATTAGGTTGGTTTTAACCCCCAGATTATGAATATACTTGACTATTGTCTCTCGAGTGACATTGTTGAAGGCCACCCCAATATTGAAGAAGGCTCCAACTGCATAATCTTCATGCGTGAAGGCTTCCTCTGACCACTTTACCAATGTGTGCAGGGCGGTATTAACCGACCTTTTCTTGCAATAAGCATATTGAGCCCTTGACTGACAGTTCAGAGCCATGGGGATGTACCCAGTCCTCACGCTATTCGCATAAATAGGATCCAACCAATTGTACGACACCTACAGAGCTCTTTGCAGCTGCACAGGTATGATACCATCGATCCCCGACGACGTTAATGGTTTAAACAGGACCTGGGGGAGATCAGTTAGCGACAATTTCCGAATCGCTATCGCACTTTTTGACGCAAAAGCATATATATTTCATGCGTAAAAAAGTGCGATAGCGATCCGAAAGTTTTCGCTAACTGGTTACAGAATCTCCCTCCAGAAGTACAAAATATCGAAAAGAAGTACATTTGACTGTACTTCGAAGCACGAAGTACAAGACCGAAAAAGAAGTACTGTACTTCCGAAAGAAGTACGGTTGGTCACATTAAGTATGCAGTTTGATAGCCCATTAAATTTCAGGGCAATAATGTGCAAGTTTAAAGGGGCGTTGATTTTTAATATTTGTTTCTTGTAGACATTTTGGTTGTCGAAAATGCTATATTACGTTCTGCTAGGAAGGAGCATAGCAATATTTCAGTCTTTTTTGCGTTCATTACATTACATTTTCAATGTAGTCTTAAAAAAGTCGCCTACTTTTTTCTGACGTTTTATGCTGCAAAGTTATTTTGATGCTTTTGCGAGCGTGCGTGTTGCAATAGCTCGGCTCTTCCTGATTCGGCTTTTAATATGCAATTGCAAACATTACAGCAAGCCTCGTAACCTCAAGTGTTTACACAACCAGCTTTTGAACACGGGATCCTTAGTCCAAGAATCCAAAAAAAAAATCTTTTGAAGCAGCTGCAGCAAAACACAACGATTGTAAAGATTTATTAAGAAAATAATTCAAAATCAGTTCCTCTTGCAAGATTTAGTAACAAAGCAAAATTACTGGGAAGTTAAAAAACGACACTTTTTACACAAAAAACGTCCAAACGTCAACAGGATACAAAAAACGCCCAAATGACGTTAAAAATGTCAACCTGGCAACGCTGCCGGTGATTACAGTAGAATGTCGGCCTTAGGGCGGTAGCGGTCCAGATTGGTGATACCTACGGACAACTGATAATTAGTGCGGTCCCCCTGGGCATCGAAAGGTTGCGGGTATAAACAATTATTGATTATTTAATATCGGAACCGAGATCATATAAGTTAATTGATTGGTTTTCATACACTTTTGAAACAAAAATTATATGCTTTTTTACTGCAGACAAATTATTGCCCCAAACCACAGCAGAAATCTTCCAATCAGGGCTGGCAACTATCCTTAGTTATGAGGTGCCATATCAGCGTTGCCACAGACAAATTTTTTTTCCTACCAAAATTTCCTACCATAACCAACCAAAACCTACCAAAAATTTTTTTGAGTTTTAATATTTGTTTTCAATGTCAAATTTTTTAAAAACATAGTTAACATAAACTAGTAAAACTAAAACACAATTAGATTAATAAAAACAAAGAAAGACTCATAAACTTATGTCCGCGGTCAACTATATTTTCGAGTGCAACAGTATTCCCCAGAACTCCCCAAAGAGCTTTTCCGAGCTCTTTATTTATGGCTAGTGACGATATTATTATTATTACGTCGAAGATACCCGCGCTGCGACCTAAGAAGATATACTGTGCTAAATCAAAATTGCAACCACTCCAACCTTAGGCCATTTAGAAAGCTCAGCACTTTGGATGAGGCCATGTTCCAAATTTTATATGGAGAATTCAATCGTTCTCCAAGGTGTATCAATCTACGATTCATGCTTCGTGGACAGGCACATAAAATATACTCTGGGGTTTCTTTCACCAGCCGACAAACCCTACAGTCCGTCTCTACAGAAATACCAATTTAATTAAAACCGTATGTTAACTTGCAGTGTGCTGTCAGGTTGCCAGTAAGAGTTCTAAGTTCAAGGTGTCTTTCGGAGTTCCTTCTGGAAAGAGTTATGCATATCTTTGATTGTCTTATTCCCTTTGACTTCCGCCAGTAGGCAGCAATTTGAGATTATTCCCAGCTAGCTCCTAAGTAGGTCTGCAGTGTATCCTTTAGATGTACCACAGAAAGGCTAGGGACCATGCAAACTCATTTGGGCTTCACGCTTTGCGAAACAGTCAGCCCTTTCGTGTCTTCAAACCCTTCATGCGTGACGATATTGTGGGCTCGCAAGTGGCTCAAGAGTTTACAAGCCTTGATGCCGTTTTGAAAGACTCTAAGGCCTTTAACGCTGCCTGAATTCCCGACATAATATTTATTCTGGTCTCATTTGCCTTCTACGATGACATTCGCGAACACAGACTTCGATTGGAAAGACTTCCGCCTGAAACATGGTTGCGTACGAGCCCATTGGCAGACTTTTCTTGAATCTTGGTCCAAGTACGCCATAAATTATATCGCTACCTAAAGGTGAAAAGGTGCCAACTCCATTTTTTTCAAAGTTAGTTTAGCAGAATGACAGGTAATACGAAACTACATCGATTTTTCGTCTCTCTTGAAAAATTTCTAAAAATGGACTTGGCACGTTTTCACCCTCAGGTCACGATATATGGATGTCCGTATTGCATATTGGCAATAATAAGGTATACGTTTGTACTTAGGAATCAGTTATATTTACATGTTTGTGGCCGCCATTATACGAAAGCACCGGTGAAATATTTGTGTAAAAAAGGTTGCTAAAATATTTGGATATACGTATGTACATATTTTCTATTTTTCGCAAATAACTATTACTCATTGCCCCGAAACCTACCAAAATCCAATCAAGCCTACCAACCTACCAAATGGAAAAAACCTACCAGTTTTGGTAGGAGAAGTCCATATTTGGCAACACTGTGCCATATTGAAGATAAAAAAGTGCCAAAATGTGCCAAATAGAAAAATAAAAGTGCCAAAAAAGGTGTCATTCCTTTTAATCATTCACATTTAGCAATAAAATAAAGCTACATTTTCCAAACAAAAGTGCAATGAGAAAATAAGATAAACCAGTTGAGTAGCCTTTATAAATTAGAAAATTTTAGTTGCGAAAAAGAAGTGCACGCATAGGATTTCACAAAAATGTATTCAAATGTAATTTTTTTTACAATAGTGCCATTTTGGCACTTCGTACTAAATTGAAAATTAAGTGCCATTTGAAGTGAAATAGGGACAAATGGCACGGTTTGAGCCAAGTTGGCATCCCTGCTTCTAATAACTTACAAATATAAAAATGTGAAATATCATTCATTCATCATCGCACCAGGGTGGGAAATAAAGTCAATTGACCTTATTTCCGTTGATCTTATTACCTGTCACCATCATTTCCGTCTTCAGTGTATAAATAGTCAAAGAATAATATATATTTAATTTTAAAATTACTTTTAATATGAAGTTAACTTTAAAAAAATTGTAATTAGAAGCCGGTTTCTCTCTTGGCGCCAGGAAGCAAACTCTATACTTAAGATCCTCTCAGTTGCTTCGTTTGAGTGTGGTATTGAAAAAAAAGTAAGAAAACCTAAGTTCGGGCGGAGCCGAACATTAAATACCCGGCGCAAATATTAAATATATGATTTTCACCTATCCAAAAGCTACCGCTACATGGTAAGCCGGGGTGTATCAATTTTGAATAAATGAGCGTCCTTTAATTTCGAAATATTGAAGTTTCAAGCATATCTCAAATTTCCCGTTATATGAAAAGCGACCATAATTTTAAACCGATTTCAATAATTTTCAAAATTTTGCTTTTATGTGGCAAGCACAATAACCATACCGAGTTTGGTACAAATTGGTTTAACGGTTACTGAGATACATATATGTGATCATAAGTGGGCGGTGCCACGCCCATTTTCCAAAATTTCATCATAAACGTATTTTGTGGTAAAGAATTGTTGCAAGCATCAATTTTGAATAAATTAGCTATAATATTTACTGATTTATCGAAGATTTTGTATTTCTCGAAGTTACCGTTATATGGGATGTGGGCGTGGTCATTGTCCGATTTTAGAAGTTTTCGAACATTTGGTATGCTGTACCAAGGCCAATAACTGTGCCAAGTTTGGAAGAAATTGGTGCAGCGGTTACCAAGATATACACATGTAACCATAAGTGGGCGTGGCTACGCCCATTTTCTGAAAATTTATAATATTCTTATTTTTCGTCTGAAAATTATTGTAAATATCAATTTTGAGTGAATTATCTTCAGTAGTTACTAAAATATCGCAGTTTTCGTATTTCTGGAAATTACCGTTACATGGGAAGTGGGCGTGGTTACAGTCCTATTTCGCCCATTTTCAATACCAACCTATCTTGGATAAATGGAAACCTACATACCTAATTTCGTTGAGATATCTCAATTTTTGCTTGAGTTATCGTGTACACGGACGGACAGACGGACAGACAGACATAGCTTAATCGACTTCTCTATTCATTCTGAGCATTTATGTATACATTGCTGTTACAAACAACCGTTATGTGAACAAAATTAATATACCCTTGTGCACAAGTGCGCTCGGGTATAAAAACAAAATTACATATTTTTTCAAACTGTGGAAAAGTACCACTATTTAAGGACTTCATCTATAATTCGGCATGGCTTAAATTAACTTTTCAACTACGCAAAAACGTTGAAAGACTAGGAATTCGCTAAAAAGAGTCTAACTCTGTGTCTTGTATGCAAAACTCTTTTACTATGTCAGTATATTGTGAAAACAGAATTGTTAGTTATGGGCAAAAGCCATTCGAATATTCAAATATGTTGTTATTAAACTGAAAGTTATTTTCGGGATAACTAGCAACACTCGACAAAAAAACGCCATCCTTCCATTTAAATAATTTAACCTTCCGAATTTCGAACGTTGGCTAAACATTCGATTATTCGATTCGATATTTGGTGGATTCGATTTAATTCGATTTTTTTCAGATTTTCAACAATTTGTTTACTGAAAATTTAATAGTTTGTTTGTAAGAAGGATAGCTCAAATCGGAAGAGAGATTCAATTGAACTTACATTAAAATGATTAATTATCCGTATCGCTCTTCTTAGATTAACAACCAAAAATAAATACAAATAAGAAGTATTTTTTTTTGTTAATTAACAAAATGTATATTGAAACTAATTTTTTGGGACGTATAATGTACTTATATTTATTTTTCTTGCTTTACAAGAACAAAAGAAATTTGTGCATACTTCATGTGACGTACTTATACATTTATACTTATGTTTGTTCTTTTACAACGAATAAAAAAGTCTCACATTTGATGACAAAGTATGATTTGGTTTTTAAAGCGAGATGTTTAAGTGAAGAAGGAATAAAAAAATAATAGGGCATTTTGGTAAATGTGGCACCACAGATATTGATGTCAAATTTAGTCAGAATTAAGAAAGTTGCAGAGTTACTTTTTTGAAATAAAGACAAAGTTCGATTAAAATTAGAGTCTCGAAGCTTCGTATAGCGAATCTATATTATCGCAACTGGTACGTAGCGAACAGGCGATATGCCCATAAAACGATTGATCTTTTTGTTGTATTGATTTCTAGGATATATCAAACATTGTCTGAAACATGTCAACTATAATTAAATTATTTTCTTCTTACTTTTTACAACACAGTTTAAGGAAGTTACAACGTTACTTAAAAACTTTAAGAAAATCTTAAAATATTTTGTTTTAATTGAAAATTCAGTACAAATCTGTACAAATTTTGAATAATCAGGACATTGGCGTACTGATTGAAGAAATGAATAAAATCAGTACAAGAGTTGAAAAATCAGTACTGTACTGATAAAATCAGTACGTCTGGCAACCGTACCTAATGCCCTGCTTCAGTTTCGCAACCTGACCCTTCGTGGTCTGCTCTCCATGTTTCTACACATATTTTCGTACTCCTTCAAGCGCTTTTTTATAGGCTGACCAACATTTTTTAACATTCCAGGAGGACAAATTCTCCACATAGAAAACACAATTTTTTTTTTATATTTATTTTAACACATTAATAACGAATAAATTAACAGTTCAAAGTTTCTCTAACAACAAGTCAAACAAGTTAATAGTACACTGCATTGCATAATTATAAGACCGCCATATATTAACAAGTTATGACTATTTATTTTTAAATTATTTAATTGTCATTGTATTACTTGCAAAAGAAATTGCTTTTTTCTTCGTCTTTCGTCAAAATTCGATTATAATTTTGTATCAACGCTATACCTCGTTCAGCAATATCAGTAACATATTTAATACTCTTAATCGTTCCTAAGACAACCAACTTCAGGGTCATTTTTTAGAGAAATGACTGCCCTAAGAGAATATGCCCAGAAAAAAACGTGTATCCCTTTTTTATAACTTTTTTTAATGGTTCAAAATTTGTAGCATTGTTAATAAAAAACTTTTTTCTCTTTTTATTTGTTATTTGCATAGGAAATTTAAAATGCCCACCGACACCTTTTAAAATTGAAATAAAAATTTCCTTTCAGTAAATAGATCATAAATTCGCTAGTCTAGTTATTTTGGATCACCCTAATTTATATATATACAAGAATTACTCGTTTAAAGTAAAAGGAATAAGTGGCAAAATTTCCCGGAAACCCAACCCCCCTCCTGTGTTATTTTTGATTATGTACTTGGACGTAAAAAAAAACATATTTTGTAAAATTTTTTAAGCATATTTGCGCTGTAATGCAATGAAAATACTTGTTTAAGCCATCTTACAAATGCTTTTATCAAGATAAAAATAGCCCCACACACAAATATTGCCACTGAAAAACCTTATACATATTTGCAAAACAAAATGGCATATGGTGGCAATAACTTTCGCCTATGAAGACACGTCGTTAGCTAGCCTTTCAGTGGAGTAAAGGGTAATACAGCTTTCACAAAGCATTGTGAATAGGGATGCAAATTTTGGGGAGTAACATCGATTCGTCGATGTTTCGATGCATCGGAATAATGAACATCGATGCTAAAATACATCGGCAGAAAAACATCGATATATCGATGGTATCCGATGTTTCAAAATTTGTTAGGTTGTAGTCACATTAAAAGGAAAATTTAAAACTTTTCAGTTCCAACTCTCTGTTCAATTAGAAAAATACTTACAAATCGATGTATTTCCCTGTATTTATTTACTATTCCTTTACCCTTCCTATAAATAGAATAGAAATGCATGCCGTCGTAAGTTTGCTGAGCCTATTGACGAAGTAAACATTTTTAATATCGAAAGATAAGAATATTCCTCAAAAGAATAAGTAATAAAATTCATGATCAGTCAAAAAATTTTAGGAGCATAAGTCGATGTTAAAACATTGCTGAAACTGGCATCGATGTATCGTCAATTTAGCGATTTTTGGAAATTGTAAATATCGATGGTAAACATCGAATTTTCAACCGGTATTATCGATGTTTCAAAAATATCGATGCATCGTTTGCATCCCTAATCGTGAATACTTTGTTCGCTCCTCCAATTACGATCGCGAAGTAACCCATTCCCATGGGCACGATTTTAATTCGATTTGACGGTTCTCTATAAATGTGTTTTGTTTTTTTTTTCTTCGCTACAGTTTATACTTGTGAACTGGTTTCGATAAATTTCCGATAAAAATTAGAGACGACAACGATTTCTTTGTAATTCGAATGGTAATTGGATCTCAATCACCATCAAATGAGGTAATTCGCTCTCAAAATTTTGTATGGCGAATTACGTAACTCCAAGGGTATTTGGAGTGCGAATTATGAATGAGATAGCGAACTACGTAATTGGCGTTTACACAGTTCAAATTTTACAGCCGGTTAGTTGAATCAAAAGTTTACATCATTTAACTAAAAGTTGAACAATGTAAACGCTTTTTAAATACAATGATTTTGTACGATAAGGAAATACATACGTAATAATATTCTGAACGAAATTTTTTGAAAATTCCATCACTTCTATAAAACCTGAAAAGGAGGACAAGGAAGATATTTTTACGCAAAAGAACAATCCTCCTCAAAGGAGGACGGTTGGTCAGTTTATTTTTTAGCTGTTCCACCTCATAGTCGTGCTTCTTATTCTGCTTATCGTACTCTTGCTGGAGTGCCGAAAGTTCTGTGTCCTTCTTTTTGTTATCGATTAACAGAGTCCTGTTTTCTCGCTTCAGTCTCTTTCTACGTGTCATAAAAGTAAAAATTTAAACACATTGCTTTTACAAACTTACAGTTTTGCTTCCAGCCCCTCAACTTCCTCCAAACTGCTGTCGTAGTAGAAGACTTTGCGAGGTGTTGAAGTCGCGCGGATCTCGGAAAGATTTGCCTCCACTAGGCTATTTTCCTTGTTCTCCACATTTTCGTCAATCGGAACAACGTTGGCACTGTTATTTGCCTCGGCTATAACAGCTTATTTGCAAATATAAGTTGTAACTTTCTTTAAAATGAAATTGTTACCTTCACTGACTGCAGCAGATTCACTCTGCTGAATTAACTCGCTGATAATTTATTTGTATTGCTCGCGCTGAACGCTTTTGGCCCGCTGGGTGGATTCCCAATCCTTTGGGTAAATGCTGGGCACAGCACCACGCTTTAAAAGGCGTTTTTTTGCAAATCATAAAGCTTTGCAAAAATAACATTAAATTGTATCAATTTAGAAAATACACAATAAATTACCCATTTCGAACTGTCGATTGTTTTCTATATCTTTACTAGAAAGGTGCTTCATGAACACGTAACTCGATTTGGGATTCAATAATGCAGAGTTATTCGCCGGCAGAACTGCATCCACTTTTTGGCGAAAGATTCGTCCGTAGGAAACGAAAAAAAAAACTTATATCGCACGCTTGCCTATGATTTTCACTATCACAATTTGCCACTACACACTTCATTTTGATAAAAAAAAAATTTATAAAGTTTAAATAATCGCTTTAAAATGCTTAAAATCTTGCAGAAATAACACACAAATAAATTGCCAAGTTCAAAATCAACAATTGCACCAGTGTGACGTCATAAAAATAGCTGATTCTGTCAAATTCGCGGTCCGAGATGGGCGCAACCTTTGTATTCTCTCAATCGCGGAGTATAAGAATACGTGTGAGATGATCTTCCACAACTGTGGCATGAAGCGCCGACCACTGACATACATACATAAAGTAACAGCTAAGGTGTTGACACCTGTGCTGTTTAGCAATTTTGTTCACTCGCTCACGATTGCGGGCAGTTGCAAATTAATAATAGCAAAAATGGATAAATCTTATGATACAACTGATGCAAGCAAAATCCAACGCGTGTGAGAAAAATAAGGAGAATGGTTCTGTGCGCAGAAGTGGAAAACTTTTGACTGCCATTCACCTGGGAGTGGCCAGAAGCGATTCTTGTGCATACAGTTCATATCGCAGCTCACAACAATATTTATATCCATATCGCACACCGACTTCAAAAGTCGAAAAACTATTTTGTAGCACATGCTAATCATATGGGTAGGTGCGACTTTACCTTAGGTTTTTTAAACAAATTATAACAAAAATTGGCTCCAGCTTTTGCTGAAAGGTAAATAAAAGCTCTGTGTACATTTTTAACGCATAATTCCACAAATGCCAAATTTTGAGTTGTGACTCTTTTGAAGGCGGTGTGCGATATATCATCTGGGTAGCAACCAAACACCCGTTTAGGAGCGAGCTAAAGTGAGAAGGCGTAAATCTTAGCGTGCGCTGTGTTTGGGTCCCGCCACGCTAAAACCCCGCCCAATGAAAAATTCCAACAAGCCTCGGATGAGACCCCCTCTTTTGATGACGACCACGGCAAACGTATAAAGGACTACGATTTGAGGGTATGCACCTGGAATATCCGGACCCTTAATGGGGAAGGTGCCTCTGCCCGGCCGGTTGATGTCCTTGGGAAGACAAAGGCTGACATCACCGCCATCCAAGAAATGCGATGGACGGGACAAGGAAAAGTAAATGTGAAGCCTTGCGACGTCTACTACAGTTGTTACGTAAATGAGCGCAAATTCGGTGTTGGATTGGTGGTAGGAGAGAGACTCCGTCGACGAGTACTGGCGTTCACCCCGGTGGACGAACGTCCAGCCACAATCCGCATCAAAGCTAGATTCTTCAACATCTCGCTCATCTGCACTCATGCCCCGACAGAAGAGAAGGACGAGGCGTCCAAGGATCTCTTCTTTGAGCGCTTGGAACGTACATATGAGCGCTGCCCCCGACACGATATCAAAATCGTGCTCGGCGATTTTAATGCCAAGGTGGCCAAGGAAAGGATCTTTGGCGCCACTGTCGGAAAACTCAGCCTCCACGACGAAACGTCCGATACCGGACTGAGGCTGATCGACCTCGCCGGGGGCCGAAACATGGTAATATGTAGTGCCAGGTTCCAGCATAGGAACATCCACCTAGCTACATGGCTGTCTCCAGATCGAAAAACGAGAAACCAAATCGATCATGTTGTGATAGACGGAAGGCACGCTTCCCGCGTTTTAGACGTACGTACACTCCGAAGGCCAAACATCGACTCGGACCACTATCTTGTTGTAGCCAAGATACGCACCCGCCTCTGTGCAGCAAAAAATGTGCGTCCAACAAAGACAGGAAAGCTTAACGTCGAAAAGCTGCAATCACAACAGACGGCCAATT
>NW_023458557.1:13020067-13054129 GCF_013731165.1 Rhagoletis pomonella | reverse complement strand
AAAAAAAATTTGCACCTTTTGTTTATTGTTAAATAAAAAATTTTAAATAATGAAAATCAATGATTATATCATTCTATCTTGAAGTGACAAGAATTACTGACATTTAAGTAAAAACATTGTTGGAATCTATTAAATTTTGACAAAGTTATGGACATTAAAAAAAAAAATTCTCACTGTCAATTCGAATAATCGATTTTTGCCTGAAAAACAAAATCGCGTTTAATTCGGCCGAAAAATTTTTCCGAGCCAAAAGAAAAAATACGTGTCTCATTATTTGGACCAACAAAAAATGTATTTGAGTTTGGTCGAAATTAAAAATCATGCTCGTACCTGACCGGTTGTCTGGAAATGGAAGGCATCACAGCATTTTAAAATACATCTCTTGTCCATACACAAGCCGCACAGTGTGCTTTTTGAACACTGCATGCGAATTAATCGTAGCGCTTTCGACAGAAGCAGCATTTTGATACGAAACAAAATTGTTTTGAAAGCTAAAGTAAATCCCTTTCCATTGTGGCCATTGAGCCACAATTACCCCATGACCTTAAAAAAATTGGCCAAAAGTAGTGTTCTTCGAAAAAACATGCAAAATCCATGAGACTTATTCCAAAACAAAAAATTTATGTATTTTTTATTATACTAGTATTAGTATCTTGAAACAAGCAACACGATTCCACTGTTCAAAATTCGTAAAAAATTTGAACACCTTAATTTAAAAAATTCTTTATGTATTGCATTTTTTTCTATTTGCATGCAGCTGTGCATCCTTCACTATTTGTATCCCTCAAACAATAAATGCAATTCAAGACCTTTAATTTGAGCTTAGGTAGAAGCCTCAAGGCCCTCTGAGAACCAAGTTATAACAATTTTAATCAAAACTTCGAAACTGCTGCACTAGTTTTTAATCCGAAATTAGAGAAAAAAAAATCCGGCCATGATGTTAACATATATACGTATATACACATATATACGTATATAAAGTTTTACAGTCATCTGTGATAATTTGGAAGTAAAACTGGGTCAACGCCCGCGGCCAATTGTAGTTTCCAATAGCACTGTGCAGATTGTAAATCCACCAGAGGAAAACGAGGGAGACAGCGTAACGATCAGCGAAGAAATACATACATACATTGTTCCAGCAGCGTCGGCAGATAAGCTATCGACGCTATATTTTTTTTCGCTCATTTGTGTCTATTGCTATAATCACTTTTTACTTTTTTCCTTCTGCTTATTTTTAACAATTAAGCGTGTGTTTTCTTTTGCTTTGTTTACCATCAACTTTTTATTTATTAATTATGAATAATTGGTTGATTCGCATATTAATCCTTTTTAATTTTGTTCCCACTTAAGTATGCACATTTAATTAAATAGCATAGCACTATGGTTAACTTAGTAGGATTCAGTTTTGTTTATTGGACATTCTTTTAGTTTTCTCTCAACGCCTTCTTTTCCGCATTTTTAATTTCTTTGTTACTACAATAGCCACTTTTGATCCATTTTATTTTTGTCTTTACTTGCCATTTCAGCCTCCGTGAAAGGAATAAGTAGGTCATTTTGCTCGCAGCGATCAAACAGTCGCAATGGCCGACAGAGCAAAGCTCTGGAGTGCTAGTCGAGAAATACAAGGTTCGAGTCCCAGATCAGGAATTTTTTTTTTAATTTTTTTTGTTTTTTATTTATGTTTTTCATTGTAATTTTTAAATTGTATTAAAAAAAAAATTATCTAATTTATTTTATATGGTATTTAAGTATTTAGGTTTTTCCATATATGAAATTAATTTTACAATTTGTAATTTACATACATTTGATTTAAATTGAAATAATTGACTTACCTTACCCTAACCACCTCCAACCGGATGCGAAACTGCGATCTCAGAACAAGAAGCAGTAGTCTTTACGCGACTCCACAGCCGACATTTGCCGGGAAAGCAATTAACTTTGTCTTAACAGCACTGAGAAAATTAAAAATTATTTAAGGAAATTATTACATATATTGAGGAAATTATTACTTATTTGAGTAAATTTACTCAAATTAATGACGCCCTATTTTTAAATTAAGGAAAGATTTCTGAAATTGAGTAAATTTGTCGTAATACAAGTAATTTTTAGAAAAAAAAACCGACTTCACTTCTCGTTTAAAAAAAATATATATATATATAAATATCATGATCCAATGATCGGATCTTAACCAGATTAGTATGTGACCACCTCTGAGACACTGCCTTTCCGATGCAAAAAGAATTATCGAAATCGGTTGACGTGGACAGTTATGCGGTAACATACATTAAAAAAAATATATATAAAAATATATGTTCCGATCCCCGATCGGCCGATCCACTCACTCATCTTTGAAAATTTTCACCCATACACACTCTCGACATGCAACTGTTTTATCAAACTGCCGGGTTAGCAAGGTTTCGCACCTTAGCCTGCCTACTATGTTGGATTTGAAAGTGTGTTCACTTCCCTGTGGGGAAAATCTCTAGTTCTGAATTGGTGCGCTTCTAGTACATTTAGACCCAGTACTGGTTCGCGATAAATCTCTTGTGCATGCAAACAACTGGCGAATTTAACATGGCGATGTCCTAGGAAGTGTCAATTACCGCCCGCTGCATCCCTTTTTCGATAGTTCCGAACTAGTCCTAAATTCTATAGTTTCGAACCAGTTGTGAAATCGACAGACGAAAGAACAAAGTATCATGATTTTTCAATCTTTTTGGTTCTTCCGTGTGTGCGATTTTAAGTTATTTAGGAAGAAATGTGTTTTCAATTTGAAATACAATTTTTTTTGAATGATTGTAAGAAATGTATGTTACATACCTTTAGCTGAAGCTGAGTTTGCAGAGGTGCTCGCTGTTATTTCTTAGATTCCAGACGGTCGCAAGATGTTGAAATGTTAACACAAATTTTAGTTTTGTATTACCAAGCTATGAAAAAGCATCTGCGAAGCGCAGAAAAAAAGCGTATTTGAACGAAAAAGCCGCCGAACACATATCTATCTAAAGTAAACAAGCCCCCCGCTGCATCCCTTATTCGATAGTTCCGAAGTAGTTCTAAATTCGACAAATAAGATCTAGTTCGTTCTGCATCCCTTTTTCTATAGTTCCGAACCATTTCTAAATTCGATCTCGATTATTAGATATCGATTTCTAGTGAAATAAACAGAAAAAAAATAGTTTTTTAAAGTTTGGACTGGTGGGGATCTAGTTCATATCGGACGAGTTCCTTTTTGGCGATAAAGGCCTAGTACGGAACTAGAAATTTGATTCACTAGTCCGCGGTTTCCCTGCAGGGTTCCTTCACCCATGCACTAGCACACATACACACATGTAAACGCATACACCAAGCACCAACTTGCGTTACAATATATTGATCACATCGAAGCCAAAGCATTTATTTCATACTTTAGTTACCACAAGCCACTCGTCTCTTTTGTAGAAATTTTAACATGAGTCTAAATAATAATATAATTAAAAATTAAAAAAAAAATTCGTATCATTGCTACAACAAACAAACGCATTCGTAGTTAAATTTTATGAAGGTTTCTCATCTACCGGGTGTGCACTGTACACATATATTTTTTTTGCATGTAAACATACGTAAATATATATCTATATATACTGTCTACAATCAACCGGAATGAAGCGGCAGTACGATCGCGGACATGCCAAGGACGGAGTGCCAAAAAACAGCCCTCAATCAAGAATGAACTACACCAACCGTTGTTGTGCGAAATGAAGGTAACAACAAAAAAAATTAAGGTATCTGTTTGCAAATTGGCAGGCGAAGCTAGCGACCCCATAACGAACGATATAACAAGTATGATGCCTATGACAAGGTTTGCCGTCGTAGTCGAAGTAGAGGAAAAATTGGCAGAACCGAAATACACCCAAGATATGGAAGTGTCTTGAACACTTCAATTTCAAATTTTTAATCATTTGTGTATTTCAGAAAACGTATCTCCTCAAAATAAAAGGTGTTTCCAACGACGTTAACGTTGAAGTCAAACATTTGTTTACTGACAAATTGTTGGATTGTTTCAATTGGGAGGGTACGTGGCAAAAGCGTGGCAAAAGCGTGCCATGGCGGAATTGACTTTGGTGGATAAAGTGCTAAGTGGTATATCATCTACATTATTAAAGATTTCTGCATTTTCTTAACTTTCTCCTTTTTCCTTTACAGATATTTACAAAACGCTTGGCGTTGGCAGCTTTGAAAGGTACGTTAGAAAATCGGTTGGGCTCAGTCACAATTGATTGAGACAAAAAGATTTTCTTAAAAAATACAAAAATTGCTTTTTTCTTATATTATTTCTTATTATTCCTTTTTCTTGTTGATCCTGTTTTAATGTACGCTTTTTAACGTTTTAAAATTAATTTTTATTTTTAATTTTTAGATTTAATATACATTTAACAGCAGAAGTCTGCATACACCATTCCTTTCTTATATTTTCACAATATTTTACTAGCTAAATTTTGTTTGTTATTTTTTTATAAAAATACGAATCATGCTTATCAACAAAATCATATAAACCAAGGTTTCAAGTTTAAACAAAATTAGATAAGAAAAAAAATCAACGAATTTTCATTTATATAATCAAATTTCAAAAAGCAGTTTTATGGCCTTTTTTGTCGGAACCAGGCACAGAACGACACGTGCAGAAAACAACACTCAGACTACATGTCGCCCGTTAAATTAAATTTATGTATAATAATGGGTAAAAATGAAGTTGCTATGAAATCTGGTATTTTTTTTAACGATAGTCCATACTTTTATAAAAAAATAACAACAAAATTTCAGCTTGCAAAATATTGTGAAAATTTAAAAAAGTAATGGTGTATGCAGACTTTTGCTGTTAAGTGTATCTACATACATAAATCTAAATTAAATATGGTGTAAGAATGTACATCCTTTGTGTTCAAATTATAATAGAAATAATAAAATAATTTATAATATTTATCACAAAACTCGAAAATTAAATATCTTGGATGTCAGTTATGTGTAACTAATGTGCGCGTTATGACTAACTAGTTACACATAACATGTTTTCACGTTATGCCTAACTCTAACATTTTCTTTCGTTAGGCCTCACTAGTTACAAATAACGTTTCTTTACGTTAGGCTTAACTAGTCACACATAACGTGATTTTACGTTATGCTTAACTCGTTACACATAACATTTAAAATGGGAGTAAAGAGCACAGGTATACGCTTCACATAATTTGGTTATACCTGGCTTAGAAAGAGACGAGAAATCATACGTACAGGAAACATCCTGTCATATTTTTCATATCGCCCTTAGGAAATTAACGTAAACATTCAATGGGAGTATAACATCCATTTACGTTACAAGTATGCGTTACATGATTCGTTATATAACACGTAGTGTTCTTGTAGGGTACAAACTAGAGATGTGCTGTGTATCCGGCTTATCCGTTGTTATGTTATCCGACTATCCGGACGGATACTAGCTAAAATCCGTGCTGATTTCCGTATTTCGACTATGAAAGATTCAATTTAAAAATCTTGTTCAGAAATTTATTATTTTTGATTGTTATAATCCAATTTAATGTTACGATACCATTAGTAGTTAAAGTATTCCAATATTTTTTATTATGAAAAGAAGCACTTCCCAATTATCGGGCAAAAATCTATTTCTATTTCAACATAAATGCTACCCGATGGACTAAACACACTTTCTGAGTTCACTGAGGAATATGGTGCGCAGAGATACAAACTTCATTGCCAGTATAACCAAATTCTTTACGATTATACTTCCACCAAATTAAAGGATCTTCTTGTCTAGTTATAAGGGGTAGCTGTAAATATGTCTCCATTTCTAAATCGTTGCCTTTTGTCTTGTACGGTCTTTTCTATTCTTCGTTTGCAAATCCACATCATTACAAAAGCTGGAATTACCATCAGAGTCGTTGGCGATTTCCTCAAAGCATTGTCAAATATCCTGCTGGAGTCCCTCTTCAATAGAAGCTTTACCCAGTTTTTAGCTTTATTGATGTCTGAAAAAAAAAACAGTTTTGAAACTTGGGTCACAAAATATTGCGACAACGGAAGGATACGAGAAGCGGACGATATATAAGCATGCATAATGGTAATTTTCATCACATCACATTTGATAATAAAAATACATCAACCACGCGTTTTTGCTTGGCGGAGTTCATTGTTTTTTATCTTTTGTCTTTGCCGTTTCTTAATACTTACCAAAAATAATCTTTTAATCGGGTTGCAGACGTAAAAGTTGTATTTTTAATACAGGACTCTTTTATAACTTTGATTTCAGGGGAGAAATTTTGTATTCTTAATTACGCATTGGATAGTTCAGCTCTAAAAAGCAGATAATCTGGTCATAAGTATGTGGCTAAACAAAAAAAAACATAATCAGCCTGATCGTGAATATTTGGTGAAAAATTTCAACGCCTATAGGCATTCTCATATTACAACGTACAAATAACTAAATAATATGTATAAATAACTGAGAATAATTACTTACTAGACGCCACGTTCGCTGAGGTTCCACGATGTTGATACAAGCAATTGTGTATTATGTACGCTTACTAATTACTATAGAATTCTCCTTTCTGTATTGCCCGAAAAGAGGGACGGAAATATTTTTGCGCAGAAATTATATCTGCATAGGCGGCCTTCGGCGATTTTCTATTCCAAATTTTCACAATAGATGAAAATATAGTTTCTATAAAAAAAAACGTCGCTGGCGAAATAGATTAAAACTTAGGCCTGTAGCTATAGTCAAAATAAAGTCGACTCTAAATTTAAAAGCAGCTTTTTGACACAACTTTCAATTAATGCAAACGATGCATCGATGTTTTTGAAACATCGATAATATCGGTTCAAAATTCGATGTTTGCCATTGATGTTTACAATTTCTTAAAATCGCTAAATTGTTGATACATCGATGTCAAATTCAACGATGTTTTAGACATCGACTTTAGTTTGACTCAGACTTGCTATGGCTTCAACTTACTCATTCAGCCTTATATGAGTTTCATTTTCACCCGAAGTCGTTCACTTCTCTCTTTTCGCTTGGTGACAGGTAATAAGGTCAATGGAAATAAGGTCAATTGACTTTATTTCCCACCCTGGTGCGAAATAAAGTCAATTGACATTATTACCTTTTCAAAAGCGAAATAAAGTCAACAAAAATTTGGAAACAAAGTCATTGACGCTATTTCCTTATTCAAATGGAAATAGCGTCAACAATGCTTAAAGTATGTCATAGAAAAAAATTTTGTTCTTACAATAAACATTGCCCCGTAAGTGTTGTTTTTTAATAGATGAAAAAGGTTATTGCCTAATCCTTAGTGTTGTGATATTAATCCACACACAATCATGAACTACCCCCAATTGATTTTATTAAAAAAATTTAAATTACGAATATGTAAAAACACGATGCGAAAAACTAAACGCCTACGCACAGCTGGAATACGAGAAATATTTGAAGAAAGAGTGTAGAAATGATCCATAACTTGCAAACCATTTTTCATTTCCACAAAAATAAAGCGAACACTATTAAATTGATGAAAGAGTCCATGTCCAAAAACCCCGGAGGAACACTGAAAGAATTCTGTGTTTTAAATTAGCATATTTTGAACGAATTCGGAATGTCTAAGGTGGAAAAGAAACCAACCTTTCTATTAGGAAACAATTATAGAAAAAGAATTTTCTTACACTGTATTCATGTCTCCGCCAGCAATTTGTGACGACATCATTTAAAAGCAGCTAAGGAGAATGACGACACTATTTATTATATGGCACACTCAACGAGCCAATGTGCCAAAATGCGGGTATAAACCATTATTGATTATTTAATATCGGAACCGAGATCATATAAGTTAATAGATTGGTTTTCACACACTTTTGAAACACAAATTAAATGCTTTTTTACTGCAGACAAGTTGTTGCCCCAAAACACAGCAGAAATCTTCCAATCAGGGCCTCCAACTATCTTTAGATATGAGGTACAATATTGAGGATAAAAAAGTGCCAAAATGTGCCAAATAGAAAAATAAAAGTGCCAAAAAAGGTGTCATTCCTTTTAATCATTCACATTTAGCAATAAAATAAAGCTACACTTTCCAAACAAAAGTTCAATGATAAAATAAGATAAACCAGTTGAATAACCTTTATAAATTAGAAAATTTTAGTTGAGAAAAAGAAGTGCACGCAAATGATTTCACAAAAATGTATTGAAATGTACATTTTTTTACAAAAGTGCCATTTTGGCACTTTGTGCCAAATTGAAAAACTAAGTGCCATTTGAAGTAAAATAGGGACAAATGGCACGGTTTGAGCCAAGTTGGCATCCCTGATTCTAATAACTTACAAATAAAAAAATGTGAAATATCGAGGGCTTGAATTCATTAATACCCTCTATCTGCAATTTGCACAAAAACTAGTTTGTGATTTTAGAAACCATCTGGGACTTATTACCTGTCGTTATATAAGGTAGCATTAATATCACTGATGACTGTTAAATCTTAGGTGGATTTTTATATCAGAATCTCATCTTTGTGAAAAGTGTGCAGATAGAGGGTATTGAGGGATTGAATATAAGCCCTCGATGCGCGGCGTAGCGTAACGTGGTGAGCGCGCCGATCGCGCGGGGTACGCGGGGCGCGTGCGCGGCGCGCGTGGTGTGGCGCGCTGACGCGGGCCGCCGCGAAGCTAAGCAAATTTAATGTTTGAAAGAGAAATAATGTCAATTGATTTTATTTCGTTTTTAAAAAGGTAATAATGTCAATTGACTTTATTTCCCACCCTGTTGCGACAGGTAATAAGGTCAATGGAAATAAGGTCAATTGACTTTATTTCCCACCCTGGTGCGAAATAAAGTCAATTGACATTATTACCTTTTCAAAAGCGAAATAAAGTCAATAAAAATTTGGAAATAATGTCATTGATGCTATTTCCTCATTCAAATGGAAATAGCATCAACAATGCTTAAAGTATGTCGATTCATAGAAAAAAAAAGGCGTGAGTACTAGGTACTCATGAAATTTGATGTGTATACATATGCGAACGGCAAAGCATAAAAGTACGTTTACATATAAATATAATCACAATCAAAGCTCGTTAGCTGTCAAATTGGTTGTGCTTGTTATTCACACAACTCGAGGAAAAGTTAAACTTCTTCTCTGTGCCACCGTGGTCACTTTTTTTTTGCACCACATATTAGGCCATTAAAATATATTTTAACTGAATATTTTATTAAAATACCTTTCCATTCCTCCTCTTTTTCGCAAGTATAATCGATAAAACTGGGTTGGACACCAAAAAGTTATCGGTTTAATCTGAGATATTTTTAATTATAATTTTGCATGGCTAATCTGTTTTTCTAATAACAGATTAGGGGGTCAAGCTCGGAAATTAGGATAATATTTTTATATATAAAGGCGATTCAGTTACACACATACAAATGTAGGTTAGGTTAGAAATTAAACATTAATTTCACTTAATTTTATTCATTTTGCTGATTTAATTTTTTTATTCATTTTCATTTTTAATTCTTTTAATACATGACATTATCGGTATGATTGATAAAATATACTTGTATATACTTGTGACTCAAGGGTGTTAAAATATCTTGGATGGCGAATCGATGACTGCTAATAATCAATTGTAGCGCATTTCCTCCTACTATGCATATGCCTAAATGTATGCAACCATTTGGCAAGCGAAAACAAGGTGTTTCTAATGAAAATAAAAATTTTATGCTGAAATACACATGCTAAGCCCTTCGAAATTTTGTGCTGGGATATGCGTTACAGCTTCGCAAATTTTACCCCTACCGAAACCAAAGATGTATACACATCAATAATTTGTATTACAGATAGGTTATATTAATAAAATATATATATTAGCCAAAAATTTACTATTTAAATATATTGACTACCTTTATTTATAAAATGTGTGTACACTATCATTGGTTAATTAGTTTTCGCTTTCAGAATCTTCGCTGGCCTCAAACTATTCCTTTGTCACATCTTTGACAACGGATTTAGAGGGTAACAGCAGCTTTATTGTATCTGGGGAAAACGATTTGAATTTTTTTCTTTTTTTGGTCATGAACCGAAATACTGAAAATACCGAAATTTTATGCAGAAATACACATGCTAAGCCCTTCGAAATTTTGTGCTGGATTATGCGTTACAGCTTCGCAAATTTTACCCCTACCGAAACCAAAGATGTATACACATCAAAAAATGTTGTTGTTACAATAAACATTGCCCCGTAAGTGTTGTTTTTTAATAGATGAAAAAGGTTTTTGCCAAATACTCAGTGTTGTGATATTAATCCACACACAATCATGAACTACCACCAATTGATTTTATTAAAAAAATTTAAATTACGAATATGTAAAAACACGATGCGAAAAACTAAACACCTGCGCACAGATGGAATACGAGAAATATTTGAAGAAAGAGTGTAGAAATGATCCATAACTTGCAAAACGTTTTTCGTTTCCACAAAAATAAAGCGAACACTATTAAATTGATGAAACAGTCCATGTCCAAAAACCCCGGAGGAACACTGAAAGAATTCTGTGTTTTAAATTAGCATATTTTGAACGAATTCGGAATGTCTAAGGTGGAAAAGAAGCCAACCTTTCTATAAGGAAACAATTATAGAAAAAGAATTTTCTTACACTGTATTCATGTCTCCGGCAGCAATTTGTGACGACATCATTTAAAAGCAGCTAAGGAGAATTACGACACTATTTATTAGATGGCACATTCAACGAGCCAATGTGCCAAAATGCGAGTATAAACTACTATTGATTATTTAATATCGGAACCGAGATAATATAAGTTAATAGATTGGTTTTCACACACTTTTGAAACACAAATTATATGCTTTTTTACTGCAGACAAGTTGTTGCCCCAAAACACAGCAGAAGTCTTCCAATCAGGGCTGCCAACTATCCTTAGTTATGAGGTGCCATATTGCGGATAAAAAAGTGCCAAAATGTGGCAAAGAGAAAAATAATAAATTATGCCAAATTGAAAAATTAAGTGCCATTTGAAGTCAAATAGGGACAAATGGCACGGTTTGAGCCAAGTTGGCATCCCTGCTTCCAACAACTTACAAATATAAAAAGGTGAAATATCGAGGGCTTGAATTCATTAATACCCTCTATCTGCAATTTGCACAATAACTAATTTGTGATTTTAGAAACCATGTGGGACTTATTACCTGTCGTTATATAAGGTAACATTAATATCACTGATGACAGTTAAAGCTTAGGTGGATTTTTATATCAGAATCTCATCTTTGTGAAAAATGTGCAGATAGAGGGTATTATTGAATATAAGCCCTCGATGTTTAAAATATATAAAAATTGTATTTCAACGTATACAAAAAATAAATCCACCTGCGTTACAGCACGGCGGAAGACGGGGAAGGGGGGGCCGCGGCGTAGCGAGACGTGGTGTGCGCGCCGGTCGCGCGGGGTACGAGGGCGCGAGTGCGAGAGCTGCGCGCGCGGTGTCGCGCGCTGACGGGGGCCGCCGCGAACCTAAGCAAATTTAATGTTTGAAAGAGAAATAATGTCAATGGGTTTTATTTCGTTTTTAAAAAGGTAATAATGTCAATTGACTTTATTTCGCACCAGGGTGGGAAATAAAGTCAATTGACCTTATTTCCGTTGATCTTATTACCTGTCACCTTTTCGCTTATGTGTAGTAACTACGGGTGGATGAAAAAATTTCGGTTGAATTTATGTTCAGACGAAACTCAGGATAAGTCTTATTATGCTCTTAAAATTGTTTGACTGGTCAAGAATTTTACTAATCTTTTATTTGGAGGAGCATTCAGAACTTCCGAGTTTACTTGTAGTTTCCAGTATTAAAAATGCTAACCTTATCACAAAAAAAAGGGCCAGACCCCGTTAGAATTTCAACAAAATTAGGTATTGGAACTTTAAACGCAACGCATTTACTACGCTAAGCATTTTTATTCTATTTATAGTAAGAGTAAAGAAAGCCTAATTAAATACAGGAAAGACATAAGGTAAGTATTATGATGGATTTCCACTAGGCATTAAATGGTAAAAATTTTAATGACAAACTTGGGCATTAAAAATATTTTTGTCATTACGTTAAAAAAATAGTCATTCAATTCATTTCCACATGACATTTTTTAAAAGCCTCCAATTTTTTGTCATTAGTCTAATTCAATTACAGAGCCTGCAATGGTTGGAAATGAACAGTATGAATAACGACCGCTTAAAATTGATCTCAAATTTGTACTTTCTCTGTAGAAATTTTACGTCTCTGTTATGCATTTTGACTACTGTCAATTAAATCTAATGCTTTGTATAGCATGCGCTCCACGTTTTTTGCTTTCAATCTCATAAATGGTTTATAATGACTTTTGCTAAAATTTCAAAATCAAAAGTTATGAAAACCAATTCTATGAGTATAGTAGGATTTTTGTAATAATTATTGCGACCAAAGTCTTCATTTCTATTTATATAATAATATTATAACTGTTAAAGTTTTTATGTTTGGATGTTTGGGAAACCATCACGCAGAAACAACTGAACGGATTTGCATGAAAACTTGCGCACAGATAGCTTATGACCTAGATTGAACAATAGGCTGTTTTTTGATAGTTGGCACATGTTAAAAAAGTTTAATTGACTTAATACGCAGAAATTACCGGACTGATTTGCATGACATTTTGCACACAGATAGCTTATGACCCAGTTTGGAAAAGAGGCTACTTTTCTTAAAAGTTGCCACCTGCTAAAAAAGATTAATTAAATTAATACGCAGAAACGTCTGAACGGATTTGCATGAAATTTTGCACGCAGATAGTTTATGACCTAGATTAGAAAATAGGCTACTTTTTTAAGATTTGCAACCTGTTTGAAAATGAAATTTTACTCATGGATGCAGTGATCGGACTTCTACCACATTGTGGTAGATCTGCCACTTTTTTGAGCATCTGAAATCTACCACATATTCGCGTTTTTGATTATTTTTATTTTTGCTCGACATAATTTTCTTAACTTTAAGAGCAAAAATTGTCCAACACTAAACTCTATATGGTAACGAGAATGATATAATACAAGATTCCGCATTCCCGGCGACGATAAAATTTCTCAAGTAAAAGTAAACAAAGCCGAATGGGAGGATAAAATGGACTGTAAAATATTCAATATTCTCAGTAATCAAGTTTTCGACAGGAAACGTGTTTTTATTATGTTAAATTGCCAAATATATGATTTATAAAAAAATTAATAGCGAAAATGTTAAATAACGGTGATTTTTGTGAAAGTATTAGCAAATTTAAGTGCATCTAAAGTTTCAGAGGCGTTGTTTACTTTTACTTGAGACTTGTCAAACTTGGCAAATCCCATCTAGCTGTTTCTGGAACGTGCCCCATTTGTTCGCTACTTCGTGATGTGATAGAAAGAAAAACTTGCAGCACTCCGCAAGGTTGCAGAAATCTCTTAAAATGTGTTCGACAAATATCTTGATATGGAAGGAACTGCTTTAACTGTCAAGGAAAAAATTGCCAAAACTCAACACAATTTTTAGCGATTTCAATTTTGCACTTTATTATACTAAAATAAAGTTTTTTTTCAGATTCTAATTAAAAAGTTTGCAATTTAGGTGAAACCTTGCAAATTTTTTTAATTTGTGTACAAAGCTTGATCCAAACCCAGAGATCTACCACATTTTTTTGAAATCTACCATATTTTTTCCAGATTTTACCACACACAATTTTTTTAAAGTCCGATCACTGCACGGATGGTTTATGACCTGGATTGAAAAATAGGCTACATATATAAATACAGTTTTTTTAGATTCTAATTAAAAAAATTGCAATTTAGGTGAAACCT
Organism: Rhagoletis pomonella; assembly: GCF_013731165.1. NCBI lineage: Eukaryota > Metazoa > Arthropoda > Insecta > Diptera > Tephritidae > Rhagoletis > Rhagoletis pomonella. The sequence goes on along the minus strand of NW_023458557.1, from coordinate 13,040,244 downwards.
TGCAGAATTTTTTTAATTTTTGTACAAAGCTTGATCCAAACAAATTGGAATTTTCATAATACATACATATCTCTGGAAGTATTTGCGGGAGAGAACTGGAACTTGGTATGGAGATATGTATGTATGTGAAGTCAAATTCATACTCACAGAGAAAACTGGACGTGTTTCGAATAGCACCTTTTAGCACCTCCCATACTGACTGGAAGTTTCATAATGCATATCTCTCCAAATATTTGTGGTAAAGTACTCAAGCTTGGTATGAAAATACGTATGTAGTTAGTTAGTTAGTTAGTTGATGTTTCTTTATTCAATTGTGTACTTTACAAAGACATTACATAAGTAAGTGTATCTTAAGAGCTATATACTGATTGCAAGTTTTAATTACATTATTCATATGAAAAGATATAATTTATACAATGCAATTGAATAAGAAGCATATGACGATGACGATAAGTCGACAGTCGGATAAACAAAACATATAAATTCAGACACTTTGATGTTTTATTTTATTTTTTTTATTCTTTTAGCCATTTCGCTCATGAGAACTCATTTAGTATTAGCTCCCTATACTTAAGACATCTCTCCAGGTAATTATAAAGCGCATGATAGTCGGTACCACTTAATATGCTTACGACTTTAGCCATATCGAGAACACTTTCACCAAAATATTTGCGACACATATTTCTATACATTGGGCAGGTACCAATGACATGGAGCATGTTCTCCGATTCGCATAGATTGCAGATCGTACAGGTATCTGAAATTTTTGTACTCTCTTGCGTTTAAATTGAGTAGGCCACCTCTTGCACGAAAAATTAGACTTATAGCATGAGCGCTACACTGGTCATTAAAATACATCGTATCTGCGGGGATCAAACTCGGGTAAAGGTCATGTGACGTGGTCTTTTGAGCAAACTCACGATAGCCGCAGAATTCCCTCTCTACTAAATTGCTTAGAAGCAACGGTATATACGTCGCAACGGAGTCAGGAGAAAAGTCACTAAGGGCCGTTTGCACCATGTCTAGTTAATTCTAACTCCCAGTTAAACATCTTTATCGACGTTATCGACACCCATCATATAACATGTGCTCGATAAAGCAGTTGACGTGCTTAACTGAAGGATGTACCTCCAGTTAGCGTTAAGTAGACATGGTGCAAACGGCCCTAAGAGGATTCATATTTATCGTATCAGCGATATGATGCCATTTCTTTACCCAATATGTATTCAAACGAATGGATTCTTCCGCAAGAATACGAGGAAGCCTGTTAGGTGGTAGCTTTAGGCAACGCAAAATGAAATACATATGCAAGCGTAACGTGTGGACATATTGAGGTAGTAACTTTGTTTCTAGATGTAGCATAGAAATACGTATGTATGTATGTATGTGAAACTACCCGGCAAACATTGAGGTTAGTTATCGATTAGAGAATGATTGGAGGACTAGCCACATTCTCCAATCTCAAACGTTAGAGAACGACTCGAAAAACTATCGAGAATTATAGCGATCTCAACAAAAATGGGACATAGTTCTCGACTCGAGAAAATATTAATTCTCTAATCGTATTCCAGTGTTGATCTCTGATGGGATTCGAGTGTGAATTTCAAACTGCTGTTTTGCCTTGCTTGGTTTGTAAAATTTGTATTAAATGTATTTGCAATAAAATAATAATGAATTATTTTAACTTAAAAATAATTTATGAGTAATTCATTTGGAATATTGCTTATTTACATTTATTTGAATTTGCGTTGTTTCTCTAATCGTTCTCGACTCGAATTTTAATGTAATTATCTAACTTCGTCATCGACTCGAGAACGATTAGAGAATTACCCTAGTTATCTAATGTAGAAATCCAAATTTCTCTAACGTTAGAGACTGTGTTTGCTGGGTAATCCCATACTCAAGGAGAAAAGTTAGGGTTATTGGACAAGGTGGTGTGGCAACTCCCATGCAAATTGATTTTTCTATGCTGCATATCTGTGGTGGTGTTTATTGCAGAGGACTGGAACTTGGCACCGAGATGTGTGTACAAAATTAATTCCATATTAATGGAGAAAAACTTTCGTTATTCGAAAGGGGGGCGTGGTACCTCCCGTAAAAATTTACTATTTTACACTGCATAAAAAAGTTTATTTAACTTAGTACGCGGAAATTACTGAACTGATTTGCATGAAATTTTGCACACAGATAGATTATGACCTAGGTTAGAAAAGACCCTACTTTCCTTAGGAGATGCCACCTGCTAAAAAAGGTTAATTAAATTAATACGCGGAAACGTCTGAACCGATTTACATGAAATTTTGCACGCAGATAGATTATGACCTAGATTGGAAAATAGGCTACTTTTTTAAGATTTGCACGGGTTTGTAAATGAAATTTTGCTCACGGATGGTTTATGACCTGGATTTAAAAATAGGATACTTCCTTAACCGGTTTCCCGATCAGAACGAAATTTGGCACACTTACAAGCTTAATACTGAAAGTAATTCCGATAACTCAAGGCCCCTCCCATACAAATTGGGAATTTCATAATACATTCATATCTCTGGAAGTATTTGTGGGAGAGAAATGGAACTTGGTATGGAGACATGTATGCGAAGTCAAATTCATACTCACAGAGAAAAAATTATGGTTAAAAAACTAAAAACACGCTTTTACTACAACAAGAACTAAAAAGTATAAAATGGTTGATATATATATATAGCGATTCCGTTTACGAAGAATAGGAAGTTCCCTAACTTGATTTAGTTTAACTTTTTTAAATCAGCTAAAAATGTGATTAAAGTGATGGGCCCGTAGTTATAGACATGTCATTATGGAAAAATGGCTTTAGAATGGTACCATAGAAACAAAGTGTATTTTGTAGCTAGAGACGTGAATCCACCTAATTGTCCAGAGCTTCGGCCGATTGAAACCTACTGGGCCGTTATGAAAGCCAAACTTCTTAAGACCCACAAAGCTGTAAAAAACGCACAACAGTTCAAAAATAAATGGTTTCCAAGGAAATCACTGAAATTTCTGTGCAAAGGCTAATGAAGGACATAAAGTCAAAATTGCGATCGTTTGCTTATTACAAAGAGAACTAACCTTTTTTTTAACGAATTTCAATAAAACTAAGTTTAGATGTAAATATCGTTGAATTCCATTAATATATTTACGTTTTAGAACGTTTTAAATGTGACCAGTTTTTTTCGTCCACATACTTTAGGTAATACACATATTCTGAATGTAAACCAAATCGGAGCGCAGATGCCGATTTTTTTTTAATTATATAGACTCACGCGCCACATAACTGCCAACATTTTTTTGTTGTTATTTCTTTTCATGTAAGCCATGTGCATTCTAAATGTGAACTTAAACGGAACATAAACAGGGATTTTACAAATATCTCGACTCCTGCGCTACCTATCATCAACATTTTTTGTGGATTTATTTCTTTTCATACAAGTAATATATGTTCTAAATATGAACCACATCAGACTATAAATACGGGTTTTACAAATATCTCGAACTTAATCGGATCATAAACACGGTTTTTCCAAATATCCCGACTCCTGCACCACCTATCGGCAAACTTTTTTGTGGATTTATTTCTTTTCATACAAGTAATATATGTTCTAAATATGAACCACATCAGAGTATAAATGGGGGTTTTACAAATATCCGACTCCTGCACCACCTATCGGTAAAATTTTGTTCGGATTTATTTCTTTCCATATAAGTAATATATGTTATAAATATGAACCAAATCAGACTATAAATGCGTGTTTTACAAATATCTCGACTCCTGTGCCACCTAGCGGATTAAGTCATCTTTTATATTGTATTGTCCTCGAGTTCTGAGCTAAGTTTGAAGTTTCAAGTCTGTAGCTCATCGGGAAGTTCGTTAAATATTGACTGCAAAGTTCCAGGACATACAAAGATACATAAAAATGGACGTTTTTGGAATAGAGTCTTAGCACCTCTCATACTAACTGAAAGTTACATATTGCATATCTCTTCAAATATTTGGGGTAAAGTACTCAAGCTTGGTATGGAAATACATTTCTATATGGGTCAATCCTTGCATAATTTACACTAAAAATTGTTTTCCGCTCAAATTATTTTTCTTTGCATTATTTGGGTAAAAATATGATACACGTATTTTTTTATTTTCATTTGACACATACAGTTTCCGAGATATATTTTGTTGAACTTTAAGCATGCCAAAAAAGGACTTTTTAATAAATGCTTCCGCGCAAACAAGCTTTTTAGTAAAAAACAAATTTAACTATAGTACCATTTATGACTTTTTCTTGGCTTTCATATAAGGATTACGAGAAGCCCATACAATTATTTTTAAATACAAAAAATTGGATATTAAAAAAATTATATCAAATTATTTTTTTTCAAATTTAGTAATGATTTTTTTTTAATTTTTTTATTAAAAAATGTTCCTCAAATACTTAAGTAAAAACTGTAAATATTTCAGAATGGGTAGTTCAAAATTACGCTTGTAATCAAATTTTAAACAACTGCGAAAGCGCTAAAAAAACGCGCGCTCTCCTTGGCGTGCACCATCTATCTATGTACTCGTATAACAGGCTGCATGCTCGCAGCTGAGTTCCTTCGCCATTACATAAAAGACAAGTTCTGAATGTAATTTTTGTTTTATTAGGGTTCTAATTACGCCCTTCTACAATAATGAATATGAATATCTACTTTTTATTTGCTGAGGCACGCAGGTTTTACTTAAGTATTTGAAGAACAGAACAGAACAGAAAAAATCATTACTAAATTTGAAAAAAAAAGTTAATTTGATATTATTTTTTTAATATCCAATTTTTTGTATTAAAAAATATTTGTATCGGCTTCTCCTCATATGCACATATTCTCTATACATAAAACTATTCGCACATAGCACTGGAATTGCCCGATGGAATTTGGGAATTGCATAAATAAATGTAGTGAGCGCAATGACTGTCGCGTGTGGGAGTTCCAGCGTATACACTTCCCGCGTTGAGTCTCTAGCGCTCCCGCCGTATGTATGTATGTATGGATGTTCGTTCCTTGTTTTCCTTCCGCTCTCCAATTCGTAAGTACTCTCGCTTTCTATTTACATAGGTCGTTGCTCTATTCGTTTATATAATTTGCCTATGTCTCGATGTTGATCACCAAGTACATAGGAGCCCTCGTTTTAAAACAAAGGGCGTATCTCAGCACTCCGGGTTTTGAGAGTTTTAGTCCGCCGTACTCCCTGCCTAGCAGTACCTGTAATAAAATTCCTACGTCACTCTATTCTCCTGGCTTTCTGTTTAATCTAAAACTGCATTGTATTTAATTTGATTTTCTTTAGTTAACAGCAATATGCCAGTAATCATATTTTATGTATGTATGTATGCGTGTACACACCTACGTGTGAGAGTGTAGCTTTTAGTTTTATATCGTGATGTTTAGATACATTATGAAAATCAATAACTTTTTCACTTCAAGGTTTATTTTAATTTTTACTTATTCAGGCTTTTCGTATATGTTTTATTCCTATATTCTTTTTGAATTTAGATTAGATGCATATTATAACTTATGACTTTACAATTTATTGCGCTTTATGCAGCTTCACGTTATTTCATGGTTTAAACTAGGTTGAACTTACTTTTTGTCTACTTCAATTTAATATAATATAATTTAGTTTAAAATTATTTTATTTTTAATTTATTTCATGACACCTTTTAATATTACTTATTTAATTTTAGTATAATTTATCACACTCTATAAAGTTGTGGGTAATTTATTTGCCTAAGCTCACTTTATTTAAATTTTATTTTTTTCTACATGTATACGGCTAACTCACCTAGTGGGGCAGGTTACGGTTTCTACAGCAGTTTATTAAATTTTCACACAATGCCTTGCCCGTTTTAACGGATTTTACTGACAGAATTTTTTTTTTGTCGGCCGCTGTGGTGTAGTGGTAAGCAGTGCGCCCTTTCACACATCCGCACCCGGGTTCAAGCCCTGGTCAAAGCAACATCCCAAAAAATATAGAAAAAGGTTTTTTCTAAACAGCGGTCGTCCCTCGGCAGGCAATGGCAAACCTCCGAGTGTATTTCTGCCATGAAAAAACAGCTTCTCATAAAAATACAATCGCCGTTCGGAGTCGGCGTAAAACTGTAGGTCCCTCCGCTTTGTGTGACAACATCAAGGCGCACGCCACAAGTCGGAGGAGAAGCTCGGCCAAACACTAACATATGTGTAAGCGCCAATCTATTATTATTATTATTATTAATTTTATTTTTAACAAAACGACCGACTTTTCACGCCTTATTTCTTTCCTGGCACCTTTTGATTTGATTGTGCTAAGGAAAATTGACGATCGTACCCCCGATGACTGCTGAAATTCCTTCTACCATTCCACTCAGTCATGTATGTACATGCACATTTATGAATTTCACTGTTTTTACATACACACAAGTTGACTCGGACAAACATTCATATTGACCCTTTCGCACATGTTGGACACAATGTTTATACACATGTTGCAATTCTTGCAGGGATACACTTGTGGCAGTGATATTGAATTCAACCCCTCAAGCTGCTGTTACATGCTCGCACCCGGCGATGTTGACCGCAATATGGAGCGTGTGTGTAAAAGGTTATTTAACGCAGCTTGCTTACTCTTCCTTTCGATTGCGCCCTACGTGTGGCCTCGACCCATATCCTAACGCCGAGCTTCCAATTCCTAATACGTGGCTTTAAATAACATTGGTCTGTAGTGGCTCAGTTAACAAGTAGCTAAACTAGCACTGGGCATCTACTACTACATTACTTCTACAACACAGGTACTCACAGTCATGCGTCAAGTTGTCCTAATTACTATATCACAGGTGTAACTCTAAGCGTATATCACAGATGTGGACCCTTAATCTATATCGCAGTGTTTGGATACATCAGTATGCCAATCATCAAGTGTGTGTATAAACAATTAAATAAATAAATACATAAATAATTAAATAGGTAAATAAATAAAAAAATAAATACAATAAGTCAAGTTATATAAAGAAAACGATTCACAATTCTATCGCCTGTCTAAAGAAATGTGCCGTACACGGATAACAATACATATACATTTAAAAACTATACACGGTAACATTCATTTGGGACGACCTACTACATATCTCTTTATAATTAGTTGACCATTAAACAATTATGCGGCAAAAATATCTTTCGCGTGGTATATTCCAATTTTCCTGCCGGTAGTATCCCCAAGCTCATACATTGAGTTCCCGATTGCTCTAAGCACAATGCATTTGACTTGCTTTGGCGCAAGCTTAGCATTATAACTTTAAATTTGGGAGCTCTGCTTAAAATTTCTTCGATACACAATCTGTCCGATTTTAAAGCTAACTTCTCGACTTCTCAGAGTATACACTTTGGTGCTTCTCTCATGTGCTACTTTCAACTCTCTCATAATTTTGTCTCTAATGAGCTGCAATCGGTCTGGTTTAGTTTCAACCTCATAATCTGCATCCTTTACTGAGCTGAGCTTTTGGCATATCTCATATGATGCAGCATGCTGCATCATAGGAATTCCAAAAGCTGCAAAATACGGGGAGCAGTTAATAACTGAGTGCACCACACTGCGAAGGGCAAACGCGGCATCGCTTAGGTGGCGATCCCAGTTCTTTTGATTTTCTTTTATGTATGATCTGACAATTTAAAAACCGACCGATTTACACGTTCTGCAGCATTTACTTGTGGAGGGTAGAAAGCAGTCTTCATGTGCCTCGTTCCATATTTGTCCAGAAAGCTGGAAAACTTTTCGGAAACAAACTGCTTGCCATTGTCTGAATGGACGTACTCTGGGACTCCAAATACATGAAAGACCTCTCTTTCTAAAAATTTTATAACTTCTGCAGAAGTGTCTTTCTTTATTGGCTTTAGAAACACGAATTTAATAAAATGGTCAAGACAGACAAAGACAAACACATTACCATCACATGTACGCGGGTAAGGAGCCATAAGGTCAATAAACAGACATTGGAAAGCTCGATCCGTTACATGTTGCTTTCCCATTACTGGCTTGTGAAATGCAATATTAGCCTTACTTTCTTTACAGACTTCGCAATCTTTAACAAACCCTTGCACATCGCCTACCATACCTGGCCAGTAGTATCGCTGACGTATACGCGACAGAGTGTTATGAATACCTCCATGCCCAGTGGAAGGTGAGCTGTGTGAGGCCTCCACCAACACTTTGCGCAACTCCGACGGCACCCAGAGCTTCCAGAACTGGTCCTCTCGAAGCCCCCCTATCCTGACAAATTGTGCTCTTTTATAGACATACCCGTCCGAAACGCACACATCAGGTAGTCGGTTTCGGTTCTCCGTTACTGTCTTCTTAAGTTCATCATACTCTACGGATTCAAAGTATGGCGATTCCAAGCAGATGTCTATCACCCTTTCCCTCAGTCTCATTTCATTTAAACTTGCTCGTGAAAGTGCATCAGGTACAATATTTTGAGCTCCCTTCCGATGCTCGATGTTAAAGTCATAAGATTGCAATTTCAAGCTCCACCTTGCTAGTCTTCCAGAGAGGTCCGTTTGGTTCATCAGCCACTTTAGATTGGCGTGGTCTGTGATAATCGTAAAAGGAGAACCTTCAACATAGGGCCTGAATCGCTTCACACTTGGGACCGCTGCATAGCATTCTAATTCCGTTATACTATAATTTTTCTGGGCTTTATTGAGCTTCGCAGATACATAAGCAATAGGGCGTTCGTTTTTGTCATCGTCAAGCTTAAAGAGTACCCCTCCCACTCCGTCTGTCGATGCGTCACACTGTATAAAGAATCGTCTGTTAAAATCCGGATGAGTCAGTACGGGCGCTGAGATGAGACTTTGCTTCAGACGTTCGAAAACTTTCTTAGCTTCGTCAGTCAAGGTAAACCTTTTAATCTTGTCTTTACTGAGGCAGTCGTGCAGCGGCGCTGCAATGGTCGCATAGTCTTCAATAAAACGCTGGTACCAGCCTGACATGCCTAGGAACCGTCTAAGCTGTTTCGGGGTTTTAGGCTCTGGGAAATTTTTCACAGCAGTGACCTTACTAGCGTCCGTCTTGATACACCCATCGCCTACCACGTAGCCAAGGTATCGTACTTCCCTGTAGCAAAATTTACTTTTTTCTACATTAATAGTCAATTTTGATTCTCGCAAGCAACGAGCGACTTTCTCCAATATACATAAATTAGACGAAAAATCCTCTGAACATATTAACTAGTCGTCAAGATACACAAACACACACTCACGAGACGAAGCAGGTATAACCTTGTCCATTAATCTACACATTCTCTGAGCCGCATTACACAGACCAAAAGGTATGACAGTGAATTGATAGAGAGGTCTGCCTGGGACGGTGGAAGCCGTATTTTCCCTAGATTTTTTTCTAAGGGAATTTGCCAAAAAGCGTCTTTTAGGTCAATTGCTGAAATATACCTAGTATTTTGTAGCCGACTGAGAATACCGTCAGCGTGCGGTAATAAGCACCCTTGATCGTTCTTTCATTAACTTTCCTCGCATCAAGGCAGAGACGGTTTTTAGTTCCTTTTACTACTAATGAAACAGGTGAGTTTCAACTACTATTACTAGGTTCTGTCACGCCCATATCTAACATGCGATCGAGTTCTTGGTAAATCAGTTTTTGAATTGCAGGTGATATTGGATAATGGCGCTGTTTAACAGGCTGGTTCTCATCTATCACTTCAATCGCATGTTCCTACATATCGGTTCGACCCAACCCTAATACGGCGAAAGATGGAAACTGGGCCTTTACTTTTTCTAGTGCTACTGTTTCTCCTTGTGTCAAAACATGTTATACTGCATCAAACGAAAGGTCACTCTCAGCGGGTACTAGCTCTGAAACGGCAGTGTGAGTTTGACGTGAAGTCGCTCCTCCCTCACCATATCATCCCACTCCACTGGCAGTGTAACCACGCCCGTTACCGGAGTCTCACCCCCGTTTTGGTCTTTGATTCGGAATATATCAATTTCTTTGCCCTCTAAAAGCTTTTCAACATTTTTCCCCAAGCAGCTGGCTCCTGCGCCAGAGTCCAATAATGCTAAAACTTCTTTCCCCCCAATTTTAGCTTGCGTGAAAAATCGGTTGTCCCGTTTCTGAGTAACGCTAGTAGAAATAATTTTACTATGTACTCTTTAATAAAGCGTTATTTTTTCCCTCATCTTCTTAATTTTTAGAAAGTTTCTGTTTTTCTTTTTTTCTATAACCGTTTCGCAAAATATTTTTCTTGCCAATTCATATTCTATTTTCCTTTGATGTAAGCTTTTCACTTCTTGTTTTGATACTAAATCTCCTTTTTCGTTGAGGCTTACAACATTCTGCCTCTTTAGAATTCGGGTTTCTTTTCGTTGTCCGGGTAATTTTCCTTCTGGCTGGAGCGTTTCCCTTTCCCGGTTTGTATACACAGAAGGACACATCACAGCCACAAGCAAAACATATATTATGAAACGATGATTTACAACTATTTTCCTTTTTCGCTTCAGACGGATTCTTAACAAAGTAATCAACAGTCATACCACATTTAAAACATAACCTCAAGTGAAACGGTGACGAACAATAAGAATTGATGGTGGGCTTTGGGATATTCGAGGGATGCGGATTTGGTTCGCTATAGGGGTCCGCCTTGGGTCGATTGGTACTAGAATGCTGGTTGTACGTCATCGTCTTAGGCTTGCTCATGGCTTCCACCGGCTTTCCGCCCACGGCCTCATGCAATAGCTGTGTATCAGGGTAAACTAATTCGTTTATGCCCTTGGACTTACTTTTATTTTCTTTAATCCCCGGTTCGACCCGTCTGCACTCGGCTTTAAGTTCTGCTAGGGTATCAGTTTTTGAGGCGAAGGTCAGGTTGGCTAAATATGGTTTGAGATTGCCTTTAATAATCCCCACTAATTCTCTCTCTGGTATCTTCTTCCTAAGCCTAAACGTTAAGTCGTGTACTTCACAGTCGAAATCATCAAACGATTCCTGAACCAGTTGTTTTCTTTCCATGATCTGTCTGATTATCTCGTAATCCGACTACGCCGTTTTGAAATGGCCCAGCAGCTCGGATTTTAAGTCGGGGTAACCGAAGTTCGGATCCTCGGCGTGGTGCTCCAAAACTTGCCAGTACCACTTCAAAGCGGAGCCGGATACAAGACAGTGGAAATCCCTAAAAAGCTGGTAATTTGAAATCCTATGCTGAGCGCGTAACTTCTCCACCCTGAACAAAAAGCTCTACTGTGATACATTTACTTGTGCCATCGAATTTGACATGCCACTTATCTAAATCTACTTTTTTCCAGTTGCGTTGCTGACGCTGATTCTTCTCGGTTGTTTCGTCATAGCTGGGATCGATATGTTCATCGGTATGTGCTCGTACTGTTTGGTTTGCATGACATCTTTCCGTGGAATTGCCATGAACTCCTATTTCCGGTGTCGATGCGTCACGGTGGGCCATCGTGTGAGCAGAGGTTTCCATTTCAGTGACCCGGTTTTTGAGCTGGGAAACACAGGTTCTCATGTTACTGGTCGCCGAAGAAGTCGTGTCACTCCTTTGAGTCTTCGCACGCTCTGTTCCCGAAGTTCCTCATTGGTCTTCCCCTACTGGATCTGAGCCCCCCACGGCACCTTCTTTTTCTGAGTCCGACATTTCAAACAGTAGGTCTAGTTTTCTCGAAAAACTTATTGATTCACTAGTGGCGTTAATCGTTACTTCTGTGGTTACCGAAACGTTTGTCTGATGTGGCCTGTTACTGTCGGAAACGCTAAAAATTCTTGCTGTACACCTATTAAAAAGTCTGGTGTCTATTTGGTTGAACAGCGAACCCACAACCTGATTTTCTAAAGCTCGCGTAATGCTTCTTGTTACCCGTCTATTAGAGCTGAATATCCCAAGTCCACCAGCGATTTGATCCTCAATATCTCTCTCCCCCATTCACTCACTCTTGCATACGATAGAGAAAATTTCTTTGCAGTCGATTCGAGATCACGATTCGCCGAACAGGTGAATTGTTGCTCTCCCAAAAAAAATGATCAACAAAAAATGAAAAAACTCCTTATTCAATTCAGATGATCAATAATCAATATAATATTAAAGAAATTCAAATTAAAACTCAAAGTCCACTTTAATTCAGGCTCTTGACTCCACAAAATAATATTTAAAAAATTTGGAAAAATGTAACTTATAAAATATAATACTCGTAGCAATGAAGGGTAAATAAAATAATATAACAATCGAATTCAAGTAAACAATATAATAAAACAAAGTAACTTACTATGTAAACCGAATTAAAATACTAAAAGTAATTCAAGAATTCAGTTAGTTATTATGCTATTTATGTCTGTTGTCTACAATCTCTAACTTCTCTTTCTTTTCTTTCAGTGTAAAAAAAAGATTATGCTCTTTTTTTGTTTTTTTTTGGAGTTTTGTTTTTTTAGTTGGTGTGATCTGGTGCTGCACCCTAGCAAGATCATTCTGGGTGCGGTCAGTCAGTAATCAGTCCACAGTCAATGTCAACAAGTCCCACAAACAAACACAAAAAAATCAAACGAATATGACACAGCTCCGCTCAGATCACTGGCTGGTAAATACCACTTACACTGATGTTGCAATCAATAAAAGGAACTTTACCAGCAGGACAGGCATTCCCCCATATAGCTACATGCTTGTCACTACGGCACATTTTGCTTTTGATGAATCAAAGCAACGATGCTGTCGTGACCATACTCAGTCCGGAAGGCGAGACGGAGAGGATAGAAGAGAAACTTCTTTTCTTTCAGTGTAAAAAAAAGATTATGCTCTTTTTTTGTTTTTTTTTTTTTGAGTTCTACTTGGTTTCAATTAACACTCTGGAGATGTCAGTCAGTAATCAGTCCACAGTCAATGTCAACAAGTCTCCCAAACACAAAAAAATCAAACGAATATGACACAGCTCCGCTCAGATCACTGGCTCTAACCGTGGTTGCCACACTCACACTCAAACCCTCATGTATACGCAGTACAGTCCTCACGCATTTGCGGTGCTGAACCACAAGTGTGGTAGCCTACGCCGACGTACACTTGAATAGTATTTTCCCCCAGTTGTACCAGTGCTGCTGGTAAATACCACTTACACCGATGTTGCAATCAATAAAAGGAACTCTACCAGCAGGACAGGCATTCCCCCATATAGCTAAATGCTTGTCACTACGGCACATATTGCTTTTGATGAATCAAAGCAACGATGCTGTCGTGACCATACTCAGTCCGGACGGCGAAACGGAGAGGATAGAAGAGAAACGACGCGAATACGTGGAAGATGGGCATTATTTATATAGGAAAGTAATGGGAAGTTGCAAAGATATCTAGTCTATGTCGTTGGGCGCCATTGTTATGTCGCTTACTTTGGGGGTTAGATGGTATGGTGGTAGGCATGCTTGCTAGCCCTGGCTTGGCTCGTCAGTGAGAGGGTCTTTGCCAAACCTCTTACCTACAGCAGACATAAGCAAAAAGAGTTCATGCCTTAGTTTGGAAAAATGTAAATTCTGCAGAGAAGGTTAGAAAAAGGACGCAAAAGGTAAAGGGACAGTCCAGTCAGGTGAAGTCAGTCCCACCCCATCTACTAATAATCTAAGCAGCCATGGGCCTCGCCGTGACTTCTGCTTTTACGCAAGGCCCCCTAAAGCTGACTTAAGTCCGTCTGTCTTTGTTGAGTCACGTCATGTTAATTCGTCTTTTCTGTCACTGCACCCATAAATTTGGTCGGTTCGGTTCAGCGGATCGAACCGTTGTTGCACTTTTGGATTGGTTCGTCAAAGCGGTTTTTTTTTGGTCTTTGAACCGGGGTTTCGGTTCGGTTCAACGGTTCGAAAAAAAAACAAAAAAATAACGCGCAAATTTAAATGTCAAGTGTCAAGTGTAACAACGCGCAAGGTTAAGGGTCAAGTGAGATGGGCTGCCTTTACATTTGATATTGTCACATGGTAAAAAAACATGGTAGGTATTACCCATGATCCAACTACTCAAGATCTGACAAGATGAAGCAAAAGAAAAAAGTAATTTTCTGGCTGAAGTTTGTAATTTCGGCGCCATGTTATTTTCTGTGAAAAGTAAACAAAGAATATGAAGACGAAGCATAAAGAAAAAATGCAAGCAATGTTGTGCACATGTTTGTGCTAACCAATTTATTATTTTTGTAAGTGTTTTTGCATCCAATCACCGCGCACTTCATTTTAATTACATTTGCACAAAAAGTCACTGAAATAAACCACCGACAAAATACACATAAAGAAAGAAGCAAAACAGAAATAGCAAACTTCAAAATTAGAACGTCACACACTTTTTTCTCAATTGCTATTACAAATGGCTGCTTCTCAACCGGTCAGATCTGTTCTAATTGGTTCATGGGTATTACCATGTTTAATAAAAAGAAAAAAATGGGTACATTTATCTATTGAAAATTGGTTGAAACGATCCTTTAAACCTTTATAGAAAGTGGTTCGGTTTTCGGTACGGATCAAACATTTGTGGAAAATTTTGGTTCGGTTAGTGGTTCAGTTAATTAATTGAAAAAAGCGGTTTTCCGGTTTCAAACCGGTTCGGTTCAAAACCGGTTCACGTCCCTGCTTATAACTATGTATTTTAAATGTAAGTTCACTAAGAGACAAGTAAAAAACGGAATCAAAAAAACGGTGCAACAAAACAACTAGCGCTCGCTCTCAATGAACTTCAACCATACCAGGCGCTGGAATCTATGTTTCATATAATTCATTTTCATATACTCTTATACGCTAGCACTCACCAATCTCTCCAGCGATGTAAGCGGTTGCATCCAGGAAGATCAGTAGCTGTAAAGAAAAGAACATGCAAAAAAAACTTCCAGGGCAGACTCATACGGATGAGGTACCAAGTAAATTCATATAGTTGCGTTCATTTGGATTTGGCACTTATAGAGGACGGAGCTCTTCCCTAACTACCGGCCGTGGCATAAAAATAAGTTAAGTAGCAAACAAAAACTAAAATAATCGAAGGAGTTCCGGAAACAATAAAATTTAAGTTAAAGAAATTAATTAAAAATTATGGTGAGAAACAAACAAAAACGAAAATTAAAACTTATCCACTTTACTTAGTTCTACTAATGTATACTATGTACTAAAAGCGATAAATTCGACCAACACTCATGGGCAAAACTTAAATCTAATCCATCTTTAAACGGCCTAAAAATGCTTAAAGAACTCAGGAAATGTGCCAAACAATAAATAATGGGACAACCAAACTTGGAACAAGTGTTCCGTTTTTTCAAAATTCTGCGAAACAAAAAAACTATAAATACACATGTACTATATAAGTATGTATGTAATACGGCCTCACGAGTTCCCTATGTACATATTCTCTATACATAAAACTATTCGCACATAGCACTGGAATTGCCCGATGGAATTTGGGAATTGCATAAATAAATGTAGTGAGCGTAATGACTGCCGCGTGTGGAAGTTCCAGCGTATACACTTCCCGCGTTGAGTCTCTAGCGCTCCCGCCGTATGTATGTATGTATGGATGTTCGTTCCTTCCCTGAAAAAATTTGAGGACCAGGTGGTCCACTGGGTCATGGTTTTAAAGTATGTGCAAAAGGACCAGGTTGCATACTAGTAACTTGTTATGTTGACCTGGACCACTTCAAACGTAAACAACTAATATATGTGTTGAACACCACCTCTTCGTGGCCGATCGGAAATATGATTCGATTGCCGAATGTGCCATGGTCCAAAAGGAGTAGTTGTCTAGATGGTCCTCTCTCTCGCACTCCTTCTGGTACAAGTCTCCACAGGGGCGAACGAAGAAATTTTTTTCGGGAGGGGTTTTAAAATTACTATTATTATTATTTTTTTTTCATTTAATCAGTTGCACCAAATATGCGTTTCGGTGGTACAAAATGTCTATATTTTTTTCAATAAATTCGAGTGATTACATATGCATTAGGGCGGGTCGATTTAAAAATCGCTCATTGCTCTGTGAAAATCGTATTCTAGGGATCAAAATAAGAAACTTTGCCGAAGGAACCATACCTCTAAAACGAATTCTGATGTCCCCCAATTTGGGTCGAATTTTTGGGTAGGGGCAAATTTTGAAAAATCCCACTTTGACCCATTTAGAGTGCTCCAATCGAGTCCAAATGTATGACCGACCCCGACTAACTTTGGACGGCCGATCCACCCATGCCAGTGGCACACCCCCTGGAACTCCCCTGGGGGGTTCCCCATACAATCATTTCAAAAAATCACCATTTTTGGCCTTTACATGAAAAAATCAGCTAAATGGCTATGTTTTTTCTTTATTTTTATTTATTTATTTATAATAATATTTATTATTTATTTATAATAATATCTATTTTTTCTCTTAAGAAATTTATTTAGTCAGAACATATGTAAATGAAAAAATGAATTTAAGTGAGTTATAGAAAAGAAACTAAAAAAAATTATTGTTTGAAGTCTTTTTTACTTTCAAGTCTGGGCAATTTCGCACGGCTCTCTAATGTCGTCGCCATAACAGCCTCTACATTTTCCGGTATAACCCGTTTGGAAACGCTAGCTAGCAATTGAACATGTCGTTCCGTTCCTTGTATGTGTGATGGAATTTTTGGGTCATTAAACGGTGGATCATCTTGATTTAAATATTCTTTCAATGTATCGTACGGAATGCTTCGCGTGAATGGTGGTTCAAATACGATATTTATATTATTCAAATTGATCATTTCCGTATAACTTGTGCAATTAAAGTTTATATCTGGTTTTTTATAAACTCTAAGTTCCATTGGCTCGTCAACATCGGTTCGATAGCGTAGAATTTTCTTGATGGCACAGTCGCGCTTTTCTTTGCTTGATTGACAATTTTGCGTAAAGGAGGTTCTAGAAATCGTGACCAACCAATGAACTTGAAAAATAATACACTGCCGTACACGACAGAGCTGTAATACTTGATATTGAAGTGCATTGGCACATAACATTTAATTATAAATTCAACCAGAATTCTTAAATTTGCATCTGGATTTTCCGTTGTCACATATAATCGCAATAATCTAGCGGCCTTGGTGAGCCACCGAGAATGTACAATTTTCCCTGGTTTGATGTTAGCCAGATCCACCGGAACCACGCCGCTAGAAATTGCATGGGCCATGTCGTATAAGTACTTCGAATCGGTGGAAAATTAAATTTTTTCTGGAGCAGGGGGCATATTTTTTTTTCAACTCAATTTTCTGGAAGCCGTCCACCACCTGAAAATATATAATAATAAAATAATTAAAAATGGTTGACAATTATAATAAATGAGTGATAGCAATAACTTACCGGAAGAGTTTTACAAGTTTCGATTTGACGGCTCAGTTTTCCGGTTGCCGATCTTGGTCCAGTGCTGGTTGATTTATCCAAAGCTTCAAACAAATGCCGAAACGGAAGTTCGTTGAAGTGTAGAAGGCAAACGAACCAATGCAATGGTCATTTTAACAGCAATTCGAATCGTCGCATAATTCCACCGTGTGGGCCAGTGTTTGTTGGCTCACCGTCAGTGCATATTCCAATTAATGCATCCAGTGATATATTTTTATCGTTGAAAAAACCATTTAATTTGGTTGTTTTGTATTCAGCGGTTTCATGTTCCAGTCTTACGTAACCAATCAATTCAGAATTGGGTTCTCTCAAAATAACAAGATGAGGTTCTTTTACCATCCTAGTATGATACTTCTCATCAATTTTATCTATCGTTAAAGTATCATCTTTTCTGCCATCGAATGAAAACGCTAACAAATTGGTGTCATCTAACCGTTTGCGAAGCACTTCTAGTCTGCATTTCTCTTTTTCTCTGCGAACTTTCGATTTATCCATGATGAGAGGTTTCCCATGCTTATCTTTAATTTTGAAATCTTGCAAAAGAGCGGTTCCCAATGCTGATGCTACTCTGTCAGGCACACCAAATCTGTCACATACCAAGGCAAAGTTAAAACAATCGTATCTCTCTGTGTATTGTGAACTTGTGCTTCTATCCATATCTTCTTGAACCGGTGGCGGTGCGTATGTTGAATCATCGGGATCTTGGTATGTTGGCATTGATGACATAGACGTAGCTCCTTGCTCTTCAGTTTCCATCACAAATGCATCCATTGTTAGTCTTCTCTGATTATGTTGATCGTGCATGAACTCTTTGAGGCGTTCGGGAACCCAGCCGCATGCACATGGAGCTGCCTTCAAATCGCATTTACATGTTCCAATGTAAAAAAATTGTTTCCAGAGATTTTACATACTCTGTAAATTGTTGGGTGTTGTTTCTTCTCTTGATTTGCTCTTGATACTTGTCAAGCAATTTATTCAATTTATTAAATACACTTTTTTTCAGCATTATTTCCATACCAAGTTTTCCCCAAATTCCAATCAACTTATCTTGTACTTGAATAGTGAATGATTTATGGGAAAACTTTTTTTGTTCTGTTTTAGCACGTTCGCTTAAGTAAAAATAATATCTGAAGATATCCAGATGGGTTGGTAAATTAAGATCAGTTAAATCAGTAGACACACCAAAAACAGTAACATCATGCTTGGGTATATGACTCATTGGGTTTTCGATAGTTGTTGATGTAGTTGCTTCATCTTGCGGTGTAGAGGATGGTGGATTCATTGTAAACTTTTTGATTTGGAATGGTCACTTCACTTATTATTTTTTTTGAAATATTTTTTTATCTGAAATTAGCACTTCACACTTTGAGTTCTTCACAACGACTTAATGCATTCACAAAAACTGTTGCGTTATATATGGTCTACGAGACGAGGTAATAAGAATGAAATGGTAATTTCAATTCTACCTGCTGTGTCTTGTGGTGGCTTAAAAAAAAACAACACAAGCAATTTTACGATCTGTAATTGTGTCACAGTGATACCTTCATTGTTTAAAAGGGTTGCGGTGCATTCCAGTGGTACCTTAATTGTTAAAATGGTTGCAAAAAACGCGTATTTCTTAAGGAGGTGCCATAAAATACCCACAAAAAGGGTTGTAAAAACAACCTTCATTTCTTAAGTAGGTGCTATAAAAAAACTACACGAGTAAGTTTACGACATGCAGCTGTGTCTTAAAAAACGCACACAAGCAATTTTCCGATTTGCAATTGTGTCACAGGGATACCTTCATTTTTTAAAACGGTTGAATAAAAAACCCACACAACTATGTTTACGACATGCAAATGCATCACAGTGATGCCTTGGTTTTAAAAGGGTTGTAAAAACGCTAATTTCTAATAATTTTTTTTAATTTCTTTTCTATTACTAAGTTAAATTCATTTTTTCATTTACATATGTTCTGACTAAATAAATTTCTAAAGAGAAAAATAAACTCCAAAAAGAAAAAACATAGGCATTTCGCTGATTTTTTGATGTAAAGTGCAAAACCGGCGATTTTTTGAAATGTTTGTGTGGTGAACCCCCGGGGGGTTCCAGGGGGTGTGCCACTGGCATAGGTGGGTCGGGCCTCCAAAGTTAGTGGGGGTCGGTCATACATTTGGACTCGATTGGAGCACTCTAAATGGGTCAAAGTGGGATTTTTCAATATTTGCCCCTACCCAAAAGTTCGAACCAAATTGGGGGACATCAGAATTCGTTTTAGAGGTATGGTTCCTTCGGCAAAGTTTCTTATTTTGATCCCTAGAATTTAATTTTCACAGAGCAATGGGCGATTTTTTTGCCTCCCCACAAATCGACCCGGCCTAATATGCATGCATGAAAAATGTGAAATATCATTTCTCTACTGCTTCGACTTAAAAGAAAATATTGTAATCAGTATTTCTTTATTCGCAACTTCTATATTTCTGTGGATGCTAAGTAAAGCTTAACCATCTAATCTTTGTTCCCCAGTTTTACTTCGTAAATATGATTCAAGCTTAAGAAGGAGCGTTCACTGGAAATAAGTGTCACAGGAAGTGTTGGCCCTATCTGCAAGAATCGGTATACCTTTAGGTACAGTGATTGATTGCAAACATCAGGAGCGATAGGAATGGTGTTGGACTATGCTCCGTAGGTACATTGAAAACATAATAAGGGTATTCATCAAACCATATAAACCGTATAAAATTATAATTGTGTAGACTTTGGAAATCAACTGTCAAAATTTGTATGGAAACTCGTTTACACA
>NW_023458557.1:13017445-13019967 GCF_013731165.1 Rhagoletis pomonella | reverse complement strand
ATAGGGGTCCGCCTTGGGTCGATTGGTACTAGCATGCTGGTTGTACGTCATCGTCTTAGGCTTGCTCATGGCTTCCACCGGTTTTCCGCCCACGGCCTCATCCAACAACTGCATATTAGGGTAAACTAATTCATTTATGCTCTTGAACCTACTTTTATTTTCTTTAATCACCCGTTCGGGCCGTCTGCACTCGGCTTTAAGTTCTGCTAGGGTATCAGTTTTTGAGGCGAAGGTCAGGTTAGCTAAATATGGTTTGAGATTGCCTTTAATAATCCCTACTAATTCTCTCTCTGATATCTTCTTCCTAAGCCGAAACGTTAAGTCATGCACTTCACAGTAAAAATCATCAAACGATTCCTGAACCAGTTGTTTTCTTTCCATGATTTGTCTGATTATCTCGTAATCCGACTCCGCCGTTTTGAAATGGCCCAGCAGCTCGGCTTTTAATTGGGTAACCGAAGTTCAGATCCTCGGCGTGGTCCTCCAAAACTTGCCAGTACCACTTCAAAGCGGAGCCGGATACGAGACAGTGGAAATCCCTAAAAAGCTGTTCATTTGAGATCCTATGCTGATCGCGTAATTTCTCTACCCTGAACAAAAAGCTTTCTACTGTAATACCTTTACTTGTGCCATCGAATTTCACATGCCACTTATCTAAATCTACTTTTTTCCAGTTGCGTGGCTGACGCTGATTATTCTCGGTTGTTTCGTCATCGCTGTGATCGATATGTTCATCGGTAGGTGGTCGTACCGTTTGGTTTGCATGATATCTTTCCGTGCCATTGCGACGAACTCCTATTTCCGGTGTCGATGCGTCATGGGGGGCCATCGTCTGAGCAGAGGTTTCCATATCAGTGACCCGGTGGTTAAGCTGCGAACCACAGGTTCTCATGTTACGAACTTCGTAAGAACACTGCGCCATTACGTCGCCTTGATGTGCCATCATAGCCATTAGTCGGCTCAACTGTTCGACACTGGTCGCCAAAGAAGTCGTGTTAGTCCTTTGAGTCTTCGCACGCTCAGTTCCCGAAGTTCCTGATTGGTCATCCCCTACTGGATCTGAGGCCCCTACGGGACCTACTTGCTCTGAGTCCGACATTTCAAACAGTTGGTCTAGTTTTCTCGAAAAACTTACTGATTCACTAGTGGCGTTAATCGCTACTTCTGTGGTTACCGAAACGTTTGTCTGATGTGGCCTGTTACTGTCGGAAACGCTAAAAATTCTTCCGGTACACCTATTAAAAAAGTCTGTGGGTAGGAAGTCGACTGGGTGAGGGATTCCGGTGTCTATTTGGTTGAGAAGCGAACCCACAACCTGATTTTCTAAAGCTCGCTTAATGCTTCTTGTTACCCGTCTATTAGAGCTGAATATCCCAAGTCCACCAGCGATTTGTTCCTCAATATCTCTCTCCCCCATTCACTCACTCTTGCATACGATAGAGAAAATTTCTTTGCAGTCGATGCGAGATCACGATTCGCCGAACAAGCAAATTGTTGCTCTCCCAAAAAAATTATCAACAAAAAAATGGAAAAACTCCTTATTCAATTCAGATGATCAATAATCAATATAATATTAAAGAAATTCAAATTTAAACTCAAAATCCACTTTAATTCAGGCTCTTGACTCCACAAAATAATATATAAAAATTTTGAAAAAAACGTAACTTATAAAATATAATAATCGTAGCAATGAAGGGTAAAAAAATTATATAACAATCGAATTCAAGTAAATAATATAATAAAACAAAGTAACTTACTGTATAAACCGAAATAAAATACTAAAAGCAATTCAAGAATTCAGTTAGGTATTTATGCTATTTATGTCTGTTGTCTTCAATCTCTAACTTCTCTTTCTTTTCTTTAAGTTTAAAAAAAAAGATAATGCTCTTTTTTTTTGCGAATTCTACTTGGTTTCAATTAACACACTTAAGATGTTTAGTTGGTGTGATCTGGTGTTGCACCATAGCAAGGTAATTCTGGGTGCGGTAAGTCAGTAATCAGTCCACAGTCAATGTCAACAAGTCCCACAAACACAAAAAAAATCAAACGAATATGACACAGCTCCGCTCAGAGCACTAGCTCTAACCGTGGTTGCCACACTCACCCTCATGTATACGCAGTACAGTCCTCACGCATTTGCGGTGCCGAACCACAAGTGTGGTAGCCTACGCCGACGTACACTTGAATTTTATTTTCCCCCAGTTGTTCCAGTGCTGCTGGTAAATACCACTTACACCGATGTTGCAATCAATAAAAGGAACTCTACCAGCAGGACAGGCATTCCCCCACATACGGCACATATTGCTTTTGATGAATCAAAGCAACGATGCTGTCGTGACCCTACTCAGTCCGGAAGGCGAAACGGAGAGGATAGAAGAGAAACGAAGCGAATAGGTGGAAGATAGGCATTATTTATATATATAGGAAGGTAATGGGAAGTTGCAAAGATATCTAGTCTATGTCGTTGGGCGCCATTGTTATGTCGCTGACTTTGGGGGTAAGATGGTATGGCGGTAGGCATG
>NW_023458557.1:13015313-13017345 GCF_013731165.1 Rhagoletis pomonella | reverse complement strand
GATGCGTCACACTGTATAAAGAATCGTCTGTTAAAGTCCGGATGAGTCAGTACGGGCGCTGAGATGAGACTTTGCTTCAAACGTTCGAAAGTTTTCTTAGCTTCGTCAGTCAAGGTAAACCTTTTAATCTTGTCTTTACTGAGGCAGTCGTGCAGTGGCGCTGCAATGGTCGCATAGTCTTGAATAAAACGCCGGTACCAGCCTGACATGCCTAGGAACCGTCGAAGCTGTTTCGGGGTTTTAGGCTCTGGGAAATTTTTCACAGGAGTGACCTTATTTGCGTCCGTCTTGATACACCCATCGCCTACTACGTAGCCAAGGTATCGTACTTCCCTGTAGCAAAATTTACTTTTTT
Source organism: Rhagoletis pomonella (assembly GCF_013731165.1). Lineage (NCBI taxonomy): Eukaryota > Metazoa > Arthropoda > Insecta > Diptera > Tephritidae > Rhagoletis > Rhagoletis pomonella. The sequence goes on along the minus strand of NW_023458557.1, from coordinate 13,016,990 downwards.
CTACATTGATAGTCAATTTTGCTTCTCGCAAGCAACGAGCGACCTTCTCCAATAAACATAAATGAGACGAAAAATCCTCTGAACATACTAACAAATCGTCAAGATACACAAACACACACTCACGTAACGAAGCGGGTATAATCTTGCCCATTAATCTACACATTATCTGAGCCGCATTACACAGACCAAAAGGCATGACAGTGAATTGATAGAGAGGTCTGCCAGGGACGGTGAAAGCCGTCTTTTCCCTAGATTTTTTTTCTAAGGGAATTTGCCAAAAAGCGTCTTTTAGGTCAATTGCTGAAATATACCTAGTATTTTGTAGCCGACTGAGAATACCGTCAACGTGCGGTAATGGATAAGCATCCTTGATCGTTCTTTCATTAACTTTCCTCGCATCAAGACAGAGACGGTTTTTAGTTCCTTTTACTACTAATGAAACAGGTGAGTTCCAACTACTATTACTAGGTTCTATCACGCCCATATCTAACATGCGATCGAGTTCTTGGTAAATCAGTTTTTGAATTGCAGGTGATATTGGATAATGGCGCTATTTAACAGGCAGGTTCTCATCTATCACTTCAATCGTATGTTCCTCCATATCGGTTCGACCCAACCCTAATACGGAAAAAGATGGAAACTGGGCCTTTACTTTTTCTAGTGCTACTGTTTCTCCTTGAGTTAAAACATGTTGTACTGCATCAAACGAAAGGTCACTCTCAGCGGGTACGAGCTCTGAAGCGGCAGTGTGAGTTTGACGTGAAGTCGCTCCTCTGCTGACAACGCTCTCCAGAAGTCCACCCCTAGGTACATCTCTTGCTGCAAGTCGGGTACGATAAGGAATTCAAGGTCCCTCACCATATCATCCCACTCCACTGGCAGTGTAACCACGCCCGTTACCGGAGTCTCACCCCCATTCGCTGTCCTAATATTTTGGCCTGTGATTGGGAATATATCAATTTCTTTGCCCTCTAAAAGCTTTTCAACATTTTTCCCCAAGCAGCTGGCTCCTGCACCAGAGTCTAATAATGCTAAAACTTCTTTCCCCCCAATTTTAGCTTGCGCGAAAAATCGACTGTCCCCTTTCTGAGTGACGATAGTAGAAATAATTTTACTATGTACTCTTTTATAAAGCGTTCTTTTTTCCCTCATCTTCTTAATTTTTAGAAAGTTTCTGTTTTTCTTTTTTTCTATAACAGCTTCACAAAATATTCTTTTTCTTGCCAATTCATATTCTATTTTCCTTTGATGTAAGCTTTCACTTCTTGTTTTGATACTAAATCTTCTTTTTCATCGAGGTTTACAACATTCTGCCTCTTTAGAATTCGGGTTTCTTTTCGTTGTCCGGGTAATTTTCCTTCTGGCTGGAATTCCCGGTCATCTCCGCCAGAGGAGCGTTTCCCTTTCCCGGTTTATACACACAGAAGGACAGATCACAGCCAAAAACAAAACATATCATATTGTGAAACGATGATTTACAACTATTTTCCTTTTTCGCTTCAGACGGATTCTTAACAAAGTAATCAACAGGCATACCACATTTAAAACATAACATTAAGTGAAACGGTGATGCACAATAAGAATTGATGGTGGGCTTTGGGATATTCGAGGGATGCGGATTTGGTTCGCTATAGGGGTCCGCCTTGGGTCGATTGGTACTAGCATGCTGGTTGTACG
>NW_023458557.1:13013517-13015213 GCF_013731165.1 Rhagoletis pomonella | reverse complement strand
TTTACTTTTTCTAGTGCTACTGTTTCTCCTTGAGTCAAAACATGTTGTACTGCATCAAACGACAGGTCACTCTCAGCGGGTACGAGCTCTGAAAGGGCAGTGTGAGTTTGACGTGAAGTCGCTCCTCTGCTGACAACATCCAATTCGAACGCTCTCCAGAAGTCCACATACATATATATACATATGTATAAATTGCCACTGAGCAAAACTACTTGAGAAAAAAGCATTAGTTTAATGGCACGAGTGCAACACCGAACACGTTAGAAGTAAAACTTCTTAAAAAAAGCACATGTGTGCGTCCCACACTTGGTAGAAATCTTAACAAAAATGAACTACGAGACTATCAGACGAATACAGTTGTTTATTGTACCCAAAGTTGGTACCAAGCTGATAAGCTTTTATCATATCTCATATTTTTTTTTTAATATTTCCAATTCAAAGGATATGATCATTCTTTTTCGCTTTATTCCATATTCGAAAAAATATATGTTTCGTCTTGAATACATAATTTAGATTTAGAAAATATTGTTAGCAATTTATTTGAGAAAAATAAAACATTTAGATTATTGTTTGTATTTTCGTCGATTTTAAATTTGCTACCCCAAAATAATTGATATCAAATAAAACACCTCTTTGAGGTAAAAGTTTCGAGTGACGAAAGCTGAATTAGAAACACAAAATTTATGATATCAATTTCGTGACGAAAATTATACGCATTTTTTAACTGCCTTTGAAACGTATGGAAAATCCTTTTTATTCATACGAATCGTTGAAAAAGTTCTGTTTTTTATTTGTGTTTCTAGCAGTAGACGGAATTTCGCAACGTTCCGAATAAATAAAAAAAGACTTTCCGTACGTTTCAAAGGTAGTTAAAAAATTCGTATAATTTTCGTCACGAAATTGATATTATAAATTTTGGTTAGGTTTTGTTTTCTGGCCGTTTATTGTAATATTTTGATTGTTTTTTTGAGCTCTAGGCCTAGGGTAAATAAAACGATTGGATGTCTTATCTTCCTTTTTTGTTTATTACTGTCGATATTTCGCCTTTAATCTAAAGGCATCTTCAGGACTGCAAAAACACAATATGAATACATATACAAATAATTATTTACACAACGTACAACAAAACATAACTTACAATCTTGGCTTTGCCTGGTAGACTAAACATATGCGCGAAAATGCATTAACAAACAAACTTGGTGACAATAAGTATAAGCATGAAAATGTAAACAATTCAAAATACAGTAATCATAAACAAAAAACATACAAACAACAATACATGAAGCGATGAACAGTAAGACGAAGAATTGTATGTATGTATCATCCCAACATTACATTATTGTTGTCCGAAGAAATGTTGCTATCGGCCCGACGAATCGTTTTTTTTTTTTCTGAACACCTGACACCTACACTATTGATTGTTGCTGTGGGTGAGAACTATATGGCGATACACATGAGCGCAATTATCGGTGTCTGTTTTGAAATTCATCCTTTTATTATTAGGGGTGTTCATGATATGTAGCATCTCCAAAACATATCGCTTATTATAATTTTTCTCTTCTTGCAAGATAGCTACATTTTCAAAGTCAGGATAATGTCCCATTTCCTGACAGTGAGATGACAAGGCCGTCTTATTGTCCGACGAATTGCGCCTTAACTTAATATTAGACTTGTGAGCGGAAATCCTTGTCTTTAG
>NW_023458557.1:13012119-13013417 GCF_013731165.1 Rhagoletis pomonella | reverse complement strand
CGTACAACCAGCATGCTAGTACCAATCGACCCAAGGCGGACCCCTATGGCGAACCAAATCCGCATCCCTCGAATATCCCAAAGCCCACCATAAATTCTTATTGTGCACCACCGTTTCACTTAATGCTATGTTTTAAATGTGGTATGCCTGTTGATTACTTTGTTAAGAATCCGTCTGAAGCGAAAAAGGAAAATAGTTGTAAATCATCGTTTCATAATATGATATGTTTTGCTTGTGGCTGTGATATGTCCTTCTGTGTGTATAAACCGGGAAAGGGAAACGCTCCTCTGGCGGAGATGACCGGGAACTCCAGCCAGAAGGAAAATTACCCGGACAACGAAAAGAAACCCGAATTCTAAAGTGTCAAAACAAGAAGTGAAAAGCTTACATCAAAGGAAAATAGACTATGAATTGGCAAGAAAAATAATATTTTGTTAAGCTGTTATAGAAAATAAATAATATAAAAAAAAAAACTTTTTAATATACAACGCTTTTATAAATGGACTAAAAAGTAGAAAATAATATTTCTCAGTCCCATAGAATTTGTTTTGATAACTTTTGATTTTGAAATTTTAGCAAAAGTCGTTATAACCAATTTATGAGATTGAAAATGAAAAGCGTGGGGCGCATGCAATGCAAAGCATTATATTTAATTGACAATAGGCAAACTACATAACATAGACCTAAAATTTCTACAGCGAAAGTACAAATTTGAGATCGATTTGAAGCGGTCGTTATTCATATATCCACATACATATGAACATATATTACCCTTCATATCAATTCAGGTGGCTATTATATGCGCCCCACGCTTTTCATTTTCAAAGCAAAGTCTGACTCATCCGGACTATAACAGACGATTCTTTATACAGTGTGACGCATCGACAGACGGAGTGGGAGGGGTGCTCTTTCAACTTGACGATGACAAAAACGAACGCCCTATTGCTTATGTATCTGCGAAGCTTAATAAAGCCCAGAAAGACATCTGCTTGGAATCGCCATACTTTGAATCCGTATAGTACGATGAACTTAAGAAGACAGTAACGGAGAACCGAAACCAACTACCTGATGTGTGCGTTTCGGACGGGTATGTTTATAAAAGAACACAATTTGACAGGACAGGGGGACTTCGAGAGGACCAGTCCTGGAAACTCTGGGTGCCGTCGGAGTTGCGCAAAGGGTTGGTGGAGGCCTCCCAGAGCTCACCTTCTACTGGGCATTGAGGTATTCATAAGACCCTGTCGCGTATACGTCAGCGATACTACTGGCCAGGTATGGTAAGCGATGTGCAAGAGTTT
>NW_023458557.1:13008852-13012019 GCF_013731165.1 Rhagoletis pomonella | reverse complement strand
CAGACGGAGTGGGAGGGGTGCTCTTTCAACTTGACGATGACAAAAACGAACGCCCTATTGCTTATTTATCTGCGAAGCTTAATAAAGCCCAGAAAAATTATAGTATAACGGAATTAGAATGCTATGCAGCGGTCCTAAGTGTGAAGCGATTCAGGCCTTATATTGAAGGTTCTCCTTTTACGATTATAACAGACCACGTCAGTCTAAAGTGGCTGATGAACCAAAAGGACTTCTCTGGAAGACCAGCAAGGTGAAGCTTGAAATTGCAATCTTATGGATTTAACATCGAGCATCGGAAGGGAGCCCAAAATATTGTACCTGACGCACCTTCACGAGCAAGTATCGATGAAATGAAACTGAGTGAAAGGGTGATAGACATCTGCTTTGAATCGCCATACTTTGAATCCGTAGAGTACGATGAACTTAAGAAGACAGTAACGGAGAACCGAAACCGACTACCTGATGTGTGCGTTTCGGACGGGTATGTTTATAAAAGAACACAATTTGACAGGACAGGGGGACTTCGAGAGGACCAGTCCTGGAAGCTCTGGGTGCCGTCGGAGTTGCGCAAAGGGTTGGTGGAGGCCTCCCACAGCTCACCTTCTACTGGGCATGGAGGTATTCATAAGACCCTGTCGCGTATACGTCAGCGATACTACTGGCCAGGTATGGTAAGCGATGTGCAAGAGGTTGTTAAAGATTGCGAAGTCTGTAAAGAAAATAAGGTTAATAATGCATTTCACAAGCCAGTAATGGGAAAGCAACATGTAACGGAGCGACCTTTCCAACGTCTGTTTATTGACTTTATGGGTCCTTACCCACGTACATGTGATGGTAATGTGTTTGTCTTTGTCTGTCTTGACCATTTTACTAAATTCGTGATCCTAAAGCCAATGAAGAAAGCTACTTCTGCAGAAGTTATAAAATTTTTAGAAAAGGAGGTATTTCATGTATTTGGAGTCCCAGAGTACGTCCATTCGGATAATGGCAAGCAGTTTGTTTCCGAAATGTTTTCCAGCTTTCTGGACAAATATGGAACGAGGCACATTAAGACTGCTTTCTATTCTCCACAAGGAAATGCTGCAGAACGTATAAATTCGTCAGTTTTACAAATTATGAGATCATACATAAAAGAAAATCAAAAGAACTGGGATCCCCACATAAGCGATGCCGCGTTTGCCCTTCGCAGTGTGGTGCACTCAGCTATTAACTGCTCCCCGTATTTTGCAGCTTTTGGAATTCCTATGATGCAGCATGCTCCATCATATGAGATATGCCGAAAGTCAGCTCAGTAAAGGATGCAGATTATGAGGTTGAAACTAAACCAGACCGATTGCAGCTCATTAGAGACAAAATTATGAGAGAGTTGAAAATAGCACATGAGAGAAGCAACAAAGTGTATAATCTGAGAAGTCGAGAAGTTAGCTTTAAAATCGGGCAGATTGTGTATCGAAGAAATTTTAAGCAGAGCTCCCAAATTGAAAGTTATAATGCTAAGCTTGCGCCAAAGCAGGTCAAATGCATTGTGCTTAGAGCAATCGGGAACTCAATGTATGAGCTTGGGGATACCACCGGCAGGAAATTTGGAATATACCACGCGAAAGATATTTTTGCCGCATAAGTGTAATGGTCAACTAATTATAAAGAGATATGTAGTATGTCGTCCCAAATGAATGTTACCGTGTCTAGTTTTTTTCTATGTCCATGTATTGTTATCCGTGTACTGCACATTTCTTCAGACGGGCGATAGAATTTTGAATCGTTTTCTTTATACAACATGACTTATTCTATTTATTCCTTTTTTATTTATTTACCTATTTATTTATTTATGTATTTATTTATTTAATTGTTTATGCACACACTTGATGATTGGCATACTGATGTATCCAAACACTGTGATATAGATTAGGGGTCCACATCTGTGATATAGGCTTAGAGTTACACCTGTGATATAATAATTAGGACAACTTGACGCATGACTGTAGTACCTGTGTTTTAGAAGAAATGTAGCAGTAGATGCCCAGTGCTAGTTTAGCTACATGTTAACCGAGCCACCACAGACCAATGTTATTTAAAGCCACGTATTCGAAATTGGAAGCCCGGCGTTAGGATATGGGTCGAGGCCACACGTAGGGCGCAATATAAAAGAAAAGTAAGCAAGCTGCGTTAATTAACCTTTTTACACACACGCTCCATATTGCGCGCAACAGCGGCGGGTGCGAGCATGTAAAAACAGCTTGAGGGGTTGAACTCAACATCACTGCCACAAGTGTACCCCTGCAAGAATCGCAACATGTGTATAAATATTGTGTCCAACATGTGCGAAAGGGTCAATATGAATGTTTGTTCGAGTCAACTTGTGTGTATGTAAAAAAACAGTGAAAGTCTTAAATGTGCATGCATGTGTGACTGAGTGAAATGGTAGAAGGAATTTCAGCAGTCATCGTGGACACGATCGTCAATTTTCCTTAGTACAATCAAATCAAAAGGTGCCAGGAAAGAAATAAGACGTGAAAAGTCGGTCGTTCTATTTAAAATAAAACTTTGCCAGTATAATCCGTTAAAACGGGCAAGGCATTGTGTGAAAATTTAGTTAACTGCTGTAGGAACCGTAACCTGACCCACTAGGTGAGTTAGGAGTATACATGTAGACAAATAAAAAATAAATAAAAAATAAAATAAAATTTAAATAAAGTGAGCTTAGGCAAATAAACTACCTACAACTTTATAGAGTGTCATAAATTATACTAAAATTAAATAAGTGATAGTAAAAGGTGTCATGAAATAAATTAAAAATAAAATAATATTAAACTAAATTATATTATAGTACATTAAATTAGAAAAAAACAATTTCAACCGTTTAAACCGTGAAATAACGGGAAGCTGAATAAAGCGTAATAAATTGTAAAGTCATAAGTTATAATATGTATCTAATCTAAATTCAAAAAAATATAGGAATAAAACAAATACGAAAAGCCTGAACAATTAAAAATTAAAATAAACCTTGATGTGAAAAAGTTATTGATTTTCATAATGTATCTAAACATCACGAAGTAAAACTAAAAGCTCTCACTCACACGTAGGTGTGTACACGCACACATACATACATAAAATATGAAGACTGGCATATTGCTGTTAACTAAAGAAAATTAAATTAAATTAAATGA
>NW_023458557.1:12979958-13008752 GCF_013731165.1 Rhagoletis pomonella | reverse complement strand
AAAATTCGTACAAACTTTTACGGAAATAAAAACAGTATTGCTTTTGTTTACGTAATTAACTAAATACAAAGAGAGAAATTTCTTAAAATTTTCCGCAGGCATTTCGGGAGGGGTTTGAACCCCCAAAACCCCTACCTGCGTTCGCCCCTGAGTCTCCAATTCGTAAGTACTCTCGCTTTCTATTTACATAGGTCGTTGCTCTATTCGTTTATATAATTTGCCTATGTCTCGCTGTTGATCACCAAGTACATAGGAGCCCTGGTTTTCAAATAAAGGGCGTATCTCAGCACTCCGGGTTTTGAGAGTTTTAGTCCGCCGTACTCCCTGCCTAGCAGTACCTGTAATAAAATTCCTGTCACTCTATTGTCCTGGCTTTCTGTTTAATCTAAAACTGCATTGTATTTAATTTAATTTTCTTTAGTTAGCAGCAATATGCAAGTTATCATATTTTAAATATGTATGTATGCGTGTAAACACCTACGTGTGAGTGTGTAGCTTTTAGTTTTATATCGTGATGTTTAGATACATTATGAAAATCAATAACTTTTTCACTTCAAGGTTTATTTTAATTTTTATTTATTCAGGCTTTTCGTATTTGTTTTATTCCTATATTCTTTTTGAATTTAGATTAGATGCATATTATAACTTATAACTTTACAATTTATTGCGCTTTATGCAGCTTCACGTTATTTCATGGTTTAAACTTGGTTGAACTTACTTTTTGTCTAATTTAATTTAATATAATATAGTTTAGTTTAATATTATTTTATTTTTAATTTATTTCATGACACCTTTTCATATTTTAGTATATTTATCACACTGTATAAAGTTGTGGGTAGTTTATTTGCCTAAGCTCACTTTATTTAAATTTTATTTTATTATTTTTTTTTTTCTACATGTATACGGCTAACTCACCTAGTGGGGCAGGTTACGGTTTCTACAGCAGTTAATTAAATTTTCACACAATGCCTTGCCCGTTTTAACGGATTTTACTGACAGAATTTTATTTTTAACAAAACGACCGACTTTTCACGTCTTATTTCTTTCCTGGCACCTTTTGATTTGATTGTGCTAAGGAAAATTGACGATCGTGCCCCGATGACTGCTGAAATTCCTTCTACCATTCCACTCAGTCATATGTATATGCACATTTAAGAATTTCACTGTTTTTACATACACACAAGTTGACTCGGACAAACATTCATATTGACCCTTTCGCACATGTTGGACACAATGTTTATACACATGTTGCAATTCTCGTAGGGATACACTTGTGGCAGTGATATTGAATTCAGCCCCTCAAGCTGCTGTTACACACCGAGAATTGAATATATACACAAACACATTTTCGGTAATGGTTAAAACAATTAAAGTTTTTGTATTGAATTTTTTGTTTAAAATCTCTTTTTTCCTTTTCAGTAGGGTTTTTTTCGCATTATCTTGTCCGTGAAAATTGATCGTGATAGATATGGGTCTGAATAAGCGACATTTGCTAAATGTGATAGCATGAACGTTCTTCAAAACATATGTTCGAAAGTGCTAAGTGTTGCATTTTTAATGCAGCAATAACGCGACTACTCTATGCCCGCATGGAAAAAGTACCCCTAGGGGTGCCCACACTCACCGACGTATACGTGTGCCGTGTCTGTTTGACGTACTACCAACTAGTGTTGGAAAACTATCGATAGTGTATACATTCGATTTTTTGGATAGTGATAGTGCAAAATATTCAACAATATCGAAAGCTTTTTTACATTTTTTGAGTTATAACACTAATGCCCGGTTTCACCAATCAATATCAAATACCAATACACTAAACTTAAAATTTAAAATAGCAGAATTTCCTAAAATATTTTGACAAATTTAAAATTGATTGGGTAAACTGGGCATAACATTTTGTAAATAGGCAAATTTGATTCCATTTTTTATGGTCCAAGAAAAATTTGGAAAGTGTTATGACAGATCCCATCGCCTGTCAATTTCTTCGTTTCTTCTTTTACAGTATAAGATAAAAACAGCCAGGAAGAAATCTTATTTTTAAATTAGTGGTCATAAGCAATAACCGCATAAGTAAACTTAACACAGAATTGAGTTATATATGCTACCGTATTCTGTAACTACTATTCCATGTATATGTGAAACCCCCATCTCGCCAGCTAGGCTATTTAAAAAGTTATAGACGACCATATTTTGGTTTCCCCATAAGGTTAAAATAAAAATCCAATTTAGTCCGGTCAATTTAGACATTCGAGGTTACCCAGCTGCAAATTGGTGGGATTGTTCAAAACACCATCATTAATGAAATCTAAAGAGTCGTCATCGATCCGACACCTGGCAAAAAGTTACTCGGGGTCAAAGATCACAAGAACGGGGTTTTCGCGATTTTCAGCAAAACGGTAAGTTTATCATAAAATTAGTTGAGACAAAAATTGTAGATCAGATAATTATCTATAAAAAATGTGAAAATATTTTCCGAGATATAACGATTCAAACAGTTGGAAGAGTTGTAATCGGCATAATATATACAAGTACAACACAGGTGGCGTGTAAACGTGTGCATACTACGGATGTGTGTGAATTGGTATCACTGATAGATGCTGATTGGCAATGATACTGAACTGATACGGCACTGATTTGTGAAGATAGATCTTAACTTTTATTATTTCTACCAATCGATTACAACACATTATATGTACATACATATGTACACGGCGGTCGCTGTAGTGTAGTGGTAAGCAGTGCGCGCTTCCACTCCGCAGCACCTGGGTTCAAGCCCTGGTCAAAGCACCATCGCAAAAAAATTTTGAAAAAAGGTTTTTTCTTAACAGCGGTCGCCCCTCGGCAGGCAGGGGCAAACCTCCGAGTGTATTTCTGCCATGAAAAACAGCTTCTCATAAAAATACAATCGCCGTTCGGAGTCGGTGTAAAACTGTAGGTCCCTCCGCTTTGTGTGACAACATCAAGACGCAGGCCACAAATCGGAGGAGAAGCTCGGCCAAACACTAACATATCGCACACCGTCTTCAAAAGAGTCACAACTCAAAATAATACGTTCGTCAGAAAATGCGAAAAACTATTTCGTAGCACATGCTAATCACATGGGCAAGGGCGACTTTACCTTAGGTTTTTTAACAAATTATAACAAAAATTTGCTCCAGCTTTTGCTGAAAGGTAAATAAAAGCTCTGTTTAAATTTTTAGCGCATAATTTCAAAAATGCCAAATTTTGAGTTGTGACTCTTTTGAAGATGGTGTGCGATATGTGTAAGCGCCAATCTATTATTTATATATATATATATATGTACATACATATGTACTAGGGTTACAATGGCCGGCCAGATGAATTATGGAAAAATGGAAAAATTCTTATTCTTATTTGCTAGTATTGCATATCTCTTCAAATATATGGGGTAAAGTACTCAAGCTTTGTATGTAAATACATATGTATGTAGGTATGTGAAACTAATCCCATACTCATGGAGAAAAATTTGAGTTATTGGACAGGGTGGTGTGGCAACTCCCATGCAAATTGATTTTTCTATGCTGTATGTCATGATGCAATAATACAAGGTGTTATCGGTTGGCAACTTCTCGCTCTAATTCCGCCATATTGACTGCCTTAGCTGAAACAGTGTTACTTCTTTAACAATTCTTTGCCTAATAATATGGTTGAATTTTTTTATTTTTTTGTCAGTATACATATTTTGTTTTCTCAAAAAGGTATTTTATCTTATTTTATTTCATTTATTGCAGAGGACTGGAACTTGGCACCGAGATGTGTGTACAAAATTAATTCCATATTAATGGAGAAAAACTTTCGTTATTCGAAAAGGGGGCGTGGTCCTCCAGTACAAATTTACTATTTTACACTGCATAAAAAAGTTAATTTAACTTAGTACGCGGAAATTACTGAACTGAACACACAGATAGATTATGACCTAGGTTAGAAAAGATCCTACTTTTCTTAGGAGGTTAATTAAATTAATACGCGGAAACGTCTGAACCGATTTACATGAAATTTTGCACGCAGATAGTTTATGACCTAGATTGGAAAATAGGCTACTTTTTTAAGATTTGCACCGGTTTGAAAATGAAATTTTGCTCACGGATGGTTTATCACCTGGATTTAAAAATAGGATACTTCCTTGACCGGTTTCCCGATCAGAACGAAATTTGGCACACTTACTAGCTTAATATTGAAAGTAATTCCGATAACTCAAGGACCCTCCCATACAAACTGGAATTTTCATAATACATACATATCTCTGGAAGTATTTGTGGGAGAGAACTGGAACTTCGTTTGGAGACATGTATGTGAAGTCAAATTCATACTCATAGAGAAAAGTGGACGTTTTTGGAATAGAGTCTTAGCACCTCCCATACTGACTGAATGTTTCATATTTAATACATATCTCTTCAAATATTTGGGGTAAAGTACTCAATCTTGGTATGGAAATACGTATGTATGTATGTATGTGAAACTAATCCCATACTCATGGAGAAAAATTAGAGTTATTGACAAGGTGGTGTGGCAACTCCCATGCAAATTGATTTTTCTATGCTGTATATATCTGGTGGTGTTTATTGCAGATGACTGGAACTTGACACCGCGATGTGTGTACAAAACTAATTCCATACTAATGGAGAAAAATTTTGAGTTATTCGAAAATAGGGTTGCCAGATTTTTTATGCCCGAAATCAGTACGTTAGACTTTTTCATGCTAAAAAAAATCAGTGCTTTTCAGTACACTTTTATTCAAAGCAAAATTATTAATGTAAGTAACAGATAATACTTGAAAACGCCAGAGCACTTGTTTTTAACGATGTTTTAATGTATAAATAAAATATAGTTCATAAAAAATAAAAATGTTATTTATTTTAACATGAGTGACATCATTGTACACAGGAGTAAATAAATTATTTTATATTTATGACATTTTTGAATAGCAATAATGAGATCATTTCCATTTTCAGTGTTTAAATAAAGATATTTAGATAATTAACAACACTCGACAAAAAACGTCGGCCTTCTTTTTAAATAATTTAAGTTCCATCATATTATCGCAACAGGTACGTAACGACCCGGTGATGTGCCCATAAAACGATTGATCTTTTTGTTGTATTAATTTCTTGGGCATATCAAACATTACTAGAAACATGTCAACTATAATTAAATTACTTTCTTCTTACTTTTTATACTAAAGTTTGAGGAAGTTCCAACGCTATGTAAAAAGCTTAAGATCATAAAATATTATATTTGAATTGAAAATTCAGTACAAATCAGTACAAATTTTGAAAAATCAGGACATTAGCATACTGATTGAAGCAATGAATAAACTCAGTACAAGTACTGGTAAAATCAGTATGTCTGACAACCGCATTCGAAAAGGGGGCGTGGTACCTCCCGTACAAATTTACTATTTTATACTGCATTAGCAAAGTGAAGGAGAAACCGTATTGAAACTCATGTGGGAAAACCTTTTCAGGGGAAGAATTTTGCCTTTATTAGTATCCATAATTCATCTGGCCGGCCGTTGTAACCCTTGTATATATGTATGTATGTACATATAATGTGTTGTAATCGATTGGTAATAATAATAAAAGTTAAGATCTATCTTCACAAGTCAGTGCCGTATCAGATCAGTATCATTGCCAATCAGCACCTATCAGTGGTACCAATTCACACACATCCGTAGTATGTCGTGCGGTACTTTCAGTAAAATGAAGTTCATTGAAACCAAGATGACTTATTTTACTAATGATCAATTGGCAATTATTGCCAAATTATATAATTCTGGATAATTCCGTACTAACTCGGTTAATTTTCGCTCCATATCGAACAAAACTTGCAATAGAATACCGTCAGCTCGTTAGTGAAATACACAAACGAATCTTTGCCGAGTTAACTACACTCTAAAAAATGTTTGTTTAAATTTAAGCATATTAAAAAAGGTAACCAGTTTCCTCTCTTAATGTATGCAAATTTGCACTCCGTGTTAATCAATTTGAGTACTGCTCTTTAACTTTTACTTACCATATGTGTGGCGTAGAACAAATTTGAAATTGTTTGTTGAATTCTAAACACTTAAGGCCAAATTCACAGTGCGTAGTCAACTCAGATTCAGCAGTTAACTACAGATTTTCAGTACAGCACTGTGAATTCGGACCTTAAAGTATAGTTAAATCATTAGTTAAACTTAACTACACAAATTTCTATAGAATTTTCTTAGTGTTCACAATTAGACAATTTACACATAAAATGTTTAAAATTCGCTCCAAATGTTTTTTGTTTAAATTAACGCATATTAAGAGAGGTTACCTGTTTCCTCTCCTAATGTGTGCAAATTTAGACACGTTGTTAATAAAATTAAACACTGCCTGTTTACTTTTACATACCAAATTTGTCGCGTAGAGCAAAATCACACATAAAATATACTTAATTTTTATTTTTAGTAGGGAATGTATTTTTGCGTTAAAAATGTTTGCAATTTTAAACATTTCATGTGTATATCTTAATTATATTATGCTCAAAAATCCAGTCTTGAACATCTTATGCGTATACTTACACAGATTTTGTTTGAAGTGCAGTTTTTAGAGTGTATAAAAAAATTGTGGAACGAACATTGAAGCAGCACTGATGGTAAAGTTCTGATTATGCATACTTCGCATAACTTCGCACAACCATTTGTACCAGTGCAATAGAAATGTAACTTAAGGAAATGTGAAGCAAAATCTAAACTCAATAGATCGTTAAGTTTTTAAAAGTTCTGTAAATTTCTGGGTAATGGAATACATACAAAGTACTTACGAAATTATAGTTTGAAGTTTATGCGAAGTAGGCGTAATCAGTCCACAAAAAACGGCACTGTGCCGGACAGTCTGAACAACTCTATTTGGGACTGGGGCAACGATATTATATTTTTCACTGACACTGATAGGTACGGAACTGATATGTGTAGATAAGACTTTTATTGTAAAAATCAACTATATAAATGATTTGAGGTCGATAAATAAACGCAGATCTAATTCCGATTGCAGGCATCGTTTCTATTCGCGCCGCCGCTACGATTCTTCGATTATGAGCCATTGCCCTTGCGGGCCTCGTTTGTCTTGACAAAATTCATTTAGCCTTAGGCATTTTTAAACACTTCGCACTATTCTTGCATTTTAAAGGTTTTTATAACTCCACTTTGTAGAAGCCAAAAAACTCAGCCTTTAACGCGCTTGCTAATTTATTAACTTCGCGAAAACAATGTGCCGAATTCCTATGAAGCCCAACAAATAGACATATGTACATCATTGATTTGCTGTTGTTCGTGCATGCCACTACAGCGTTGGAAAATTGGAATTCGGCTAGACAGAAGCACGATTCCCATAAAAAACAGGGCTAAATTACTTTACCATATCAATTCTAATTTGAGCATACTTATGTACATATGTGTGCATGTATTAAAATCTAATTAGATTGATTGAATGTTGATCTGTTGAATTAATATTGTTGAGTTTTGTTTTGTGCAGAATTCGCATGAAGTGAAACAGACATTTCTTTGTTTTATTTATTCTACATGAAGCGATGTAAAATTAGGTTTCTGGTGCGCAGCGGCTACTTTTTTCACGAACTTCATCTTTATGTAATAAAAGCTCTGATCCAGTACTCCATGAACTTGCAGGAAAAATTTTCAATTACTCCAAAATCCTCCAAAATCCTGTAAATGAGAGCGACTTTTGAAGAGTTGTGTAGAGAATGAAGTTGCAAGATTTCACTCGAACTTTTCTTCTGGTAAAATCATGAAAAGTGTCAAGCAATCACTGGTTGACGTGTTTACAGGAAAAATGGTTTTTTTGTTCCCGTACTTTTTGTTGTTACTCACTTTTTACTCTCACTTCAGAGAGTAATTTTGCTGTTTGACAGATTTACAGGATTTTTTAGAGCTAAAGTAAAAGCTGAAGATCAATGTATGTATGTATGCCACACCAAGGAGCTTACAGTGAGCATGTGCCGATATCGCAGCAAGCAGAATTTTGAAGTAAAGAATAAAATAATGTAAAAAATATATTTTTTAAAAACAAGCTTTTATTTAACCTGTACAATCAAAGGAATAACATGAAGTAGTGTAACAAAAGATTTTTTAGCAAGAAAGTTTTGTCAAAATTGCACTAAAATGAATAAAATAAAATAAGTTAAGGTCTCGTTAAAGTTACTAAAAGCCATTTAGTGAAAGGAGTTATTCAAACTCTAATGAAAATTACTAACAATTTGTACTAATTTACTTCGTTTTTAAAAAAGCTTGTCGCGCGAATAGAAAACCGGCATTTAAATATCTGCATACATACATATACATACACACCTAACCAATTATGCATGTACGCTGAATTCGCCAACAAGCTTTTTTAAAAACGAAGTAAATTAGTACAAATTGTTAGTAATTTTCATTCGAGTTTGAATAACTCCTTTAACTAAATGGCTTTTAGTAACTTTAACGAGACGTTAACTTATTTTATTTTATTCATTTTAGTGCAGTTTTGACAAAACTTTCTTGCTAAAAAATCTTTTGTTACACTACTTCATGTTATTTGATTGTACAGGTTAAATAAAAGCTTGTTTTTAAAAAATATATTTTTTACATTATTTTATTTTATAATTTTTAGTCCATTTATAAAAGCGTTGTATATTAAAAAGTGTTATTTTATTTTATTTAAAAAATTTTGCGATTGATATTAAAATAATTCAACTTGCCATGAAAGAGAACAGAAGACTTGGCAAGCAAAATGTTGTTTGCTTACGTTTTGTATAAACATACATATGTACATATAACAGCAGTTAATTTTATTTAAAGAAATGGCGTGTCGTCCATTTCCGCTGTAGCATGGCATATATTTAGGCGCAATATTTAACTGCTTCTGGCGGGGCGACATCTGGAGTCTTCTAATTCCTAGAACGAGGTTCATATCAAGACTAGGTTGATATTTAGGATTTGCCACAAATAGCTTCGCTACACTATCGCCGGCAGGTTTAACCATTTTATAGTGGTTCTACGTTCTTTGGCAAATTACGCTCTGTTAGCCATAAATCGTACTATTTTTTGACCGCCTTTGAATCAAGACCCCTGGACCATATGGGGAATTAATTTATACATTAAATGGCATTGTCATCGTGATTGGAACTATGCTGAAAATTTCAAGTCTCTAACTTGTCGGGATGTCAGTTTAAAATCGATTGGAAATTTCCGCGATTTGCGCGGGATGACCAAGTTAAATAAAAGCTTATAAAAAACAAAAACAGTTGCCAAAAGAAATACACGATGTACAGTGTTTGTTTGTTTTGACAGAGAACTTAGATAGATAGAGAAGGTGCAAACTGAAAGTGGAAACTGTTCGCGGACGAAAAATTAACAGCGTTAGAAAAGTTCAAGTCGGTATGTAGAAATTCTGTTGAATTTAATGTTGATAACATAATACAATGTTGAGCAACATGAAATGTGATGTTCTTTGCGAGCAAATAAACGAAAATATGGTAAATCTTCACATAATTTTCATTAATTTGTAATTCTTGTTAAATTTTTTATCTTGTTCTCCTTTTCTGAAGATGCAAATACAATTTAAAATAATGATAGTTTGGCATAAAGTTTACACACATATCGAGCCCTAACCGCCAAAATAACGTAAGCGAAATTTTTTTCAAAATTTTCTTTTGGATGCAGAAATATTCCTAGAGCATTTAATTGCATTTCTGCATCAAAAGGAAGATTTTGGCGGTTAGGGCTCGATATGTACATACATACATAGACTGGCAATCAAAAGTGAGCGCATGGTGTTTTTTGCTTAATATTTGCAATGTTTTTCAATTAATTTTTTTTTTATCTTTTTATAAAAATGTGGTTCATGCTTTAATCAAAACTATCAGAACTTAGAAAAATTCAACAAACTTTCGTCTAAATTTTGACCTGTTTAATCTGAATATTTAGAAAAATTTTGAGTACCTACGTAGATACATATATCGGTTTTTTAATTCTAAGAAAACAAATGTAAGTTTTAAGCGGCTAAAAAATCGCGTTGATATTAATGATTTTTTTGTTGCTGACGGCTGTTTGCACTTTTGACCATATAAAAGGGAATTTCTTGTAGAATAAAATGCGCATGACCGTTTGCAAACAAAATTTAAAAAAATGAACGCTCTATTTTACAAATTGCACTTGTTATATGCATAAAACCGCAAAATCCGCCGGGAAACAAAATTCATTAAAAAACAACTCGATTTTTTAGCCGCTTAAAACTTGATTTTATTTCATTAGAATTAAAAAACCGATATATCTGTGTACTCAAATTTATTTAAAAAAATTCATATTAAAAAGGTCAAAATTTAGACGAAAATTCGTTGAATTTTTCTAAGTTCTGTATAAAGTTTGACTTGTATAGTTTGGATTAAAGCATGAACCATATTTTTATAAAAAGATAATAAAAACAAATTTAATTGAAAAACGTTGCAAATATTAAGCAAAAAACACCATACACTCACTTTTGATTGCCAGTCTATGTACATTAGGGTGGTCCAAAAATGCATGTGAAAAAGTAAAGTCGGAATTTTTATGCTCTCACCCCCTAGGATTGTTCTATACCAAAAAAATATACCCGTAAAGTTTTCCATGTATTTTATATGGGGGAAAAATAACTTTTCGTAGAAATGGTGTAGAATAGTTAAAAATTAATATTTTTCTATCGGAAAACTCTATTTATCTGCAGGAGATTCCCAATAATAATACCCAATTGTTTATTTAACCATTTTTCAATATTTCGTTTAAAATTCTGCATGTAAACATGTTCTCGACGATACGTGTAACTTTCATGAAAATTAACTAAAAAATTCATGTTATATTAACAGCTGGAATGAAAAAAACTATGTCCGCTAAAATGGGTTAAAATCAAAATTGAGTTGACATATTTACACGCATACATGCAGACATACATATGGACATATACAGTGGACTAGCACTAGCTTGGACATAGCATATCTTGTACTTTGATGTGGTTGAATCTTTTTATGGTACTGAAGATTTGCTTACGGGTGAAAAAAATTCAAAATCATCCGTGGATATATGTAAATATATTTTTATAAACGCTTTGAAGTTTAGAAATTTTTAATATTAAAAAATAAATAGAATAATTTTTTTGCAATTATACAAATGGTCCCTGCAGTGAAAAATTATCAAGTGTTAAAACTAACCAACTTATAGTTAGCTTTTTGGCGAGATTTCGATTAATACCTCACTTTTAATTAGCTATGACAAAACCAACTTAAAGTGAATTGTAAAGTCGTGCAGGAGTCATGCAGACGCAATCGGGAGTTGGTTTTCTTTACAAGTTTCTATTAAATATCCTCATACAAAAATTACTTTCAATACACTTTTTTCTGAACTTCGCAGATTCTTTTTCATATTCAGGACAAATAAAAGGAAGATCGAAATTTTATACTATCATTTTGAAGTTATGACTGACGGTGTTCGAATATGGGGCCACCCAGAGCAGAATATGTAAACAAATATGAAAAGTAATAAAATAAAGTAAACAAATAAGTGAATAAAAAAGTAAAAAAACAAAAAAATATTTTGTTTTTCTTATTGATATTTTATGTCCAAAAGTAGTTAGTTACAAGTTAGTTGACATGTAATGCAGAAGTATCCAGGTCTGACTTTTTTGCGGCCTTCGCCCCACAAAAGTAGTTAGGTTTTTTTTCGAACAAAATACACAGTTAATAGTTAGCACTAGTGTTCGCGTAAACAGACTAAATTTAGGTATAAGCTAACGTCACTCCCTGCAGGGGTGTTCAAGGCACATTGACCCACCTGTACAAAAATCGTGGCGCGTCATGGACAAAAATTTTACAGTTTCGGACCGAAAAATGTGCAAACGAGCAAAGTTGCCACGTTACATTTTTGAACTTCCGATAAAACCACATATGTTTGTGAATTTAGGAGTTCTGATTTTATTTAAAAAAAAATAATGTATTTTCCTGCAGAAATCGTTCACTTCATTTAATGTTAATTAAAATTACACCTTAAAATACTAGTTAAATAGTTCTTGTTGTACTTGAATATATGCGTGATTATGTATGTATGCTGAGTTGTACATATGTATGCATGTGCGTAGTATTTGGCTGAAATATGCACATACGTATGTATGTATGTCATACTTATCTATATATGCATGTATGTATTTATGTTATCAATTAATGGAGTATGTATTTACATACATATGCGTGGGAAATGCATTTTCATTTGACTGCAAAACTATTGGGGCATATTCGTAGACGAAATAAAGCTGACTCTGAAGTTAAAGTTTGTGAACCTCACATAAGAAGGAAGTTATTATATGTATGTTATAGTATGTGCATGTGTAAGGACGTTATCAATAAATGATTTTCGAGGTTGTTTAGGTATGTATGTACACATAAGTACATAGAGGGGAACGTTATCAATGCATATATGATTTTGGAGTATGTGCATTTTTATACCCGAGCGCACTTGTGCACAAGGGTATTATAACTTTGTTCACATAACGGTTGTTTGTAACAGGCAAAACGAATCGAGATAGATATAGACAAATGTATACATAAATGATCAGAATGAAAAGAGAAAAAGATTAAGCGGTGACTGTCTGTCCGTCCGTCCGTCCGTCCGTCCGTCTGTGCACACGATAACTCGAGTAAAAATTTAGATATCTTAACGAAACTTCGTACGTGAACTTCTTTTGGGCGTAGGACGGATGGTATTCGGACGAAATCGGACAATAACCACGCCTACCTCCCATATAACGGTAATTTTCAGAAATACGAAAACTGCGATATTTTAGTAACTACTGAAGATTATTCACTCAAAATTAATATTTACAATAATTTTTTGACGAAAAATAAGAATATTGTAAATTTTTGGAAAATGGGCGTAGCCACGCCCACTTATGGTTACATGTGTATATCTTGGTAACCGCTGCACCAATTTCTTCCAAACTTGGCACAGTTGTTGGCCTTCGCATAACATACCAAATGGCCGAAAATTTTTAAAATCGCTCAATAACCACGCCTACTTCCCATATAACGGTAATTTTCAGAAATACGAAAACTGCGATATTTTAGTAACTACTGGAGATTATTCACTCAAAATTGATATTTATAATAAGTTTTAGACGAAAAATAAGAATATTACAAAATTTTGGCAAATGGGCGTAGCCACGCCCACTTATGGTTACATGTGTATATCTTGGTAACCGCTACACCAATTTCTTCCAAACTTGGCACAGTTGTTGGTCCTGGTACAACATAACAAATGGCCGAAAATTTCTAAAATCGGACAATAACCACGCCCACATCCCATATAACGGTAATTTCGAGAAATACAAAATCTTCGATAAATCAGTCAATACCAACCTACCTTGGATTAAGGGAAACCTACATACCAAATTTCGTTGAGATATCTCAATTTTTGCTCGAGTTATCGTGTACACGGACAGACGGACAGACGGACAGACGGACGGACAGACAGACATGGCTTAATCGATTTCTTTTTTCATCCTGATCATTTATGTATACATTTGTCTATATCTATCTCGATTCGTTTTGGCTGTTACAAACAACCGTTATGTGAACAAAATTAATATACCCTTGTGCACAAGTGCGCTCGGGTATAAAAAAAAAAAGCAAATAAGCAAATGGATGTATAGAACTGACAACAACAACCACACTGTCGAGTTTAAATAGCGGCAAATCAGCTGCACTTGATAGTAGTTGGTTGAATAAGGAAAATGAATTAGCAACAAGAGTTTACGGGATGTACATAGCTCAGTGGTTAACGCTTCTGACTTTGAACATCGAATTCGCAGGTTCGTTCCCTGCTGAAGTCTAGAAAAAGAAGTCTGATGAGGAGATGTGGTGATCTCCGAAATAGTGCTATAACTTCTACCGCTTAGACTTTGTTGCTTTTTCAATTTTTCCTAATAAACAATCGTGGTACAAAGCTCAAGAAAAATAAGAATATTACAAATTTTTGAAAAATGGGCGCAGCCACGCCCACTTATGGTTACATGTGTATATCTTGGCAACCTCTCCACCGATTTCTTCCAGACTTGGCACAGTTGTTGGTCCTGGTACAGCATACAAAATGGCTGAAAATTTTTAAAATCGGACAATAACCACGCCCACATCCCATATAACGGTAATTTCGAGAAATACAAAATCTTCGATAAATCAGTAAATATTAAAGCTAATTTATTCAAAATTGGTGGTTGCAACAATTATTTACCAAGAAATATGTTTATGATAAAATTTTGGAAAATGGGCGTGGCACCGCCCACTTGTGATCACATATATGTATTTCGCTAACCGTTCTAGCAATTTGTACCAAACTCGGTATGGTTATTGGTCTCGCCACATAAAAGCAAAACTTTAAAAATTATTGAAATCGGACTAAAATTACGGCCGCTTTTCATATAACGGTAAATTTCAAAAATGCTTGAAACTGCAATATTTCGAAATTTAAGGACGCTAATTTACTCCAAATTGATACACCCCCGCTTACCATCTAGCGGTAGGTTTCGGAAAGGTGAAAATCATATATTTAATACTTGCGCCGGGTATTTAATGTTCGGCTCCGCCCGAACTTAGACTTTCTTACTTGTTACATATGTAGCGCATTTGTAAGTATATACATACATACATCTGTATGCGCATGCGTGAGAAATAAAGTCGACTCTAAACTTACATAGTTGCAGCTTTTTACAGATTGAAAATTAAGTCAAAAATCTGTAACTAACTTTAGTGTCGACTTTATATACATATAATAGGAGTATTGCAGTGGAAAATGATCATGCAACACATTTGCTAAAAATAAATGTTCATAAAACTCAAAAATAACTTTTCAAGAAAACACCTTGAAGTTAACAAGTGCATTGCATTTGTTCGTTTTTTTTTGTCAATGTGTCCATGTTTAAAGTGAAATTGTGAAAAAACTAAAGCAGCTAGAAAATTGTGGTTTGTTGCATTATATGTAAATAGCATAGCACCTACCATAAGAAAAAAAAATTTAATTTTTCGACCAAAAGCCCCTGTGAAATGCCGACGACAAATCACCAAACAGTTTGCCAATTTCATGTGTACATAATTTTCATAAGGTTTGCAGTGAGAGCATACACTGGCACATACATATGTATGTATGTTTCTTCGAAAAGAATTTTCATATAACTTAATACAATATAAACAATTTTCATATTTTTTTAATTAATCAAAACTATTAATATGCATTTTTTACCAATTTTAAAATTCTTTTCAACTAACATGCATTTTTACTACCTACTATATACATATATTGTATATATCGAGCCCTAACCGCCAAAATAACGTAAGCGAAATTTTTTTCGAAATTTTCTTTTTGATGCAGAAATATTCCTAGAACATCTAGATACATTTCTGCATCAAAAAGAAAATTTTGAAAAAAATGTCGCTTACGTTGTTTTGGCGGTTAGGGCTCGATATTTATATATACATATACTATAAACTCGTACAAGAAGCGAACTTAAACACATGCTTTTTGAGTTTTTGGATTTTTTTATGTCGTTAAAGCAATATTAACTACTCAATAAACTATATTTAACAAATGGTCATGCATATATGAAGATCCGAAATGCTAACTGATATAAAAGTACAATTCATATAATTTAACTTTTAATTTATTTAATTTTATAAAAACATATACATGAATATGTTTCTGCATTCACCAGCAACCTAGCAACACAGCCATGCACTTGCAACATAACATAACATTATCATAACAGAATATTTACGTTTTTTGCTGTTAACTCTTGTTCAAATGTTAATGGCAATGTAGTGATATTCCATGGATTTATTTTTCAGCCAAACAATTTTACGTTCCAAAAATTTGGACCTTCTCTATCTATTTAAGATCTCTAGCGCTGCTTGTACATAAATTTCGCTTGCGCATACCTAATGTGACCAACTATTTCATAGCTCAAAGAATTACTCGATTACGAAATTTCGAATGCGGCTAATTTCGATCCCTGTGAGCTCAGTGTTTGTTCAGAAGTGTGAGCCAAAATGCTTCCATCTTAGTCCCGCGGAGGTTGGGCAGTCTAAAAGAAAGTGCGGAGATGATTCCACTTCATCTTCCTCGTAACAGCTGATACAAAAGGATCAGTTGAAATTCTTAGTCTCCCCGCATGATTATCAATCGCACAACGGCTTGTCCGAACCCTCATCACTAGCCATTGAGAGGTAAAGTGTTTTAAAGTACCCATTTCACACATTTCTGTAGCAGTGAAATGTCTTCTTTTCCTTTTTTATGTCACAAAAGGACCCGGTTTCCCATAGCCTAACTGCAGTTCGTGCTACGACAATTCTGTCTGCAATATCTGTAGGCGCCGCATTCAACATATGTATGTTAAGTACCAGTGTAGGTGTGGTTACAAATGCTCCGCTAATTCCTGTTTTAAATGTGTAGCCTTCTCTAGTGACTTCCACCCGACAAGGGCGCCTGGAAGCAATATGGGTTTAAATCTGGTTTCCTAGAGCTAATAAATTAATTTCGGCGAGATACCCCATCTTTTACCGATAGCTCCCCTACAGCAGTACAAGGTAACCGACATCTTTCCTACCCGTTCCTCAATGCTAGACTTCCACGACAGCTGCCGTTGATCGCCTACCTAGTTACCTGGTTCAGGTAACCCTGAGCCAAATCAAAAAGGGTGTAGTAATCGTCCCTTAACCAAAAGTTCCACATCATCTACATACACCCGACAGCCCACTTTTTCCAGTTCATCTAGAAGGTTTTTTTCAACCGAAATCCAGAGCAGGGGAGAGAGAACACTACCTTGTGAAGTGCTCCTATTGAATCTACACTGAGCACATACGCTCCTCACTCCGCCCTGATAGTTCTGTCACGAAGTAAGCTGGAGATAAGCCATTTTAGGTTGTTTTCAACCCCAATATTATGAATATACTTATCTATTGCCTCTGGAGTGACATTGTTGAAGACCCCGTCGATATCGAAGAAGGCCCCTACTGCATAATCTTCATGAGTGAAGGCTTCCTCTGACCACTTTACCAATGTGTGTAGGTCGGCATTCACCGACCTTTTCTTGCAATAAGCATATTGAGCTCTTGAAAGACAGTCACAAGGAATCGCGTCTCTTATGTACAGATCTATCAGTCTCTCTAGCGTTTTTAGCAAAAGCGTTTGAGCAAAAACAAAGAGACTGTTTACAAAATCTCTCTCTTGAAGTACAAAATCTCGCAAAGAAGTACATTTGACTGTACTTCAAAGTACGAAGTACAAGAGCAACAAAAGAAGTACTGTACTTCCGAAAGAAGTACGGTTGGTCACATTACGCATACCTGAAGCTTGCAAAGGTTCTTTTTTTATTTTTTCACTGTGCTAGCTGAGCATAAAAAGAGAAGAGAATAGAGAGAAATATGTATGTGGTTTGTTGATGCTCTCTAAACACAAACGCGTGAAAGGCAAACGGTATAACCAGAGAACGTTTATAAATGAGAAGGCGCATTTTCAGTGTGAACTAATTGCTGCCAGAAATTTTGGGGTGCAGTCGGCCAAATATACCACTCGTCGGCTCCACCATACCAAAAATTTTTCCGTATCACCACACTTCGGCAAATTTACCATAGTTCAACGCAAAATGAAAAAATAAGAACGAAACAGGAAAGAGGATCAGCAATATAATAAGCACTAGGCAGAGGGGATGCTTGCGGAAGCAGGCGCGTGCTTGTGTCGGATCAAAACAAACTCTAAAATAAAAATGGAAGTCAGAACGACAAGTGTACAGAAGAAGCGGGGAAACGGGGAAAGGAGCGGGCTTTTGTACATTTGCTTGCTTGCCGAAAATATGATATTTGCGTGAAATCGATTTGCTGATTGCAAATTGATTTTTGCAAACATGTATGAATTTTTCTATTTCAGCTAAGTTGATAAGATTTTCTAAGGCATTTTTTTGACTTTTTTCCGCAATTGTCTAAAGTCATGTAAAATGGACCTTTTTATAAAAACTATTTTATTATAATTTATTTAAACATACATATGTATGTATGTATATATTTACATTTATTATTTATTTATTTCTTTTATAATTTTATTTGATATTTTAATATTAAGCCAAATTCAGTTGTTATTATTAAATACATATGCATATTAACATAATAAAGAAATGTTAATAAAATCGGCTTCTTTTTAATTTTGGAAAAATTTTTGATATGTTTTGATAGGTATCTGATGGCATTTTTCTTTATGCATACAAGCGAAAAAGCATTTACGCACATATATTCTTTGGTACGTAAATGTAGATATGTCAACGAAAATTAAAAAATTTTGGATATTCGTACTTGCAAAATCGATAGTACATGTAGCCAGTAAGATGCGTGAACTTTAATAAGTGCTGTGGCATAGTTGGTTAATGCGTGGCGATAAATGATACTTTGCTGCCGTTGTTGTCAGGGTTCATATCGTAACCGAGGCGGTTGTTTTTTATGAATTTATTTCTAAAATAAAATAAAGAATAATTTGGTGGTTGAAATGAATTTTTTGCATTTCAATCGCCATCGAAGTTATTGAAGAAGAAGAAGAAGAAGTCGTAGACAAGAAGGGGGAAACGAAAGCGAAGTGATTTTGCGCACTTGTAGGCGCAGATGCATGATTTCGGTAACAAGTGGAAAAAATATTTTATTTAGATCACAGAAGTGTGCAAAGGGAAGGGGGATTTTGACCGCTGTTGCCAGTTTTCCAATCGGCGCGGTGGTTGATAAAATTTTAGATTTTGTCATCGTCGCGACGAAAATCAACTTGTGGACGGCTCATGTTTGTAGCGCGGTAAGTGTGCAAGGTGCGCACGAATTTGTGAATGGCAGTTTTTACGTTTATGAATGAATGTCTTGCTCGTGAACACTAATCCATTATGTCCATGTATGCATATGTACATACATATATGTATTTATGTATGTACATAGTTTGTTTACCTGTACATATGCACATTTATATCTATGTATTATTCACAAGTAAATATTAATTTAAACATATGATCATAATCATTTAATTTAATATATCTTCAAGGTTGATAGATAATATTCAATTTCTTGATTAAACGTCAAAATATTCATCAATTAATAAAATTTGGCAAAACGATGGTGGTTTTACACGAAATTCGAGCGTCGCAAGCTTGCGCATGAAATTGAACGACATCGTAAAACACTGCTTAAGCGCGAGGATTTCAATGTGTTGTGTGGCGGATGCGCTAGAGCCGCGGGATTATTTTCGCGTGTTGCATTTTTGCTGGGGATCAAATCCCAGTTGGAGAAATTTTATTTTTTGTTTTTATTTTTTTAATGTAATTAAATTTTCCTTTTTTAATTTTATGTTGACCTTCGGGGTTTATTTTATAAATTGATTTTTATTTATAAAATGTATGCATAAAAATTCCCATAAGAGGTAGGGCACCATAATATGATTCTATGAAATTGTAGTTATGGAAAAATGTTTCATAGCCACATATATTTGCGAAAAACTTCTTTGTACATACTTTCAGTTTCAATTCATTTATGCAGTTGCATGTATATAATTTTTTTAATGCTTTCGAATTCGACAAAATATTGCCTCAGAAAATCTTATAAGTTTAGCCAGAGTTCAGCTGAAATAGAAAAATTCATACATGTTTGCAAAAATCAATTTGCAATCAGCAAATCGATTTCACGCAAATATCATATTTTCGGCAAGCAAGCAAAGGTACAAAAGCCCGCTCCTTTCCCCGTTTCCCCGCTTCTTCTGTACACTTGTCGTTCTGACTTCCATTTTTATACCCGAGCGCACTTGTGCACAAGGGTATTATAACTTTGTTCACATAACGGTTGTTTGTAACAGGCAAAACGAATCGAGATAGATATAGACAAATGTATAGATAAATGATCAGAATGAAAAGAGAAATCGATTAAGCGGTGACTGTCTGTCCGTCCGTCCGTCCGTCCGTCCGTCCGTCCGTCTGTGCACACGATAACTCGAGTAAAAATTGAGATATCTTAACGAAACTTGGTACGTGAACTTCTTTTGGGCGTAGTACGGATGGTATTGAAAATGGGCAAAATCGGACAATAACCACGCCTACCTCCCATATAACGGTAATTTTAAGAAATACGAAAACTGCGATATTTTAGTAACTACTGAAGATGATTCACTCAAAATTGATACTTACAATGAGTTTCAGACGGAAAACATGAATATTATAAATTTTTGGAAAATGGGCGTAGCCACGCCCACTTATGGTTACATGTGTGTATCTTGATAACCGCTGCACCAATTTCTTCCAAACTTGGCGCAGTTGTTGGCCTTAGTACAGCATACTAAATGGCTGAAAATTTTAAAAATCGGACAATAACCACGCCTACCTCCCATATAACGGTAATTTTCAGAAAAACGAAAACTGCGATATTTTAGTAACTACTGAAGATAATTCACTCAAAATTGATATTTGCAATGAGTTTTAGACGAAAAATAAGAATATTACAAAATTTTGGCAAATGGGCGTAGCCACGCCCATGTGTATATCTTGGTAACCGCTACACCAATTTCTTCCAAACTTGGCACAGTTGTTGGTCCTGGCACAACATACCATTTTCTAAAATCGGACAATAACCACCCCCATATCCCATATAACGGTAATTTCGAGAAATACAAAATCTTCGATAAATCAGTAAATATTGAGGCTAATTTATTCAAAATTGATGGTTGCAACAATTCTTTACCAAGAAATACGTTTATGACAAAATTTTTGGAAAATGGGCGTAGCACCGCCCACTTGTGATCACATATATGTACAGTATATTTTGCTTAGCTGCACATCCTTCTTTGCCCGAAAAACTTGTGCACTTAACCGAAAAAGGCACTTAAGCGAATTTTCTTTACTACTTCAATGAGGAAGGTATCCAAATCCCTATGAAACCAAATAATGGAGAAGCACTTACCACGTATAAATTACTGCAAGCGAAATTTTTTACCAAATAGTATCTAATTATCTGTATAACTACATAAATTGATAGCCATTTTCGTTGTTCCGCGAGATGAGCAAAATAAATAAAAGATTGTAAAATTTGGTAATTGTAGGGTCAGTGCAGGTAAACGTAATACTTTCTTTGATAATTGATACTAGTTGCACAATTTTTAAGGCAGGTATCGCCAATGTGCAGGATGTTGAATGCATCTATCGGAGCAGTTTCCTTATAAATGTTTAAAATAATGCCTCTGCTGCACATTTTGGGGTAGGTATCTTAAATGTGCACTTAAGCATAAAGGCAGCAAAGCAAAATATTCTGTATCTCGCTAACCGTTCTAGCAATTTGTACCAAGCTCGGTATGGTTATTGTGCTTGCCACATAAAAGCAAACCGTTGAAAATTGTTGAAATCGGACTAAAATTGAGGCCGCTTTTCATATAACGGTAAATTTCCGAAATGCTTGAAATTTCAATATTTCGAAATTTAAGGACGCTAATTTACTTAAAATGTATACACCCCGGCTTATCATGTAGCGGTAGCTTTCGGAAAGGTGGAAAACATAAATTTAATACTTGCGCCGGGTATTTAATGTTCGGTTCCGCCCGAGCTTAGACTTTCTTACTTGTTATTTTAGAGTTTGTTTTGATCCGACACAAGCACGCGCCAGCCTCCGCAAGCATCCCCTCTGCCTAGTGCTTATTATATTGCTGATCCTCTTTCCTGTTTCGTTCTTATTTTTTCATTTTGCGTTGAACTATGGTAAATTTGCCGAAGTGTGGTGACACGGAAAAATTTTTGGTATGGTGGCAGCCGACGAGTGGTATATTTGGCCGACTGCACCCCAAAATTTCTGGCAGCAATTAGTTCACACTGAAAATGCGCCTTCTCATTTATAAACGTTCTCTGGTATAACAAAGCGTGGTATTGTTGATCAACTTAATACTATAATTAAACATACTTATTATTAAAATTTCATTTAAAAAATACTACTGGGTCCTGCTGTGGTAGAAATACATATGTCATTTTAAAACTTGGATCATAGAAATCGACCCAGTACATCGGATGTTTTGCCCTCACGTTTTTTGGATTTTAATTTTATATATACAGTGAAACCCGCTTATTTACCCAATTCGCCTAAGCACCACAATTTTTCGTACTCCATTTACCATTTTACCTATAATTTTCCCCTTTTAAGTGCTCTTTTAAAATTCCTTAAAATATTTACATATTTCTAATCTCAGTGGCAGCGGTAAACACCTTCGGCAAAAAAAATTATCAAAAATCAACGGTATTTTTTAGCCACTTGAAACTTGCACATTATTACACTAAAATTGACTGGGCTATAAACCTGTATACTCAAAAAACACATCTGAGAAAAAAATTTTAAATTTTGATGAATTTTTTTCTTTAAGGGTTCTATAAACTCTTAAGCTTAGGTTTACATGGTATTTGTTAGGAAATGAACTGTATTTTAATTGAAAAAATCTTAAATAATGCTTCGGTCTTGGTTTTAAACTCCGCATACTTCATTAAATGTTCATGTTTTATTCAAGGATTTACATATTTATATAAGTTAACAAAAAGATGTAACTACATCAATAATTAAGTGAGATTTTTTATGCAAATTTTATTAGAAATGTGAAAATATATCTATTACAAATTTATAATAATTTACCCCATTAATTTTTCTCTTTTTAACCGACTTCAAAAAAAGGAGGAGGTCATCAATTCATCGGAATTAAATTTAATTTTTAATGTATGTTACCGCATAACTTTGGACCACATTAACCTATTTCGGTAATTCTTTTTCTGGTGCCGCAGGGGAGGTCCCATACTAATTTGGTTTAGATCTGATTATTGGATAATGAAGAAATCAACGGTACTTCTAAATTTTTATATGAGAATTGAGTCGGTGGTATTTTTGCTTAAAAATTACTTGTTATTTTAACATTTGAGTTGTACCGAGCCCTACAAAGGAATTTATATTGCATAAAGTTTATTATGACTTTATTGAAGAGTTAAAATACAAGTTTGTTAGTTACCTTAATCGCATGCAAATTTTAAAATGCGACTTCGTCTTTATACCAAAATCGTAATTTTTTCATTTTTTTTAACCGACTTCAAAAAAAATGAGGAGGTTATCTATTCGTCGGAATATTTTTTTTATGTACATATGTTACCGCATAACCGATTTCGGTAACTTTTTTTAAAGGAAAGGTAGTACTTCAGAGGTGATCCCATCCTAATTTCCTTTAGGTGCGATTATTGGATCATGAAGAAATTAACGGTAATAAAGCGTTCTCTTTGAGCCATTGATCGAGTTTATGGGCCATTTTGGAGTTTAGCGCTTAACTCTACTCTTAAACTCGGAGTTTACCATACCAAAATTTCGTTAAACTCTCCTTAAACACGACTTTTATTTGGAGTTTATCAATGGTTAAAGTTAAATTTTCTGATTTTTTTAAATATCAATATTTTCTGAACAACATAACCTATTAAAAAACTAATGACGTCAAAATAAAAGTAATTAATTTGTCTTTGACGTACGTATATAATATGCTTTTTTATGTTTTTAGTCCGGAAATACTAAAAAACAAAATTAAATAAAAATATATTTCTTTAAATGGCGTTTATATAAAATTAGTTTTAAAACTGTCGGCCGCTGGTGTGTAGTGGTAAGCAGTGCGCGCTTCCACTCCGCAGCACCAGGGTTCAAGCCCTGGTCAAAGCAACATCGCAAAAATATAGAAAAAAAAAGTTGTTTCTTAACAGCGGTCGTCCCTCGGCAGGCAATGGCAAACCTCCGAGTGTATTTCTGCCATGAAAAACAGCTTCTCACAAAAAATAAAATCGCCGTTCGGAGTCGGTGTAAAACTGTAGGTCCCTCCGCTTTGTGTGACATCAAGGCGCACGCCACAAAACGGAGGAGAAGCTCGGCCAAACACTAACATATGTGTAAGCGCCAATCTATTATTATTATTAGTTTTAAAACTGGTTATATTATATACGTCGCATAAAAGGTATTGAAATTATGTTGAAATTAGCATCAATAATTTCTTAATCGGTTAAGTAGTTTCCGAGATATTTAACACATAAGAAGTAGATAAGTTGAACTTTAACCTCTTTTATTGGCTTTGGCTTTTATTTGCTCCAAATAATTTTGGTATGGTTGGAATTAGCGTAAAATGTTCTATCGATACTAATTTTTTTTATAGCTAAACGGTTGGTATTCTAGACTTATGTGTGTGTGTGTTAAATCCTGAAGTACAGGTACAGACTAAATGAGAATAAAAAAGTAAACAAAAAATGTCAAATTAAACTCTGAGTTTCTTAAACACCCCAATGTGAACGCTTGACAGTAGTTCATAAACTCAAAACGTTAAACTCGAGTTAATGGCTCAATGCGAACGTAATATAATCTAAAAATTTTACATGAGAACTTAATTCAGTTTTGTTTTTGTTAAAAAATTACTTTTTTATTTAAACAATAGTCTTCGAGTGTCTTCTGCAAATCGATGAATTGTTTTAGTGATGATTTGATTTTTTTTCTTAAAAACCTCTGTGAATGCTAAGCATACCTAAACCTAGCCCCCCCTGTTATGAATTCAACGATGCACGATAAACGCTTACATTCTGTTAATCCAAATTACAAATCGATGTTTGTAGTATGAAATTCGATAGTTAGCGTGGCTGATTTGTGTTAATTCACAATAAGAGTGAACATAAATACTACATCTGTCGGGCGTATGAAACGATTATATGAAAACTGATTTTATACGATACGCTTGCAAGGGTTTATCGTCTATCGTATGGAAATTCATTATAGGGGGTTAATTCAAGTAAAAAATAAGAGCAAATATTAAAAGATAATAATTATTTTACCTTTTTTTAAGTAAATGACTGTTTGTCAGACTAACAAAAGTAATCTGGAAATGACGTTCACAGTTGATAAAATTATCGAGGAAGAACCAGCAGTTTACCAAAACTACCGAAACGTGAAGACACCCAAAGTTTTAATTTATTTCATAAATTTTTTGTATTGGAAATTAATTATGAATTCATAGAAAGAAACTTACAATGAAACTTCGGAATTTAGGGGGGAGGGGCTTGCACCCCCCTTAGCCCGTACCTGCGTACGCCCATGATTATATTATTCGACGGCAGATGTCGTTTGTGTCGGTGTCCCAAAAACTGACATTCTGCCTAATCCTATTGTGTGTGATATTAATAAAAAACAAAAAAAAAATGCCAAATTTTACGTAAGACTTATACTAGTTTTCTTTAGAAGTGCTATTCTTATACTAGTTTTCTTTAGAAGTGCTTACCTTCGTTAACCATTGCTTTTCGAAGTATTCCAAAAAGTTCATAAAATGGAAAGGACGCTCGAGGTTTCCTATATAATTTTCTTAAATGCCCCACCTATATGCGTGGCAGGCAACAGATTAGGTGATAAAAGCTTATGGTATTCCAATGGTGCCTTACAGTCTTGTCGAATCAATTGAGTAAGTTGTTTACGTGTTATTGTTATTTGGCGTCGAACAGTGGGGCAGAAAAGGTTTTTGTGGACAAATCAATTTTGAGAGCACACATATGAACCAATTTAAAGTTTCTTTTTTTTTAATAAGAGATAATTAAACGTCGATCTATCCGTGGCAATATTTTAAAAAAGCTCTACTTTTTTATTTATTGATGTTGAAAAATAAAAGAAAAACAAATTTTACGTTTGAATGCTTCCATTTTTTTGGAAAATATTTTAAATAATTTTAAATGCCTGCAATTATTTAAAAAAAAATATTTATAAACATTTTTCCATAGGATACAATTAATTGCAAAAATGTTTTTGTTATCTATCTGATAAATACTGATACATATATATTTTGAAAGCCTTTTTTTCTGTTCAAAAAACTCGAGAACAGCTGTACCGATACTTTTGAATTCTTTGACATCGACTCTAGATCCGCCAAGGATGATAATAGAGGAAAAATAATTTCGAGATACATATTAAGGGGGCGATGCACCGCCCATACAAACTGAAGTTTTCACCCAAAATATCTCTGGAAGTATTCATGGTAGAGTGCTGCAACTTAGTATAGAGATATATAATATCAACGCCAAAGTCATGGAAAAAATGGGAGTCATTGAAAAAGGGGGCGTGGCACCTCCCAGACAAACACTACCATGAATACTTCCAGAGATATTTTGGGTGAAAACTTCCATTCATACGTACATTTAACTCAAAATATTTTGATGTATTTGTATAACTACCACCAAATGAAGTAAAAAAAAAGACAAATCCGAAAACAGTTTAGTGGGAATTTTGTTTTTTCAGTAGGTTTTTATGGCGTTACTAAAGAGCGAGAAAAGTTAAAATTTAGTTGTTACTCCCATAAATAATTTTTATTATTAATGATAATTTGTTAAAATCCTAATCATCATTAATTACAATTTAAACACCACTTCTATCACAATAATAATTATCCTCATCATTATCTTTATTACTATTTTCATCATCAACATCACCCACATCACCTTAATTTTTTTAGGTAATTTTTTATATGATAATAAATACGAATTGTACAAATTTTCTCTTCAACATTTTGCTATATGTTGTTGTTAAGCCTAGAAAGTAATTTAGAATATATAACCTTTAATAAAAATAATCATCATCTTCGCTCGCGTTATTGTCATCACCAGGGAACGGATTTTATGGAAATTGCCTTTTTTTCTGCTAAAGAGATAGAGTATATTCGATTAAGAATGTTCACGATTTAGTTTTCCCTGATTCCATATATACACATTTGATGTTGCCTTTTTTTGCCTTTTTTTTGCCTTTTTTAAGATATTTGCCTTTTCTACCTTTAAAAAAGTGACTATAGCATTTACAATATTTTTTTAAAGATTAAAAAATATACACATGCCCATGCGGCTTATAGAAGCGCAGGGACCTCTTGCCAAATTGGTGTTGGAAAAACTCAAAGCAGTTTTCTAAGCTAACGTAGGCTTGGCGACAATCCGCCCTTATTCCTGATAATATGAACGTTTCAAACGTTCCATATTTAAATTGGGCTCCACTTGTATCAACTTACGTCGAGCGCACGTTTAGTACATTCAAGGCTTTTCTTCGCGAAAATCGAATGAAAATGCTGCCAGAAAACGTCAAAATGCATCTTGTGGTTCAATGTTACTAGAACTATACAGACTAAAGTTTTATGAGTTAGAAACCGGAAAGGATAAAATAGTCAAAGATTCAAAGTACAAATTTTTCATATAATGAAACTAGTTCATTGTTTTTATCTTTTTACTTTAATATAAACATTTCTAAAATAAATGTATTTTTTGATTGTTCATCGTATCCTCTGTCTTTGTTTAGTGCCTTATTTTGCTTTTTTTGCAATACCTAGTGCCTTTTTCTTCGTTATTTTATTTTGCCTTTTTTATAGGTTTTTAGGTCCTAAAAATCCGTTCCCTGGTCATCACTATCAATATCTTCATCATCGCTATAAGGCTGCATAATTAACGACTGTTGTGCTTCTTTCGGCAAATCCTACATTTTTTTTGGGGCAGTTTTCTCATACTTGATACAACAGGGTCGGAACTAATCAAAAGTCTATTGAATATATCTTCATTCGTCTTTTTTCTGTTGCACTTGCAAGAAAAATTTTCTCTGTAGCTCTTAAAATTTTTGTTCCGCGCCTCTAGAGCTTCTTCTGACAATTGACTGATAGGTAACAAAGCGTGGGATATTATCTCTGACCCATGGATGAAATATGTATGTACAGTAAAACCCGCTTAAATACCTCACGAAAAGTGTCAGCTTTTTGAGGTACTTAAAAGAACCCGCTTAAGTACCTCGATGGGGGTACTTAAGCGAACATAATTATTGATGTAGTTACATCTTTTTGTTAACTTACATAAATATGTAAATCCTTGAATAAAACATCAACATTTAATGAAGTATACGGAGTTTAAGACCAAGACCGTAGCATTATTTAAGATTTTTCAATTAAAATACAGTTCATTCCCTAACAAATACCATATAAACCTAAGCTTAAGATTTTATCTAACACTTAAAGAAAAAAATTCACCCAAAATACAATTTTTTTCTCTTAAGTTTTTTTTGATAATACAGATTTATAGCCCATTAAATTTTAGTGCAACAATCGGCTAGTTTCAAGTACGGTGGCCAGACGAACTGAATTTATCAGTACAGTACTGATTTTTCAACTCTTCTGCTGATTTTATTAGTTTCTTCAATCAGTACGCTAATGTCCTGATTTTTCAAAATTTGTACTGATTTTTACTGAATTTTCAATTCAAACCAAATACTTTAGGATTTACTTAAGGTTTTTACATAAAGTTGGAACTTCCTTAAACTGTACTGTAAAAAGAAAGAGGAAAATAATTTAAATATACTTGACATGTTTCAGATAATGTTTAATATGCCCAATAAAGTAATACAGTGAAACCCGCTTAAGTAACCCCCGCTTAAGTACCTAACCCGCTTAAGTAACCAACATTTTTGGGCAATAAGAATTTTTGAATGTAATCTGAAGAAAATCCCTCTCTTAAGTACCTCCCCACTCATTTACCCAACCCGCCTAAGTGCCTAAATTTTACAGACCCCATTTACCACTTTACCTATAATTTTCCCCTTTTAAGTGCTCTTTTAAAATTCCTAAAAATATTTACATATTTTGAAATTCAGTGACAACGTTACACACCTTCGGCAAAATATTATAAAAAATCAACG
>NW_023458557.1:12967893-12976958 GCF_013731165.1 Rhagoletis pomonella | reverse complement strand
GTTGTTTTTAACAGTATTTTGGTATATAAATAAAATATAGTTCATAAGAAAAGTGTTATCCATTTTACCATGAGTGTACACATCATTATATACAATATTTTATATTTAGGACATTTTTGAATATCAATAATGAGATCATTTCCATCTTCAGTATTTAAATAGTCAAAGAATTCTATATTTTTTATTTTAAAATTACTTTTAGTATGAAGTTCTTTTTAAAATTTTTTATTTAAAAGCCGGTTTCTTTCTTTGCGCCAGGAAGAAAACTTTATACTTAAGATCCTCTCAGTTACTTCGTTTGGGTGTCGTAGTGACAAAAACTACTGACTATTTATGGACTTCATCTATAATTCCTCGTGGCTTAAATTAATTTTTTCAACTACGAAAAAACCTTGAAAGGCTAAGAATTCGCTAAAAAGAGTATCTAACTCTATATCTTGTATGAAAAACTCTTTTACGATGTGAGTAAATTGTGAAAAAAGAATTGTAAGGTATAGGCAAAAACCATTCGAATATTCAAATTTGTTGTTATTAAACTGAAAGTTATTTTCAAGATAACTAGCAACACCCGACAAAAAAAACGTCAGCCTTGTTTTTAAATAATTAAACCTCCAACAGATCGAGGGCTTATATTCAATACCCTCCATCTGCATTTCTCACAAAAATGAGATTCTAATATAAAAATCCACCTAAGACTTAACCGTCATCGGTGATGTTTCGGTGATGTATCACGCTTGACAGAAGAATTTACTTTTAAATTGCAAAGTCAGAATTAACACGAGTGATGACAAATAAGACCCAGATGGGTACACAAAGTGGTTTTTGTGAAGATTGCAGATAGAGGCTATTGAATATAAGCCCTCGATATTAGGCTTGTTCCACAAGCTACTTGTAGAAAAACTCGAGCAAAGTTCGAACTGTGAGCGTATATCAAAGAAACTCTAAAACTTACTTGTGGAACGCGTATGTGTAACTCGAAGTTACTTCGAGTAGCTTGTGGAACAAACCTATTATCGCAACTGGTACGTAACGACCCGGCGATATGCCCATAAAACGATTAATATTTTTTTTTTTTTATTAATTTCTTGGGCATATCAAACATTATCTGAAACATGTTCTTACTTTTTACAGTATAGTTTAAGGAAGCTACAACGTTCAGCCTCATTGCGTAAGTCGTAAATTAGGCTAAATTGTACGACTCGACAACATTGGCATTGTCTACTGTCGTGCTGAAATAAGTAAGCGACGAAAATCGTCGAAAACTATACAGTGCTGCCAAGTTTTTCCGTTTTAATACACTAGTCGAATGGAAATTTTAGACAATGACGTGAGATTTTCTATACGATTCGACTATCGAAAAACGACTTGCATTCGACACGACTCTCGCAATGTGGGTGATTATGTAAAAACCTTAAGAAAATCCTAAAGTTTTTTCTTTGAATTGAAAATTCAGTACAAATCAGTACAAATTTTGAAAAATGAGGACATTAGCGTATTGATTGAAGAAATGAATAAAATCAGTACAAGAGTTGAAAAATCAGTACTGTACTGATAAAATCAGTACGTCTGACAACCGTAGTGCAAACCTCTACCACATATGTAGTAGATCTACCACATATTTTTTAAAATTTGGGTTTCTACCACATCTACCACACAAGGCTTAAAATCTACCACATTTTTAGACAGAAAATTTGTTTACAATTTTCACATAACTCTAAAATTTCAACTCAATTCCAATGAGAAGTATACAAATTATTCAATAAGTTTTTAAAAACGTACATCATAAATTTAGCTTTAAATAAATCTGCGCGTTAACTTTTTAATATTTCAAAAATCCGCTTATTTATATTTGCTGAAGTATGAAGGAGTTCTTTGTTCCATCCTGTGGTTTAATATATACACAAAAATATAAGTTTGTAAATGGGTCGAATATTTTATTATATTCTCTAACTAGAAAACTAATGTTATACATACTTGTTTTTGCATCAATTGCGTTGAATCGGTACGATCCATAAGCATTATATTTTCCGATCTAATTTTCCAGTTGTGCCCCTTTGGACTGCGGTGTGCGATATGTATACCCAATAAAAATATGAATTGGAAAATCTAC
Organism: Rhagoletis pomonella; assembly: GCF_013731165.1. Classification (NCBI taxonomy): domain Eukaryota; kingdom Metazoa; phylum Arthropoda; class Insecta; order Diptera; family Tephritidae; genus Rhagoletis; species Rhagoletis pomonella. The sequence continues at coordinate 12,974,848 of NW_023458557.1, read as the reverse complement.
CACATCTTATTCAAATCTACCACATATTTTTGCTGATTCTACCACACTAAATTAAAAAGGGGTTTGCACACTGATGCACACATATCAAAGAGTTTCATTCATCTGTAAGCTCATTCAGTATTGAATTCTGTTTACTTCAGCATTTTCAGAAATAACTCCCAAATGTAATAAGTCCCAAAGAAAAAGTAAAATAACTCCCAAATATTTTCCAACCAAAATGGGGCTTGAAATAACTCCCCACGAATTTTTTACCATTAGGAGTTATTTAATTTTTGTTGGGACTTATTTCATTTTGTTTGCAATTTAAACATTGGGAGTTATTTCGTTTTTGTTGAAACTTATTTCATTTTTCTTAAAATTACAATTTAACAAATTTAGACGTTTTTCTAACGGTTTCTGAAACTGTTGTAATGTAAGTTGTAGCAAAACAATTTGTTATTTTTTTTAAACAATGCGTACGCAATCAGTTCTTGTTAGAATTTCCATTATTAAAGATCGGTGATAAAGTGCAAAAAAAATGTCAATCCTTGCGTTTTAAATAATGACTGGCAAAAGACGAAAGAGTAGAGTATTGTACAAACCAGATTAAAAGTAGGATATATTATACGTGTTACGAAACAAGTTGTAAGTCGCGAGTGATTTTGGAAAACGGGCAATGTCGTAAGGTCATAGACTTCATTGAACATAACCATAGGGTTCACCGTGAATTGTATAAAGAACTTAAAGCCCTTAACCAAATAAAGGATCAATGTTGGGATGGCACAATTATATTAGGCGCTCCTAGTGCTGTAAGTGGAGTCCGGGAGAATTTTCGAAACGTATGCATGAGGTAAGCTAATATTTCACATTGGGTGATTAACAATGCCTTTTGTTAATATATACAACAATAATACAAAAAATATTAATTTCAACAAAGTTAAACGTGGTCTGCAAATTTTTTGCAGCATCTCCGAAGACTCCAACTGATGTTGTTAATATGTTTAATAGGGAAAGTATTTTCTTCAATAACTTTGGACTTACTTTGCATGAGAAAACAGCGTTTTTTTAAAGTTTGCCTCTACTCGAAGGACTTTGCGTACTGCGTCTTTGGATCTGATAAGATTGTGTAGCTGATCGATGAAAACGTTCCCAACAACAACAATAAAAAGATTTTAATCGATGGCACATTTTCAATGGATGTTTTAAACAGTTGATTTTGCTCCATATTGAATATTATGAAAAGGTGAGATAGAGCCGGAGGAGGGGGGGGGCGCAACTACCGGTGGCGCGCCTCGTCGCGCTTTTATTTAACTTGGTCATCGATTTTAAACTAACTTCCCGACAAGGTAGAGACTTGAAATTTTCAGCATAGTTCCAATCACCAATAAGAAGTATAGTTGCAGGCGCTAGTAAGGAAATCAACTTCAACAGTGTTTAAATTGCCAAACTGTTAAGTTTAAAGTACTTCTGTTAAGAATAACATTATTTGATTTCCTCACACAGGGAGTTATGGAAATACACAGATACAATAAAAGCCACGCATAATTCATATGCATGCATCTTAAAAGTGTACATACATAGGTACTTCTACTATCGCGCAAGCGAAAAAATTTTAGTTAGTACGATCAGGGTTAGTACGATCACGGTTGCCATCTATACTTAGCTATGAAGTGCCATATTGAGGATATAACAGTGGCAAAATGTGCCAAATAGGAAAATAAAAGTGCCAAAAAAAGCTGTCATTCTTTTTAGTTCTTCTCATTTAGCATTAAAGGTACAAACACATTCCTAAAACAAAAGTCCAATGCAAAGTAAGATAAACCAGTTGTATACACTATGGAAATTAGAAAATTTTAGTTGAAAAAAAGAAGTACACGCAAAGGATTTCACAAAAATGAATTGAAATATTATTATTTTTCAAAAGTGCCAGATTGCAAAATTAAGTGCCAAATTGAAAAATGGAGTGCCGTTTGAAGTAAAATACGGTCAAAAATGGCACGGTTTGAGCCAAGTTGGCAGCCCTGTGTTCGATGTGTTTCTTCTGGGCATGAATCACGTAACTTTGACTTTGACGTAACTCGTATAAACACTGATTTATGCATTTGTGTTGCTGTTACGTCTTACTATTAATGTTACGTGAAGCAAAACTGGAATCGAGTTGACCATATCGCACAAACGATCAAACAATTTTGGGTTTTCATGAAGCAACACAATCTCGACACGATATCGTTCAGACGATTGTCGTCATACGTGATTCATGCCCTGAATACTGTTAAGGCGATGTGGATAATGCTGCATAGTCTTGTGCCATGGGATGCTAAAGGTAAATGGAAAATAATTGTCTCTAATTAACATACCGAAGTGGTCAAAAGGCTTAGGCCCAATTTTAGATGGCCTACTTAAGTAGAGATTGTTGATTAACTTTCACTAATCATTTGCAGATCATACATTTAATCTGAACGTAAAAGGCCAATATTGGATATTTAAATATGAGATATGCAACCCTGGGTTTGTACCAAACAACCAAGATTGACTGGTAGGTTGTTTAATCAATCCCACCAAAAAACAATCTGCTGTTCAACACAAAATGTAAACAAGCAAGCAAATGCAACAACAATTTCAAGGAACAAGCAGCGGTGCTGCCAATTAATTGGCATATTTAAATAAAGTTGATCTGAAACCCAACGAAAGCTAAATGGAATTTAACCAGCAATCCACAATTAAACTTAGGTGCCGTTTAAATATTCATTTGAATTTGAATTTGAATTGATTGGCATATTTAAATAAAGTTGATCTGTAGCCCAACGAAAGCTAAATGGAATTTAACCAGCAATCCACAATTAAACTTAAGTGCCGTTTGAATATTCATTTGAAATTGGCCCTTAGGGCCCGTTGTTCAATGTCTGATTAACACAAATCGGAGGCTTCTACCTCAGGTTAAATACAACAACTGCTTTATCGATCACATGTTATATGCATGATGTCGAAATCTTCGATAATGATGTGCTGGTGACAGCCATATATTGAACAACGGGCTGATAACTTAGATGAAAATGCTTCAGTTTAAGATAGACTTTACATTTAAAGAACTTTTCTATTTAAAGCAACAAAATAAAATCTTTATAAGAGCTATTTCCATTATATAAATAAAAATAAAATATATAATCTAAAAACAATATTTTTTAAAAACAAGCTTTTATTTAACATGTACAATCAAAGGAATAAAATAAAATAGTATAACAAAAGTTTTTTTTAGCAAAAGATTTTTATAACTGCACTAAAATTAATAAACTAAAATAAGTTAAGCTTTGGTCAATGTGACTAGACGTCAATATGGACATTTTACCTCCGGTTTGTGTTAAGCGGATACTGAACGGCCCTTAGCCAAGTATTGTCGTTGACCGCGTGAAGCTGTCTGCAGTGCGTTTGCCATTCGGTTTCAAAAATTTGTTAATCGAATAATTTGGTGCTAAATTTTAATTTCCATTACATTCGTTTTAAGAGGATACATATATACATATGTACGGATATACAAATCGGCGATGTTTTTGCAAAACCGCCCATCGACCAATTGCAAAACAAATCCGTACAAATGTACAAATCGTGTGATCTTCACTTAACAGCTTTGTTAGAATGTAACCCTGCTTTATGCTACATGAAAACACAGCAACCCAGTCCTGCGCCGTTGTACCATACAGACAGCTACATGTTGTGAGACCGTGCGACTGACACACACCACCGGGCTGTCACTTCAAGAAAGTTGTTGTTGTCTATCCTTCTTCGTTTCACCAACATCTGGGAAAGTAAGTCGATTCTCTACAGCAAACTACACTTTAAAATAAAGAATATTTAGAACCAATTTTTGAGGGCGTTTCATTTTCGTTTATAAATTTTACATTTTGGCTTCCCTTGCGGGGAAACGTCCCAATATTGTACGAAACACTCAACTGCTTGTACTGGTTTTGCGATCAGTGAGCTGCACCCCGGTTTGTTGCTGAACCGCCACGTGAGAAGAACGTGGATAACCTTAAAAAGCGAACTAAGTTAAATTGCACCGGCATGGAAGGCGAGAAAGAAGAGAGCCTGGCTAAGCTCATTATTCACTTTTCGGCAAATACACGAAAAACCGCGATGCAGAAACAAACCCGGGGTTACTTGATAGCACGCAAACGACTCCTAGATGATTATTGGGCCAAATTTACCGCGGCACACGAGGAAGCTTTGCAATTAGCCATAACATCGAAAGACACCGCGTCTAAGACACAGTTGGATGATAGCCGTTTTGCAGAAATCGAAAGCGGCTATTGTGAGGCATTAGGGGAGTAGGAAGACGCACTCTATAATCAGGCACCAAGTCCATCAGGGACGACTGAAAGCGTACCCACAAAGACAACAACAAAGTTGCCGAAAATCGAGCTGCCAAAGTTCGACGGGACCTTTGCAACATGGTTATCTTTCAAGGACATGTTCTCCACTTTTGTTATTAATGACGTGACCTTATCCGATGTCCAGCGATTGCATTATTTAAAAGGCTGCTTACCGGGAGACGCCGAACTGCTTCTCCGAAATTTGCTAGTTGTTGACAGCAATTTCAAAGTTGCCTGGGATATACTTCAGCAAAGGTAGGTTAACAAAAGACGACTTCTGCGCGCTACTTTCACAACATCGTGAAACTTCCTAGCGCGTCAGCTGAATGCTCAACAGCAATACGGAAGCTTATGGACGGGGTCACAGAGTCCTAGCGTGCACTGACGCAGCTTGGTAGACCCACGGAGAAGTGGGATGATTGGCTTGTGTATCTGATCACCGAAAAGCTAGATATAGAAACACTTAAGCAATGGCAGTTGTCCCTAGATACTGCCAACCACATCCCAACATATAAAGAATTATAAGCAGCTGCAAATCAGAAGACAAAGGACAACGGTCCTAAGCCAGTGCGCCATCAATCCGTCCGCTGCCATCAAGCCAATTATCTACCATGCCCCTGCTGTGCAGGAAAGCACATACTGATGTTCTGCTCAGAGTTTAAGGCCCAATGTCCAACTCATAGATTACAAACAGTTATGGCAAAGGGTCTATGCAATAATTGCCTGAAGAGCGATCACATGCAAAACAGATGTCCGTCGTCGTTCTCATGCAGGCACCACACGATGCTTCATGATAGTGTCCAGCAGAGAACAGTAGACTCGGTTGCGTCAAATCATGTGCGTGCCACTACACCCATTACGTGTATATCAACACAAAAGCATTCACGATCGTCAACACTACTTGCCACCGCCCAGGTGAGTGTTGTCTCTCCTTCTGGGCGCGCGTTCACACTCAGAGCTCTTGTTGATAGCGGCTCCCAAGCCACATTTATCAGCGAACTCGCTGCTCAGCAATTGAAACTCCCGCGGCTTCGCATTCGAGTACCTGTTACTGGAGTCGGGGGAGCCCAGATTGGCAAATCCACCGGGACTGTTGACTTCATAATGCGCTCGCTTGTAAATAGTAAATTCTCGTTGAGCTGTTCAGCTCTGACTCTACCAAGTTTTGGTCACCTATTGCCCACAACGCGTGTTAAATACAATGTGCTCCAAGAATACGCTGGCCTGGAATTGGCAGACCCACAATATAACAATCCAGGATCTATCGACTTAATCCTGGGGGCAGATGTATATAGCGTGTTGTTGATACCAGAGATCAAGCAATTGCCCGAATGCTCTGCCATCGCACAAAGAACCCATTTAGGATGGGTAATATTTGGAAAGGTGCCGGACCAAATAATCCCACTGGAGCGACCGACGGTCTGCGCTGCCACATCCGTGAAGCTCAACGAGTTAGTTAAGCTAATGTGGCAATTCAACGAGCAAGATGATCTATCAGCGTCAGCCCCAATGAGTGAGGATGAAGCTGAATGTGAATCCTTTTTTGAGGGCACGGTTAAGCGCACAAATTGCGGTCGTTACATCATAAGATATCCTTTAAAAAATGGAGCCGATTTAAATAAACTAAAGAATTCGAAGGAGGACGCGTTCCGGTTATTTAATTATCAACAAAAACGCTTAGAAAAGGATTCGACGTTGAAACAACTTTATGAATCGTTTATGGATGAGTACCTCCGCCTCGGGCACATGGAGCCTGTCTCCGAACGCTTTGAACCGCAACAATTTTGCTACATACCCCATCATGGGGTTTACAAAGAATCTAGTTCTACTACGAAGTTGAGAACAGTTTTCAATGCGTCGTATCGGAATAAGTCACGAGTATCGTTGAATGATTGCTTGCATGTAGGCCCTAAACTGCAAAATGAACTGGCGTCGGTTACGCTGAAGTGGCGTACTTACCGTATAGGGTTTATGGCAGACATTGAGAAGTGCTATCGTCAAATATTGGTTGACCCTGACACTGACTTACAGCGAATTGTTTGGTTAAACGAGATGGGGGATCCGACGGTTTATCGTCTACGTACAGTCACTTATGGACTTAACTGTTCGCCATATCTTACAATAAAAGTCCTCCAATAGTTGGCCAAAGATGAAGGTGATTCTTTCCCACAGGCAGTCCAAGTACTAAAGGACTCCTTTTACATGGACGATTGTCTGCACGGTGCGGATGACCCTGAAAGTGCGATACGTCTCCAAACGGAACTTCAGCTTCTGCTGGATAGAGGAGGGTTCACTTTGCGAAAGTGGAACTCGAAGTCAATAGATTTCCTGCATAGCATCGAAGATGAACAAGTTGATGACGAACATAGATGTAACTTTGATCAACATCAGGAAGTGAAAGCATTGGGTCTTTATTGGATCGCCTCGTCCGATGAGTTTATCTACAAGGTCAATATGACAGATCTATCTGGCCCTATTACCAAGCGTCAACAACTCGCGGATGTTGCTAAGATATATGACCCTCCTGGCTGGCTCGCACCGATTGTTATAACAGGTAAAATAGTCTGCCAAAATTGTGGGTCATTGCCTGCAACTGGGACGATGTCATT
>NW_023458557.1:12966554-12967793 GCF_013731165.1 Rhagoletis pomonella | reverse complement strand
TTTTGGGCAATAAGAATTTTTGAATGTAATCTGAAGAAAATCCACCCAACTAGCCCATTGTTACACAAAAATTTAAGGGGCTATCAAACTGTATTATCAAAAAACACTTCAGAGAACAAAAACTTTAAATTTTGGGTGAATTTTTTTCTTTAAGTGTTGTATGAAATCTTAAGCTTAGGTTTTTATGGTATTTGTTATGGAATGAACTGTAATTTAATTGAAAAATCTTAAATAATGCTACGGTCTTGGTTTTAAACTCCGTATACTTCATTAAATGTTCATGTTTTATTCAAGGATTTACATATTTATGTAAGTTAACAAAAAGATGTAACTACATCAATAATTATGTTCACTTAAGTACCCGCATCGAGGTACTTAAGCGGGTTCTTTTAAGTACCGCCTAAGTACCTCAAAAGGCTGACATTTTTCGTGAGGTACTTAAGCGGGTTTTACTGTACAACAAAAAAATAATTTGTTTTATGGGCATATCGCCGGGTCGTTACGTATCAGTTGCGATAATATGATGGAGCTTAAATTATTTAAAAAGAAGGGTGACGTTGTTTTGTCGAGTGTTGTTGGTTATCTCGAAAATAACTTTCTTTTTAACAGCAACAAATTTGAACATTCGAATGGCTTTTGCCAATAACTTACAATTCTTTTTTCACAATTTACTGACATTGAAAAGAGTTTTGCATACAGACATAGAGTTAGTCTTTTTAGCGAATTATTAGTCTTTCAAACATTTTTTTGTAGGTGAAAAAATTAATTTAAGCCATAAGGAAATATAGATGAAGTTCTTAAATAGTGGTACTTTTCCACAGTTTTAACAAATATGTAATTTTGTTTTTTACAATACCACTCTCAAACGAAGCAACTGAGAGGATCTTGAGTATAAAGTTTGCTTCCTGGCGCAAAGAGAGAAACCGGCTTCTAATTAAATTTTGTGAAAGTGAACTTCAAATTAAAATTAATTCTAAAATGCAATGTATAGAATTCTTTGACTATTTAAATACTGAAAATGGATATGATCTCATTATTGCTATTCAAAAATGTCATAAATATAAAATAATTTATTGTTTTCTGTGTACAATGATGTGTACACTCAAGTTGAAATGAATAACACTTATTTTTTAAGAACTATATTTTATTTAATATAATATCTTATTTTCTGGCCAATTTTCGTAGTAAATTTTATTAATTTTGATGAGCTTCTTTGGCCTAGTTGGTGATTAGTGCAAA
>NW_023458557.1:12962530-12966454 GCF_013731165.1 Rhagoletis pomonella | reverse complement strand
AAATTACAAATTTTTTCAAATGTGGAAAATTACCAATATTTAAGGACCCAATCTATAATTCCTCATGGCTTAATTAATTTTTCCAACTACGCAAAAACTTTGAGAGACTAAAAATTCGCTAAAACGAGTATCTAACCCTTTTTCTTGTATGCAAAACTCTTTTACAATGTCAGTAAATTGTGAAAAAAGAATTGTGAGTTATAGGCAAAAGCCACTCGAATATTCAAATTTGTTGTTATTAAACTGAAAGTTATTTTCGAGGTAACTACCAACACTCGACAAAAAAGGCAGCCTTCTTTTTAAATAACTTTTCGTTAATTTATTTTGTTTCGATGTTAACGGTTGATGATTTATTTCATTTCACGAAACGAAACGAAATTATTTTGATAAGTTATTTTTGCGCATCAACAAAACGAAATCGATTCATATAGTTTCTTGAGCATCTCTGGTACAAACATGAGTTAACTTACTAAAATGTTTATAAAACTGTTAGGAACGCACCATTCTATTGGGGTGTTCGAACCAGTCATATTATAATAAGTAATCATTCGCTGTTTCCTTGTACGTGAAACAAAGTTTTACGACCGGTTGGGGTAAGGTTTAACCCCTTAGCCCCGCTTTGAACTCGCCGCTACTGAATTCTATAAACTGTCAGTTTTCACAAAATATAAAATGAACACGTGTATTTTAAATTGCCATGAAAACTGTGTTGCTAGCTTCATGTTGCCAACATGTTGAAAGCTTTTCACAGCGTGAACAGAATACTACTTTTCTGAGGAAATATTGGCTGCATTTCTTTATTCATTCTGAGCGTTTGGAATAAAATTTTTTGTTTATTTAATCCTTAGAACGTTCCTGATGATATGTTGACGTATATTTCAAACGCATTCTGTTTATTCCGGCTGTGACGTAGCCATTGTGGAATTTCACACTTATTTCACAGAAAGAAATTTTATATGCAATTTGACAGCTTTTTCACGAGAAACAGGAACAGAATACTATGCTTAATAAGAAAATTTGAAGGATTTTAGATTTTGGGTATGGTACCACGAAATGTCACAATCTGGTTAATTGTCAGGTTGTTAATATGGCGACGAAAAAGTGACAATGGAACTACCTTGTTTTTTGTATCACGCCCAATTCCAGCCGCTCATATATGAGCCATTCTTTTTTAAGTCGGACGGATTTCGTAAAAAAAAAATTATGTCATGTCTCCGATTCGCTTCAAATTTTTTTGTGGATTCTATACATGAAATAAGCTAACACGTGTTCGTATAATTTTAAATCCCTAATTTACTGGTCTTCACTATGCAAATCAACTTCAAAAAGTTCAACTGTTAATAGCTAAGTTAGCTTTAGGACAATCATGACCACCTTATATATATATGTTAAGCCCGTTTCTTTGGCTTTAAAACGACGTTAAGATGAAGTCTTTACGATGGACATATTGAAGGGGTACATGATTAGTCAGAATCACGAAAAAATGCAGACTTTGACAGATCATATCTCCAAGGAAAAAAGCAAAAAAAATCCTCGAACACGTGTTAACTTATTTCATGTTCTATACACCCATAAAAAAATGTAAAGCCAATCGAAAGTGTGACACCAAATTTGGTGCCCGATATGAAAAAGAATGTCTCATATATGAAGTAGCAAGCTTTCGTTTGTAGAACTTTTTAATTTTTTTTTGTTGTAGAACCTGTGAACTTTACAAAGTAGAATTTTGGAAATTTAAAAATTTATACAAACAATTTTGTACGTGTCCGGTCCATTTAGACATTCGAGGTTACAACTCTTCCAACTTTTTGAATCGTTATATCTCGGAAACGGTGGCTCTTACGACAAAAAGTATTTATACATTTTTTATAGATAATTATCTGATATACAATTTTTGTCTAAGCTAATTTTATGATAAACTTTCCGTTTTGCTTAAAATCGCGAAAACCCCGTTTTTGTGACCTTTGACACCGAGTAACTTTTTTTCTAGGTATCGGATCGATGAGGACTTTCTAGATTTCATTTATGATGGTGTTTTGAACAATCTTATCAATTTTCAGCTGGGTGGGAATTTTTGTAACTTCACTCCTATTTTTGGTCTAATTTGACCGGACTAACGTAGAAATAGAAAACTTGTTACTTCACATGTATGAGCGCCTGGTATTGGGAAATGAAAATTTCGTTTTGTAAAATGGGCACATAAGTATATATTTTAAAAATGGGTATTATGGACTGGTTTCTCCAACTCAACTTAACTTAGTTTAGCCACTTTTTGGACTTAAGTCAAAAGTTAGCCTACGTTTTACACAGCTTATTCTTGATTAAGTCAAGAAAATTGGCTTAACTCAGTTAAGTTGAGTTGGAGAAACCAGCCCTATATGTATGTATCTATGTGGATAAATCATGGACTGAATGATGAAAGCTGATAGATGTTATGCATGATTATTTCATATTATGCATATTTCCCATATTGCACCCAGTTTTTAAACAACCAAAAAGATAAATTGGTAAAATATGTTCATGAGAATCAAGCTGCGATTCATATGTGGAAGAGTCCAAGCATTACTTACGAAGGGACGTGGTTTATCCCGTGCAACCGCTGTATCATATCGATTTCCTTGTAAAGCTCATACACTTCCTCATACCACCATCTGCGGTAGCCAATCTAAACATACATGTGTATTTTGAGTGTATACAATTTGATTGGAGCTGAATTAGAGAATGCACACCAGTGTGCAAACTAGGGTTGCCAGATTTTTTATGCGCGAAATCAGTACGTTAGACTTTTTCATGCTAAAGAAATCAGTACTTTTCAGTACATTTTTATTCAAAGAAAAGTTATGAATGTAAGTATCAGATGCTACTTTAAAACGCCAAAGTAGTTGTTTTTAACAGTATTTTGGTATATAAATAAAATATAGTTCATAAAAAATAAACGTGTTATTCATTTTAACATGAGTGTACACTAGGTTGGTCCAAAAACAGTAAAGTCGGAATTGTAATGCTCTCACCACCTAGGAATGTGATATATCAAAAAAAAAAATATACCCCCATATTTTTTATTTTGAAATCAAATTATATTTAGAGGTCGCTCAAAGCGCTCAAAGTTTTCCATGTATTTTTATATGAGAAAAAATAAATTTTTTCGTAGAAATGGTATAGAGTTCTTGAAGGTCAATATTTCGATAGCAAAACTATGGTTCTCTTCAGGAAACTTTCAATAATAACACCCAGTTGTTTATTTAACCATTTTTTTATACTGAAGATTTTTTATTGGTCGCCCCATTGTATTTTTCGAGGTTTTTGTGGGTTTTTGGCGGACCTATAAATTATAGTTGCAACGAAAAAATAGTTCAATAAACAATTGGGTATTATTATTGGGAATCTCCTGCAGATAACCAGAGTTTTCTGGTAGAAAAATTTGGATTTTTAACTATTCTATACCATTTCTACGAAAATTTGTTTTTTCCCCATATAAAATACATGAAAAACTTGGGGCGCTTTGAGCGACCTCTAAATATTTTTTGATTCCAAAATAAAAAATAAGGGTATATTTTTTCGATATAGAACAATCCTAGGGGGTGAAAGCATAAAAATTACGACTTTACTTTTTCACATGCATTTTTGAACCACCCTAGTGTACACACATTGTTCACATAAGCCAATAAATTATTTTATATTTATGACATTTTTGAATAGCAATAATGAGATCATTTCCATCTTCAGGATTTAAATAGTCAAAGAATTCTATACATTTCATTTGAAAATTACTTTTAACATGAAGCTCACTTTAAAAAAATTTAATTAGAAGTCAGTTTCTCACTTTACGTCAGGAAGAAAACTTTATACTTAAGATCCTCTCAGTTGCTTCGTTTGAACAAAATTACAAATTTTTTCAAATGTGGAAAATTACCAATATTTAAGGAC
>NW_023458557.1:12946327-12962430 GCF_013731165.1 Rhagoletis pomonella | reverse complement strand
AAATTACAAATTTTTTCAAATGTGGAAAATTACCAATATTTAAGGACTCAATCTATAATTCCTGATGGCTTAATTAATTTTTCCAACTACGCAAAAACTTTGAAAGACTAAAAATTCGCTAAAACGAGTATCTAACTCTTTTTCTTGTATGCAAAACTCTTTTACAATGTCAGTAAATGGTGAAAAAAGAATTGTAAGTTATAGGCAAAAGCCACTCGAATATTCAAATTTGTTGTTACTAAACTGAAAGTTATTTTCGAGGTAACTACCAACACTCGACAAAAAAGGCAGCCTTCTTTTTAAATAACTTAAGCTCCATCATATTACCGCAATTGGTATGTAACGACCCGGCGATATGCCCATAAAACGATTGATCTTTTTTTACCTTCCTTTTATTAGCTCGGGATGTAACTATGTAATATTGATGCGCCTAAAAGAGATGCAGCGATTTCGATTCTCAAGTTACATACCTGATGACAGTACGAATGGCAATTATAATAGGGAGGTTTTAGTTTTTTAAACTATAATTTTTTTGTATTTATTTCTTGGGCATATCAAACATTATCTGAAACATGTCAACTATAACAAATTATTTTCTTACATTTTACAGTACTGTTTAAGGAAGTTCCAACGTTATGTAAAAAACCTTAGGAAAATCCTAAGGTATTTTGTTTGATTGAAAATTCAGTACAAATCAGTACAAATTTTGAAAAATCAGGACATTAGCATACTGATTGAAGTTAAGTGAATGAAATCAGTACGAGAGTTGAAAAATCAGTACTGTACTGATAAAACCAGTACGTCTGGCAACTGTAGTTTGCAATCAACCAATATGCTTCTGTTATAGTAGGGAAACGCACGATGCTAAATCGGGATGTACTCGAGCGTCATTTTGACCTATTGGATTTTGATGATTATATGATGGGAAGAAAAAAAGTCATGTGATGTTTTTCCTTCCAGGGTGGAGGATCTACAGGGTTCCAAAAATGTAAAAAAAAAACAGTTACGTGGATTTACTCGAGCTTGTCAAATATTGATAGTGAATAAATCAAACGTGTTTCTGATGACGGAAATATGCTAATCTGCTGGTTTGCATAGTGGGGTTGGGCGTACGGAAGGGGCAAAAATGGGTGACAAAAAAATTTGCTCGTCAAATATTCACAAGGGATGTTAAATAGGCCCGAATGAACCTCCCATTCAATAACCTGACGATTCAGATGTGACCCAAGCTCGTGGCGTCTTCTTAAAGATGCAAAAAAAATTGCCATTTGGATTTACTCGAGCGCATCAAAGTTTCATACAGAAGGTTCATCTCGATGCTCTGGTCGTTCTGTTCCATAATCTGACGATTATCTGGAGGGGTTTTCTTAATCTGACGGTTTAAAAAATTAATTTCGTTTCTGAGATGCAGAGTCAACCAAACATATATTACTGTAAACACTTATTATTTTATCCGTGCAACTATCATACAGCAAGTCCGGTTCGACTTGGTCATCGATTTCAACAATTTCAATTTTAACAAGAAGTAATTGACAATATTTGTTTTACATATTAAATGAAAAGTGTGATATTATAGAATTTAGTAGGTATTATACCTGAGTCCCCTAGAATAGTCCAAAAAGATTTTGACAAGAATTTGATCACACACAAAAACCATTTCCACTCATCGTGAATCACAAAATATGTACCTTGTTTGTACCTACGCTAGAACCACATTAAGAAAAACCCAATTTGACTTAATACATATTTCTTTCAAGTGTTTATAAGTACCTGTGTCTTTACAGCGCATTCGCTGAAACCGTACTCAAAAGCATACAAAATTTGTTGTTTTATTTCGATATTTCTTTAATAATTGATTTGCGCGATTGACCGAAATGGAAGCGAAAAATAATTCAAATTTATTTTAATAATAGTTCAAATTTAAAACAGGCTGTGAAAAGAAAACTAGCCTATTTTTACTTCGCGTCGAATGAGTGATGTGCTTATACCTGTTTTTTAACAGATTTCAAAAATAAAAAACAGATTTTAAATCAAATTGGATACCTTGTTTATGCCAACACATAAAGCGCTTTGACCCAGTTCGCTGTGATTCAAGACGGAAGCATAAACCAACTTTGACTCGAATATGTTTTCAAATCGCCTTTTTTACAAGCTTTTATTTAACTTGGTCATCCCGCGGAAATTTCCAATAAATTTTAAATTAACTTCCCGACAAGTTAGAGACTTGAAATTTTTAGCATAGTTCCAATCACGATGACAATGCAATTTAAAATATAAATGAATTCCCTATATGGTCCAGGGGTCTTGATTCAAAGGCGGTCAAAACATAGTAAAATTTATGGCTAACAGAGCGTAATTTGCCAAAGAACGTAAAACCAGAGCAAAGCTATTTATGGCAAATTCTAGATATCAACCTAGTCTAGATATGAACCTCGTTGTAGGCATCATATCAAGGAGATACAATTAGAAGACTCTAGATGTCGCCCCGCCAGAAGAAGTTAAATATTGCGAGTAAATATATGCACCATACGCTACAGCGGAAATGGGATTGATTGATGAGATTGAAAATGAAAAGCGTGGGCGCATGTAATAGACATGAATTGATATGAAGGGTAATATATGTAGTTATGTATGAATGTGGATATATGAATAACGACCGCTTAAAATCGATCTCAAATTTGCACTTTCTCTGTAGAAATTTTAGGTCTATGTTATGTAGTTTGACTATTGTCAATTAAATCTAATGTTTTGTATTGCATGCGCTTCACGTTTTTCGTTTTCAATCTCATAAATGGTTTATAATGACTTTTGCTAAAATTTCAAAATCAACAACGGGCCCTTAGCTTAGATGAAAATGCTTCAGTTTAAGATAGACTTTACATATAAAGAACTTTTCTATTTAAAGCAACAAAATAAAATTTTTATAAGAGCTGTTTTCATTATAAAGGTTTGCTCAAGCAGCAGCGGTATGGTACCGCGCGGTGTAACTCCATATGGCATATTTGCTCATGTATGGATATACATATATACTTTTGTATATAGTTAACTTACGTACATACCCAGTAGAAATTCTATGCATACAACATCGCTGTTGGTGGCATGAGCTTGCCACTGTGTATACATGTGTGTGTATAAATTTGAAAATAATTTGCAAGAATCTCCACAAACATACAACCTAATTGTATACTATGCACTTAGCTTTAAATTTTAACATTTTCGCAGCTCCCTATGTTTATCTTCATCTAAAGCAGGCATCACAAGATGTGTACATTTTAACAGTTACAGAGTGGTGTTGTTTGTAAGTTGTTATTGTGCTAAACTCATTGGCGCATATTCATAGTCATATTTAGTTCACAACTAAGTCGAAACTATCCTAAGTTATAACTAAAGCTATTCATAGTCGCCTTAGTTTCGACTTTTCTGGCTAGTTACCAACTTAAAATTTAGTTTCGGCTGCAGCTGCAATTAAGTCGTAACTTGGAAGAAGTATTTTATTAAGTTAAGGAAAAAAAGACGAAATATGTAAGAATTAAGTTGGCAGAGCGTGATTTTGATAATATCGAATGATCTCGAATTGAAATTTACAAAGAGCGATCCATTTTAATCGGAAGATGAAATTAAATGCGTATTACAACTCGAATAAGGCTACATCACAATTTTATAATTAGAATGATTTACATATATAAATGCTCAAATAATAAGTCAATTTCAAGCTTATTATTTTAAAGCAAATTAGTGCATAACATTTAGATATGTGTTTGTATGTTTCACAGCATGCTTTCGATAAATATCGACTTCACATCGTTGCGGTAGTTCTGGCTATTTCACACAATTAACAAGAAACTTATATCTTATTCTTTTGCATAAACATGCAATGAAAGTAAAAATTACATATACGGATGATCACACTTGACATTATTTAATAAAAATGTAATTTTTCCAAAATATCGTAAAGAAAAATCGATACATTTTCACTCGTTTTGCAATATCGTAAAACTAAGTTAAAACTACTTACTAGAAGTCCGAAATGCGGCTATGAATAGAAGTGAACTTTTAGTTGGTACTTAAATTTAAGTTCCAACTTTATTAGTTTAGTTTATTAGTGTGACTGCCAAAATACACAAATCTGTATAAATGTACAAATCGTGCGATCCCTGCTTAACAGCTTCTTTACAGCGTGTTCACTACTGCTAGTGATAGCAAAGCGTAATTTGCCAGCGCAACTATGTAGGATAGTTTTAGGTAGTGGTATAATAGACTCTATTGTGAATTCCTTGGCAAGATAAAATACTGGAAATTAGTTTGATTAAATCAGCTGTTAACCTTGGGATATTTCTATACGAATTTCTGCAGAGCACCTGCCGGGTGTATGGTTTGTACTTGTTTAAGAGAAATGAAAAGAAAAGAAGTAATAAAACTAAAATAAATACTGAATCACATGTCTGTCGGACTATCGATAGGACCAAAAAACAATCGATAGTAGGGAAAAATAAAAAACATCGATACTATCGATAGTGCCATCGATAGTTTTGCACCTCTATTAAATAACACACCGATTTGTTTCTGATTATGCTCCTAATTCGTGACACATTGGGCGCGTTCATATTGTCTAACCGTAGACTGTTTGTCCTAGAAACGCACAGTTGAGTAGTTCCGCTCAGTTCAACAGTTGCCAACTTTCCGTCATTTTTCCATCGTACAATTTTTTCGCTACCTGAACTCAACGTGCTTTGCTCAGCCTAAACAGATGATCGAAAAGATTTACGCCGCTTATATTAAATGTACTACGCTCATAAATGGAGAGTCAGCCCTTACTAAAAATATTATGTCCTGGTTATATAAAATAAAACTCAAAAGTTCAAAATAAAATAATGAAAAACAAAATTTTTTAAAAACAAGATTTTATTTAACATGTACAATCAAAGGAATAAAATAAAGTAGTGTAACAAAAGATTTTTTAGCAAGAAAATTTTGTCAAAACTGCACTAAAATTAATAAAATAATATAAGTTAAGGTCTCGTTAAAGTTACTAAAAGCCATTTAGTGAAAGGAGTTACTCAAACTCTAATGAAAATTACTAACAATTTGTAATAATTTGCTTCGTTTTTAAAAAGCTTGTCGGCGAATTCAGCGTACATGCATAATTGGTGAGGTATGTATATGTATGTATACAGATATTTAAATGCCGGTTTGCTATTCGTGCGACAAACTTTTTTAAAAACGAAGTAAATTAGTAGAAATTGTTAGTGATTTTCATTAGAGTTTGAGTAACTCCTTTCACTAAATGGCTTTTAGTAACTTTAACGAGACCTTAACTTATTTTATTTTATTCATTTTAGTGCAGTTTTGACAACATTTTCTTGCTAAAAAATCTTTTGTTACACTACTTTATTTTATTCCTTTGATTGTACATGTTAAATAAACTCTTGTTTTTAAAACATATTTTTTTTATATTATTTCATTTACTTCTCACATCGGATAGAAAACAGGTATAAACACATCACTCATTTGACGCGGAGTGAAAAAAGGCTGGTTTTCTTTACAGAGCCCGTTTTAAATTTGAATTATTATTATAACAAATTTGAATTCTTGCTCGCTTCCATTTCGGTACACCGCGCAAATTAATTATTTAAGAAATATCGAATAAAAATAACAAATTTGTATAAATGTTTGAAGGAAATATGTGTTGAGGCAAATCAGCTTTTTGTTAATGCGGTTCTTGCGTAGGTATAAACAAGGTACGAGTCAATACATTTTTGAAATTCAAACCGTATTGGAATTTGGTTTATGCGTCCGCTTTGAATCACATACCACGTTTATACGCACAGAATAATCGACTTAATTGAAAGCACATTGACACCGTACACATTTCGCTCTAGTGTTTATACTTACGGCTTTATGTCGGCATCAAAGTAAAGGCGCTGGCCCAATACAGGCTTGATTTGCACGCCTTGCTTGCTTTAATTTTCTTTGATTTACTTCAAAAACTCGTTTGGCCAAATGGCGGCTTGGAATGCTGTCAAAGCAACCAGCTGTATAGGTAAAAAGTCAAGGTCTGTTCCCTTACACTAAGAATAATTTTCCCACAAAATTCCAGAAAATTAAAAAAAAATACACAACAATATTTTCAGATTTATTTTTAAATTAATGCAAATTAATTTTTGTATTTCAAAGAAATGATAATAATTATACATACATATATAACTACATGTATTACATTTATTAAAAACAACAAACCAGAAATAAATTCGATTTTTCAAGAGACGACTGACCAGTAGTTTGACATCATAAATATCGCTAGCTTTGTGTAAAAAGTTGCTAAGTCTACATTTTATGAAACCTCATATTTTGATATGGGAAGCAAGTGAAATTAAGGATTAACGTACTTGTTTCATTTTTTCTCGTTTGTATTCAATGAGAGACAAATTTTCTAAGTCAAAAAGAGGCCCCGAATATCCGATAAGGCCAAAATAATGCGAAATCTTTTCATAAAGATCGAATCTACTGATTCGTATGGAGTTTTGCTTTACTTTAAACACTCAAAATCTTGTATTCAAAGTTCCCGTTAAATTTGTATAAATGGACTTAGCAACTTTTTACTTTAAGCCAGCGATATGTTAAATATAGATATGGAAACATAGAATCATTTTTATTGAACTTTGAATTACTTATCTTACTTCTTACTAATATTATAAATGTGAAAGTTTGTATGTTTGGATGTTTGGGAAATCATCACGCGGAAACGACTGAACGGATTTGCATGAAATTTGGTACGCAGATAGCTTATGGGCCAGACTGGTTAATAGGCTATTTTTTAAGAGTTGCCACCTGTTAAAAAGTTTAATTTATTTAATATGCGGGAACGACTGAATGAATTTGCATGAAAATTTGCACACAGATAACTTATGACCTAGGTTGGAAAATAGGCTACTTTTCCACCTGTTAAAAAAGATTTATTAAATTAATACGCGGAAACGACTGAATGGATTTGCATGAAATTTTGCAAGCAGATAGCATATGACCTATAGTGGAAAATAGGCGGATTTTTTGGAAGAGTTGCCACCTGTTGAAAAAGTTTAATTAAAATAATACGCGGAAACGACTCAACGGATTTGCATGAAATTTCGCACACAGATATCTTATGACCTAGGTTAGAAAGTAGGCTACTTTTTTAAGAGTTGCCACCTTTTAGGTTAGGTTAGGTTAAGGTGGCAGACCCGCAAAGGGGACTCACTTAGACATTTGATTGTCCATTGTGATACCACATTACATAGGAACGGTAACTGCGTAAAAATTACGAGAAGCGCTGGGTGCTCATAATGAAGTTCTTCAAACAGCTGATGTCCACTCCGGAGAGTCCCTCGGGAGTGTCGATGAAATGCGCACCGAGATGCTTAAACCGTAATCTAGCGAATGCCGGGCAGTTGAGTAGGAAGTGCTGAGATGATTCCACCTCGTCTTCCAGGCAACTGCGGCAGTAGGGATCCGTGACGATATTGAGTCGCACCGCGTGGGTTCCCATTGGACAGTGTCCGGTCAGTACACCTGTGAAAATCGAGAGCTGACGCTTAGCCAGCTGCAGCAGTTCCCTTGACCGCCCGCGGTCCACAACCGGCCAGAAGGACCTTGCAACTCTGCAAGTCGGGGTTTTTTCCCAGCGCTCGCTGAGCCGACCATGAGCCCATCTGTCCAAAAGCAGGCCGCAGGTTGCCAACGGAACTCCAATGCCCTCCCTATCCGAGGTGATGGCCTCAAGGGTGCCTTGCCTGGCCAGTTCATCAGCCCTGCAATTTCCCGCGATATCACTGTGCCCCGGGACCCAAATCAGCTTGATCTGGAAGTACTCCGAGGCAGTTGAGAGAGAGAGGTCAGGCATTCCCCAACCAGTTTTGAGCACACCATTAGCGATCCCAGCGCCCTGATTGCCGCCTGGCTATCAGTATATATATTTACCCTCCTTTTTGACAGTACATTGGTGCGTAGCCAATCGGCTGCCTCCTTTATAGCGGCCACCTCTGCCTGAAAGACGCTGCAGAGATCCGGCAGTCTGAAAGTAAGATCTACTGAGAGTTCCTGACAGTAGACACCTCCTCCAACTCTCCCTTCCAGCTTCGATCCGTCCGTAAAGATGTTTATTGGACCTCTTCTCCAAAGACCACCCCTCTTCCATTCATTCCTAGAGGGGATGTGCGTGGAGAAGGATCCTTTAGGGGCCAGCCTCGGGTGACCCCGGTCCATTTCTTTCTGCACGAAGTCGAAGCTTTCGAGAATTGTCGAGTGTCCGTGCGCTGGATTGAAAGAGAACCCAGAGCTTTTGAGCCTAATGGCTGAGCGAACCGCCGCTACTTTGCCCGAAATATCGACAGGTGCGACATTGAGTATAGCGTTTAGCGCTAAGGTGGGAGTGGTTCGGAGCGCCCCGCTGATCCCAACGAGGGCTGCCCTTTGCACGCGCTCTAGCTTCCTAACATGAGTGGTCTTTTCCAGTGAACTCCACCAGACGATGACCCCATACAACATTATTGGCTTAATTATGGTTTCATATAGCCAATACATCACTTTTGGGGAGAGGCCCCATCTCTTCCCTATGGCATTCTTGCAGCAGTAGAGGGCCACCGATGCCTTCCTCACTCGTTCCTCAATATTAGGTTTCCATGACAGTTTTCCGTCCAGGATCACGCCCAAGAACTTGACCCTGTCAGAGAGAACAAGTGGAACACCCCCTAATGAGGGAAGGTGGGCATGAGGCTTTTTGTACCTCCTGGTAAAAAGAACGAGCTCCGTCTTTCCAGGATTGACAGCAAGCCCGCAGCTAGCGGACCAATTTGTGACCCTGTTTAGGTACCCTTGCTTGAGATCGTACAGAGTGTTCAAGAACTTTCCTCTGACGATGAGTGCCACGTCATCCGCGTAGGCAATAACCCGGCATCCTGTCCTCTCCAATTCCTCCAGGACGTCGTTTATCACGACTATCCAGAGGAAGGGTGAAAGGACGCCTCCCTGCGGGGTGCCTCTGCTTACTTTACGCTGCTCAGAGGCGTTGCCCCATTCCGCTGTGACAGTTCTGTCGTGCAGCAAGTGTGAGATGAGCCTTACTAAGTAGCTCTCGACTCCGAGCTTAGTAAGGGCTCTTATTATCGCCCCAGGAAGGACATTATTGAAAGCCCCCCTCGATATCAAGGAAGGTACCCACTACAAAATCTTTGTTTTTAAGAGACTCCTCTATGGTTTTGACGATTGAGTGCAGGGCAGATTCCACGGATCTACCTTTCAGGTAGGCGTGTTGAGAGGGGCTAAAACGCTCTCGAGGAATCCTGTTTCTTATGTGCAGGTCAATCAGTCTCTCAAAAGTCTTCAATAAGAAAGATGAGAGACTGATTGGTCTGAAGTCCCTCGGGGATACATGAGAGTTCTTCCCTGCTTTGGGGATGAACGTGACCCTTACGCACCTCCAAGCCCCCGGGATGTATCCTCTTTCTAGGCAGCTCGCATAGATAGGGGTGAGCCAGCGGCACGAGACCTCCACAGCCTTTTGCAGCTGCGCAGGAATGATGCCATCCGGTCCCGGGGACTTGAAGGGCTTGAAAGAGTCGATTGCCCAGAGCAGTCGGCGCCTCTCCAGTAATTCACCGGAGGAGGAGGTAGAGCATTCGCCCTTTCCAACAGCGATAGGTTCGCGCGGTGCAGGATTTTCTGGGAAATGAGTAGCTTAAGCGATTCCTCTCCACTCATCGCCCAGTTGCCCTCTTCGTCCCTCAGGTATCCCAAGGGTACGGGATTCCTCGCAAGGATTCGCCTAAATCGAGATGATTCATTACAACCTTCTACGGCTTCGCAGAAGTTTCTCCATGACTCGCTCTTGGCCTTTCTTATCTCGGACTTATAGATGCCCAGTCCGATCTTATAGAGTTCCCAGTCGGAGTGTTGTCCACTCTTCCTGGCTTTATTGAACAGGCGTCTACTCGTCGCCCTGAGTTCTGAGAGTTCCACCGTCCACCATTTTGGTCGTACTTTGCCCCCCGGCCTACTCAGCGGGCAAGAGATTTCGAAGGCACTCCTACAAGCTGATGTAAACTTTTCCACCATAACATCAATCGAGCCTTCGGTGCTTAAGCTCTCCTGGGGGGCCTCTGGGAGTAGTTCCCGAAGTTTTTTACTATAGAGGTCCCAGTTTGTTCTCCTAAGGTTCCTAAAGGGGATACTTTTGGGACGATCTTCGTCCAGAAAAAACTGAATATACCTATGGTCCGAAAAGGAGTGATCATTAAGAACCCTCCAGTCGGAAACGCGGGATATTACAGAAGACGAGGCTAGGGTGAGGTCAAGGACCTCTTGCCTTGCCGCGGTGATAAAGGTCGGTTCGTTTCCTCTATTACAGATACATAAGTCTACACTTAGAATATAATCAAAAAGTGACTCACCTCTTGCATTTATATCTGAGCTTCCCCAGCACGAGTGTCGTGAATTTGCATCCGACCCAATAATTACGTCAGCTTTCCGTCGCCTCGCTTCGGCTATGGCTTCACGCAGCAGTAATGGAGGTGGTTCCACCTCGTCATCATGAGCCATGTAAGCGGATATGATCCAGAGCTTTCCGGCACCGCTATCCAGGCTGACAGTCACAATGTCCTCGTTGCTGAAATTAGGTAGAATTAGTGCTTTGAGTTCGTTTCTGATGAGCATGCAGGATCTTGGTCTACCTGCTTGATTCTGCACCATCAGCTTGAAATTATGCGTCCTGATCCCGGAGATACCGCTACTGCTTAGCCACGGCTCCTGGATCAGGACTACATCGGCTCCACCTTGCTCAAGGTGGATAAGGAGATTTGCGGAAGCCGCCTTAGAATGTTGGAGGTTTATTTGCAGGATCTTCATCCTCCAAAGTCCGCTCCAGCCACGCCAGTTCGACGTCCTCGTTTACTGAGGCTAAGAGCCTCTCTTCCTCCGCCCTGTCGTAGAACCGTCCGATGCTGACGACGGATCCCTCCGTTGAGAGGGCATCCTCAGCACTTTCGGCCCCCGACACGACGGATTCCACCTCCATGCTCATGGGGGCTTCCTCCGCCGCGGGCTCACGTGCTTCCGGCACCTCAGGAGGTTGAGAGCCATCACCCCTGGAATCGGATTGGTAGACCCTAAGGACTACCCTTTCGAATCCATAGGTGACGACTCCCCTGGACTCAGCGAGAGGGCCGAGGGATTCCGCATTGAGTAGAATCAGCGCTTGCCGATGCGACTCCTCGGAATCCTCGGACCCCTCGAATCTGACAACCCTCCAGTTGTGCGTGGGCAGTTGCGGGTTGCAGTAACGGAGGATTTCCTCAATCTCCTCCGGTGCGGAGGGCTCGGGGGGGAGCCAGACACGGGCCCGCGGACGGGCAGGAAGATCCTTTTCCTCCACGGCTTCCAGCTTGGCGCCCTCCCAAACCTCCCCCACCAGAGACACTGCAGACTTTTATAACGATGCCGACCGCTCGTCGGCACATACCATTGCTATAACTTCTACCGCTTAGACTTTGTTGCTTTTTCAATTTTTCCTAATAAACAATCGTGGTACAAAGCTCAATAAAAATATTAAAAATAAAATGTTAAGAAGCCACAATAACATTGCCACCTTTTAGAAATGTTTAATTTAATTAATACGCGGAAATGAGTGAACTGATTTGCATGGAAGTTTTCACACAGATAGCGTATGAGCTAGGTTGAAAAATAGGCTACTTTTTTTTAAAGTTACCACCTGCTAAAAAAGTTTAATTAAATTAATACGCGGAAAAGTCTGAACGGGTTTGCATGAAATTTTGCAAGCAGATAGCTTATGACCTAGATTGGAAAATAGGCTACTTTTCTTAAGAGTTGCCACCTGTTAAAAAAGTTGCATTAAATTAATATGCGGAAACGACTGAATGGATTTGCATGAAATTTTGCAAGCAGATAGCTTATGACCTATAGTGGGAAATAGGCGAATTTTTTGAAAGAGTTGCCACCTGTTAAAAAAGTTTAACTTAATTAATACGCGGAAACGACTAAACGGATTTGCATGAAATTTTGCACACAGATAGCTTATGACCTAGGTTAGAAAGTAGGCTACTTTCTTAAGAGTTGCCACCTGTTAGAAATGTTTAATTTAATTAATACGCGGAAATTAGTGAACTGATTTGCCTGGAAGTTTTCACACAGATAGCTTATGAGCTAGGTTGAAAAATAGGCTACTTTTTTAAGAGTTACCACCTGCTAAAAAAGTTTAATTAAATTAATTCGCGGAAAAGTCTGAACGGGTTTGCATGAAATTTTGCCAGCAGATAGCTTATGACCTACTGTGGAAAATAGGCTAATTTTTTGGAAGAGTTGACACCTGTTAAAAAAGTTTTAATTAAATTAATACGCGGAAACGACTGAACAGATTTGCATGACATTTCGCACAGAGATAGCTTATGACCTATGTTGGAAAATAGGTTACTATTTTAAGAGTTATCACGTATAAGGAAAGTTTAATTAAATTAATACGCGTAAATGACTGAACTGATTTGCATGAAAGTTTGCACACAGATAGCTTATGACCTAGTCTGGAAAATAGGCTACTTTTTTAAGAATGCCACCTGTTTGAAAATGAAATTTTGTTCAAAGATGGTTTATGACCTGGATTGAAAAATAGGCTATTTACTTCCTTAACCGGTTTTCCGATCAGAACGAAATTTAGTACCCTTACTACGGATTTCGGAAAGATGGTATTAGACTGAAAGTAAGTCCGATAACTCAAGGCCCCTCCCATACAAATCGGAATTTTCATATTACATACATATCTCTGGATGTATTTGTGGGAGAGAACTGAAGCTTGGTATAGTGATATGTATGTGAAATCAATGATGGCATTAATCGATTGATGTTTCAATCAGTTAGTTAATTCGATTAAATTCAATCTGATTACAGTTAATCATGATTCATTTTAATCTGACTAAACAGTTAATCGTAACCGCGATTAAAAAATTAATTTTTAATCGTTAACTCTTAATTTGATCAAGTAGGTTTGGTGATTAATTAAGTTATGCTGGAATTTCCCTGTGCACACAAAGCAAGTTAATCCGGTATGGCTATATCAGGTTTTCTCATCAATCTAAGCAATTTGGTGCGCATTTTCATGAAGATATATACCAACAAACGTTTTACAAACTAGGTTTGTAAAAGTTCCCAGTTTATGTATTACTAATAACAATAATTATAATTTTTTTATATTATGTGCTTTTTATAAGCGTAAAACACAAAATAATTACTATAACTGGCGTTTGGTTTCAAACTCGGACAAACTAGACAAATTAATTAGATTTTATTTTTAATTGGATTAACGATTAATGTTTTAAATTAATTAGACGTAATCGCAGCCAGCGATTAACGATTAAAAAAATGTTATCATTAATCGTACAGTTGATTACGACTAATTAATGTTAATCGTCAAACGCGATTAACATTTTAATCGTTAATGTTTAGTCGTTAATCAGATTAACAGTTTGCCAACACTTTGTGAAATCATGTTCATATTCACGGAAAAAATGGACTTGTTTGGAAAAGAGGCGTAGCACCTCCCATACTGACTGAAAGTTTCATATTGCATATCTCTTCAAATGTTTGGGGTAAAGCACTCAAGCTTGGTATGGAAATACATATGTATGTATGTATGTGAAACTAATACCATACTCATGGAGAAAAATTAGAGTTATTGGAAAAGGTGGTGTGGCAACTCCCATGCAAATTGATTTTTCTATGCTGCATATCTCTGGAGGTATTTATTGCAGAGGACTGGAACTTGGCACCGAGATGTGTATACAAAATTAATTCCATACTCATGGAGAAGAATTTGCGTTCTTCGAAAAGGGGACATGGTTCCTGCCGTACAAATTTACTGTTTTATACTGCTTATCTCTAGAGGTGTTCATGGTAGAGTACTGGGACTTGGTACTGGGGTATGTAAAATCAATTCTAAATTCATGGAAGAAGATTAGGGTTATAAGAAAAGGGGGCGTGGCACTTCCAGTACAAATCTACTTTTTCTTGTCACATATCCCTGGAAGTGTTTGTGGAAGAATACTGGAACTTCGTATGGAGTTGTGTATACAAAATGTATCAATTGCTCATGGAAAAAATGTTAGTTATTAAAAGAGGAGGCATGTCGCCCCCCATACATACTAAAAACTTCTTAATACATATCTCTGGAAGGATAGAAGATCTCTCGAAGTATTTAAAATTTGTTATGGAGATTTATTTTATATGTGCCGTACTGACAGAATAAATTTCAATTGTAATCTAAAGCTCTCTTGAGGCATTTGCTACAGTAATGAGAAGTGGTATTTTATCAAGGCCAGGTTACTAAATTTGAGTTGGCAATATTAGAACCCGCCGTGGCACCTCCAAGAAGGTTACA
The DNA here is from genome assembly GCF_013731165.1 of Rhagoletis pomonella. Taxonomy (NCBI): domain Eukaryota; kingdom Metazoa; phylum Arthropoda; class Insecta; order Diptera; family Tephritidae; genus Rhagoletis; species Rhagoletis pomonella. The sequence continues at coordinate 12,948,017 of NW_023458557.1, read as the reverse complement.
CGTTCACGCGCCGTATACCTGGAACCATTTTAAGGTAAACTTAGAGGGATTGATATCTTTCGTATGCCTAGCGCGCAGACGAGATTTTATAATTTCATAGTTTTAAACGGCCTAAATACCTTAACTCGCTTAAAAAATAACGAGCTATAACGAAATGGGCACAGAAATAAAATCTAACATCATTAAATTATTTTTCATATTTGTATAAAAGCGCGGGGTGAAACCCGCGGGTATAAGCTAGTATTATATATATATATTTTTTAATAACGTAAGCAAATTGTTGTTCATAAAAGCAGCAGTTTGTTTTAATTTTTTAGAACGGAGACATACCTTTTTGTCAAAAGCCTACAAAACGCTTTCAAATAAAACATTTGCTTATTTGAAACTTTGGGGCGCTTAAGACAAGTGAAGCAAAGCTGCCATTTGGCCACCCTTCATACGTTTTAGTGTATCCCAAATAACTTTTGACAGTTCTCAAAGCGAAGCAAGAAAAGCAAGCCTGCATTGGGGCAGTACCTTTACCGTCTTCAAAAGCAAAAAAAAATCAGCTGTTTTCATTTGATTTTTTATAAGTTAACATAATGGAAAGTGATAAAAATCTAGTTTTATTCGGCATTATAAAATCGTGGCAAACAAAAAGAACGATTATTATTAATCAGCTTTTAAATACTGATGCGATTATTTGGAATTCAAACAATGAAAAAAGAAAGAATGTGAGAGAATTGGCTAATTTACCAAACACATTTTTTGCTACGAATGTGGCTCGAATTCGACGTTTCCACAAGCGGAAAAGGAAGGAGAACTTCTGGTGGACGCTGCAGCACCCAGAAAATGATGAGTGCTACATCGAAGCTTTCCGTATGAGTAAAAAATCGTTTCTACTGCTTTGCGAAAAACTGGAGTGCTTTCTTAAAAACGATTGTGTGCCATGTTTCACTCCACCCCTTGCTATAGAGAAGCAAGTAGCTATTTGTTTATATAAATTGGCTTCCTGTGGAGAATACCGAGTTATTGGTGATGTTTTTGGTGTGCACAAAAGCACTGTTCACAAATATTTTCACCTCGTCGTGAACGGGTTAATTCAACTAAAAACAGAGTTTATCAAGTTTCAACAGGTGGGAGATGCGGTATTAATTGCAAGTGAATTTGAGAAAAAATCGCATATACCAAACATTATTGGCGCTATCGATGGTAATTATAACAAACCTTAATGCTTATATGCATATCCATACATAACTAAAACTCTGGAAATTAAACATTTTAGGAATCCACATACGACCGGTTGCCACCAAGTCAAGGATACCTAGATTATTTAATTAATAGAAAGGGGTGAGCTTCCATCGTAATGCAAGGAGTGGTGGATAGCAACTACGTGTAAGTATATGCATGAATATGTAAATTATTAGAACCAATGGGAAACATTTTCACATTTTGTTACTTTAGTAGATTAAATAAGTTGTTAAAATACCAATATGATATAACGATATATTGTAAAAAAAATAAATTTTTTTATTACTAAAGGTTCACAGATGTCAGCGCTAAGTTACCTGGAAGCATTTATGACGCGACGGTTTTTAAGGAGTCGGGATTGTCTAAAAACTCATCGACATTAATTCCGAGGCATACAAAATTAATAAATGGTATTGAAACGCCACTATTTCTTATTGGAGATCCTGCGTATCCACTTCTT
>NW_023458557.1:12942449-12946227 GCF_013731165.1 Rhagoletis pomonella | reverse complement strand
CATATTTTTTATTTTGAAATCAAATTATATTTAGAGGTCGCTCAAAGCGCTCAAAGTTTTCCATGTATTTTTATATGAGAAAAATTAATTTTTTCGTAGAAATGGTATAGAATTCTTGAAGGTCCATATTTCGATAGGAAAACTTTGGTTGTCTTCAGGAAACGTTCAATAATAACACCCAGTTGTTTATTTAACCATTTTTTAATACTGAAGATTTTTTATTGGTCGCCCCATTGCATTTTTCGAGGTTTTTGTGGGTTTTTGGCGGACCTATAAATTATAGTGCAATAGGGTATAGTCATTGCGCTGGGTATGCAGTTACAGTTGCATGGCTATACTCAATCCCGACTCTTGCGTCCTCGTTCGCGCACACTGGGCAACGTGAGCAACCCATGTGCGAGATGCGGTAACCAATCCGAGTGGAGCCTTGGGTCACGGCAGAAAGAGAGGGAGCTTCGGTGGGACCACTCTGACTTATTCAGTTTAAGGGCTCACTGAAGTCTGCAGCGTCTGTTCACCAGTAGGTGCGGCTGCAAGCGGGTGTCTGCGTGGAGCAAGCGGCTCGCTATATAAACGTGTATTTGGTTGCGAAACCACCCCCGTCCCAGCAATGGGTTGTGCGCTGGGCTTGGGACCCGCCACGTAAAAACCACTTCCAGTGAAGAAGCAAGGCAAAGCCTCGGATGAGACCCCCCCTTATGATGACGACCACGGCAAACGTTTAAAGGACTACGATTTGAGGGCATGCACCTGGAATGGTCGGGCCCCTTAATGGGGAAGGTGCCTCTGCCCGGCTGGTTGATGTCCTCGTAAGGACAAAAGCTGACATCACCGCCATCCAAGAAATGCGTTGGACGGGGCAAGGAAAACAATGTATAGGGCCTTGCAACGTCTAATACAGCTGTCATGTAAAGGAGCGCAGATTCGGAGTTGGATTTGTGGTGGGAGAGAGACTCCGTCGCCGAGTACAGTCGTTCACCCCGGTGGACGAGCGTCTAGCCACAATCCGCATCAAAGCGAGATTCTTCAACATCTCGCTCATCTGCGCCCATGCCCCGACGGAAGAGAAGGATGAGGCGTCCAAGGATCTCTTCTATGAGCGCTTGGAGCGCACGTACGAGCGCTGCCCTCGTCATGATATCAAAATCGTGCTTGGCGACTTCAATGCCAGGGTGGGCAAAGAAGGGATCTTTGGAACCACCGTCGGAAAATTCAGCCTCCATGACGAAACGTCCGACAACGGATTGAGGCTGATCGACTTCGCCGGGGCCCGAAACATGGTAGTATGCAGTACTAGGTTCAAGCATAAAAAGATCCATCAAGCTACCTGGCTGTCTCCGGATCGAAAAACCATAAACCAAATCGATCATGTTGTGATAGACGGACGGCACGCTTCCAGTGTTTTAGACGTACGCACACTCCGAGGCCCAAACATCGACTCGGACCACTATCTTGATGCAGCCAAGATACGCACCTGCCTCTGTGCAGCAAGAAATGTGCGACCAAATATGCAAGGAAAGCTTAACGTCGAAAAGCTGCAATCACAACAGACAGCCAGCGCTTTCGCTACTCGACTCTCACACCTGCTCTCAGAGAGCACTCTTCAACAATCCGACATATGCGAGCAGTGGAACCACATTTCCCGCTCATTAAGTACCGCCGCCGAAGAAGTAGTCGGATTTCAGCGAGCCCGAAAGAACAACTGGTACGATGAGGAGTGTCAGGAAGCTGCAGAGAAAAAAGATGCCGCCTACAGGGCCACGCTGCGATCGGGCGCAACGCGCGCTATGTGGGACCGCTATAGGGATCTGAAGAGGGAAGCGAGACGTATTTGCCGCAACAAGAAGAGAGAGGTCGAAATACGTGAGTGCGAAGAGCTTGAAATGCTGGCCGACAGGAGGAATGCCCGAAAATTTTACCAGAGAGTTAGGCGACTTACGGAAGGTTTAAAGACCGGGCCCACTCCTGTAAGAACAATAATGGCGACCTAGTAACTGATGGCCAGAGCGTACTTAAATTATGGAGGGAACACTTTTCCGCCCTACTAAATGGTAGCAGCACGGAAAGTTGTGGAGAAGCAGAACCCGAGCCCGCAGTCGATGATGACGGAGTCGACATTCCACCGCCTGACTATGACGAGGTACGTATAGCAATAACGCGGCTGAAAAACAACAAAGCCGCTGGAGCTGACAGCCTGCCAGCTGAGGTATTCAAGTACGGCGGCGAGGAGTTGGTAAGGTGCATGCATCAACTCTTGTGCAGAATATGGTCAGATGAACGCATGCCCGACGACTGGAATTTAAGTGTGCTCTGCCCAATCCACAAGAAAGGTGACCCCGCCATTCGCGCCAACTACCGCGGGATCAGCCTTCTAAGCATAGGTTACAAGGTCTTATCGAGCGTATTGTGTGAAAGACTGAAGCCCACCGTCAATGAACTGATTGGGCCTTATCAGTGCGGCTTTAGACCTGGCAAATCCACCATAGACCAGGTATTCACAATACGCCAAATCTTGGAAAAGACCCGCGAGAAAAGGATCGACACTCACCACCTATTTGTCGACTTTAAATCCGCTTTTGACAGCACTAAAAGGAGTTGCCTATACGCCGCTATGTCTGAATTTGGCATCCCCTCAAAACTCATACGGCTGTGTAAAATGAGTTGAGCAATACTACCAGCTCCGCCAGAATTGGAAAAGACCTCTCCGAGCCGATTTCTTTAATCTGATGTTGGAGAAGATAATAAGAGCTGCAGAACTGAACCGCTCAGGAACAATTTACTACAAGAGCGTGCAATTGCTGGCTTATGCTGATGACATCGAAATCATCGGTAACAAAAACCGCGAAGTCTGTTCTGCCTTTTCCAAGTTGGATAGGGAAGCAAAGCGCATGGGTCTGGTGGTAAACGAGGACAAGACGAAGTATCTCCTGTCATCAAACAAACAGTCAGCACATTCGCGCCTTGGCACCCACGTCACTGTTGACAGTTACAATTTCGAGAAAGTAGAGAATTTCGTTTACTTGGGAACCAGCATTAACACCGATAATAATGTCAGCATTGAAATCCAACGTAGAATCACTCTTGCCAACAAGTGCTACTTTGGACTGAGTAGGCAATTCAGGAGTAAAGTCCTCTCTCGACGTACGAAAACCACGCTCTATAAGTCACTCATCATGCCCGTGCTGGTATATGGCGCAGCAGCATGGACAATGACAACATCCGATGAGGCGGCTCTTGGGGTGTTTGAGAGAAAGATTTTGCGGAAGATTTACGGTCCTTTACGCGTTGGCGACGGCGAGTACCGCAGACGATGGAATGATGAGCTGTATGAGCTTTACAACGATATGGACATAGTGCAGCGAATTAAAATACAGCGGCTCCGCTGGCTTGGTCATGTCGTTCGAATGGACACCGACGCTCCAGCTCTGAAAGTATTCAACTCGGAACCCGCTGGTTGTAGCAGAGGAAGAGGGAGGCCCCCACTGCGATGGAAAGATCAGGTGGAGAAGGACTTGGCTTCACTTGGCGTTTCCAATTGGCGTCAGTTGGCACAGAGGAGAAACGACTGGCGTGCTTTGCTGAACTCGGCCAAAATCGCTTAGGCGGTTACAGCGCCAAAAAAGAAGAAGAAGAAGATAAATTATACTTGCAACGAAAAAATAGTTGAATAAACAATTGGGTATTATTATTGGGAATCTCCTGCAGATAACCAGAGTTTTCTGGTAGAAAAATGTTGATTTTTAACTATTCTATACCCTTTCTACGAAAATTTGTTTTT
>NW_023458557.1:12939753-12942349 GCF_013731165.1 Rhagoletis pomonella | reverse complement strand
ATTTTTTTTCATTATTTTATTTTATATATATAATGGCGAAGTTGTGAAATAATTTCTTGTTACTTTTACTAGGTTTTTCCAGTAATTTTTATTTTGATAAATAAAAAGTCAACAAAATGCTATGCACATTTATTCAATTACACCAATTCTAATGTTTTGAACTTAAATGGTGCCACCTTCCTCGCGAATTATGAAGCGAGCCCAAGGAGGGCTATTAAGGCCTCATCTGTGGATTCAAAACTATGCGGCTGTTGGTTCCATTTTTGCTAGGCGGTGCGACGCACAGTGGTGCAAAAAAGGCTGCTGTGGACAAATCAGTTTTGAGAGGCCAAATATGAACCGATTTCAAGTTTCTTTATTTTTAAATGAGAGATATTTAAATTTTGCGTCGATCTATCCGTGGCGATGTTTTAAAAAAGCTCTTGCTTTTTATTTATTCATGTTGAAAAATGAAAGAAAAAAAGCTTTAGGAGTCAGAATCAACGAGCACAAAACAGACGCGAAAAATAGAAAGATGACAACCCCATTAGCCCAGCACCTGACAAAAAGCGAGCACACAGCGGACTTTGATAATGCAAGAATAATAGACATCGAGAGGAAAACAAAGAAAAGGATGACATTAGAAGGGCTTCGGATACAGCAACAAATACACTGTGCAATGAATTACAAAGAAGATGTAGACAACATAAATTGCGACGAATTGTAGACGAACAGCTGGGATAAAGTATTGATGTATTTAAATGTTAAGTGTTAATTTAAAAATGTGATGTTCGTTAAATAATTAATGTGATTTTATGTTGTTTTTTAAATTTTAATATTTTAATAGGCTTATCCGATCTTGCATCCTTTAGTGCAAATAAAACAAAGTTATTCCACTATTGTTGCCCAACGTTTCGCTAAACTCATTAGCATCTTCAGGGGCTGGTTGTTTATTTTCACTGTATCAACAATAAGTACAAAAATTACAAATATGCATTAACGTTTGACAAAAATTACATGAGGAACATACATGTATGACGTGCATATGAACATAAAAATTGCAAATGAATTATACTATTTTACTACTTAAGTAGTAAAATACGAACCGATCGGAACCCAAAAATAGATAGTAGGGCTATTCGCGATCCGGTGCAAATGGCCTAGCATCATTGCATTGCAAATTTGTATTGCAAATTATTTGCAATACACAAACAAAATACACGCATTTGCATTTGTCATGGCTTGACAAATTTGCAATACCTAAAATCCATAGCATAAAAATGCTATGCATTGCATTCATAAACAAAACCAAAGCTGATGCACAAAAATTGTTTTGCAAAAGCTTTACCATGACAGTTTAATAAAGGTCGCTCACAATCCATGGCATATTTCTGCAATTGCATAAATTTGTCAGCTCTTATGCACCGAATCGCGAATAGCCCTAGTGATTTTATGTTATTATATGTTAAGGTATGTTTGAAAAACATGTTTTGGTATACACGTTTGTTAATTATGTTTTCTTGTAAAAATAAATAGACTCCCTGAGGAAGACACAATAATGTGTCGAAACGCGTAGGAGGCAGAAAAGAAAAACCAACGTTTTTGCTTTAAAATCAACGGCCGAAAAGCTCCAAATATACAAATCGTATGAAAGAAAAAATTTTTTACGGTTGAATGCTTCCAATTTTTTGGAAAATACTTGAAATTAATTTCAAATGCCTGCAGTTATTTAAAAAAATATTCATAAACATTTTTTTATAGGATACATTTAATCAAAAAATGTTTTTACATGTTTAAATGTTGTGTACCTAACGAAAAATTTCAGCTTTTTGGGGTACTTAGGCGGGTTGGGTACTTAGAAGAACCAACTTAAGTACCTCGATACGGGTACTTAAGCGAACATAATTATTGATGTAGTTACATCTTTTTGTTAACTTACATAAATATGTAAATCCTTGAATAAAACATGAACATTTAATAAAGTATACGTAGTTTAAAACCAAGACCGTAGCATTATTTAAGATTTTTTAATTAAAATACAGTTCATTCCCTAACAAATACCATATAAACCTAAGCTTAATATTTAATAGAACACTTAAAGAAAAAAAATCACCAAAATTTTAAATTTTTTTCTCAGAAGTGTTTTTTGAGTATACAGTTTTATACCCCATTCAATTTTAGTGCAATAATGTGCAAGTAACTAAAAATTACCATTGATTTTTTATAATTTTTTTGCCGAAGGTGTGTGGTGCTGCCACTGAATTTCAAAATATGTAAACATTTTAAGGAATTTTAAAAGAGCACTTAAAAGGGGAAAATTATAGGTAAAATGGTAGATGGGGTGCGAAAAATTTAGATACTTAGGCGGGTTGGGTAAATAAGCGGGGAGGTACTTAAGAGAGGGATTTTCTTCAGATTACATTCAAAATAACTGTACCGCTATTTTTGAAATTTTTGGACATCGACAAAGACCGCCAAAGGATGATAATGAAAGAAAAATTACTTCGATATATCAAGGGGCGCACAGTGGGGTAATTGATGCCGATATTGCGTACTAATTCAAAAAATATATTTCAAAATACAATGAAGAGTTTAATACCAAATGAAAGTAGATAAA
>NW_023458557.1:12936736-12939653 GCF_013731165.1 Rhagoletis pomonella | reverse complement strand
ATTTTAGTGCAGTTTTGACAAAATTTTCTTGCTAAAAAATCTTTTGTTACACTACTTTATTTTATTCCTTTGATTGTACATGTTAAATAAAAGCTTCTTTTTAAAAAACACCACTCTGTAATTGTTAAATTGAACAAATCTTGTGATCCCTGCTTTAGATGAAGATAAACATAGGGAGCTGCGAAAATGTTAAAATTTAAAGCTAAGTGCATAGTATACAATTAGGTTGTATGTTTGTTGTGTATGTGGAGATTCTTGCAAATTATTTTGAAATTAATACACACACATGTATACACAGCAGCAAGCTCATGCCACCAACAGCGATGTCGTATGCATAGAATTTCTACTGGGTATGTATATATGTAAGTTAACTACATACATACAAATGCATGAACAAATTAGAACAGATCTGACCGTTTGAGAAGCAGCCATTTGTAATAGCAATTGAGAAAAAAGTGTGTGACGTTCGTAATTTTGAAGTTTGCTATTTCTGTTTTGCTTCGTTCTTTATATATATTTTGTCGATGGTTTATTTCAGTGCTATTTAGGCCATTTTCAATAAATTTTTTGTGCAAATGTAATTAAAATGAAGTGCGCGGTGATTGGTTGCAAACATACGTACAAAAATAATAAATTGGTTAGCACAAACATGTGCTACAAAATTGCTTGCATTTTTATAAGCTTTTATTTAACTTGGTCAACCCGCGCAAATCGTGGAAATTTCCAATCGATTTTAAACTAACTTCCCGACAAGTTAGAGACTTGAAATTTTCAGCATAGTTCCAATCACGATGACAATGCAATTTAAAATATAAATGAATTCCTTATATGGTCCAGGGGTCTTGATTCATAGTCGGTCAAAAATTAGTAAAATTTATGGCTAACAGAGCGTAATTTGCCAAAGAACGTCAAACCAGAGCAAAACTATTTATGGCAAATTCTAGATATCAACCTAGTCTAGATATGAACCTCGTTGTAGGCATCATATCAAGGAGATACAATTAGAAGACTCGAGAAGTTTCCCCGCCAGAAGAACTTTAATATTGCGCCTAAATATATGCCATGCTACAGCGGAAGTGGACGACACGCCATTTCTTTAAATGAAATTAACTGCTGCTATATGTATGTATGTACATATGTATCTTTATACAAAACGTAAGCAAACAACATTTTGCTTGCATAGTCTTCTGTTCTCTTTCATTGCAAGTTGAGTTATTTAATATCTATTGCAAAATTTTGTACATAAAATAAAATAAAACTATTTAATATACAACGCTTTTATAAATGGACTAAAAATTAGAAAATAAAGTAATGTAAAAAAATATTTTTTTAAAAATAAGCTTTTATTTAACATGTTTAATCAAATGAATAAAATAAAGTAGTGAAACAAAAGATTTTTTAGCAAGAAAATTTTGTCAAAACTGCACTAAAATGAATAAAATAAAATAAGTTAAGGTCTCGTTAAAGTTACTAAAAGCCATTTAGTGAAAGGAGTTATTCAAACTCTAATGAAAATTACTAACAATTTGTACTAATTTACTTCGTTTTTAATAAAGCTTGTCGGCGAATTCAGCGTACATGCATAATTGGTTAGGTATGTATGTATTTATATGTATGTATGCAGATATTTAAATGCCGGTTTGCTATTCGCGCGACAAGCTTTTTTAAAAACGAAGTACCTTTGTACTACTTAGCATGTCATTGTTCGGTAACAAGACAAACTTAAATTTAAATCTATTAAATACATTCTAGCGTGTCTCAGTTCTTTACCCACAAAAGCGGCTATATCTTTTTTTTCTATTCGAAATAGTAAGAGTGGCACCTTTCTGAAATATCTTTTAAATGAGCAATATTTTTATGTAATGTAAAGTTATAGCCAAGGCGAATTAATATAAGGTGGTGTTACTAGCTCAGCTGATTTTGTGTATGTGTTTCGCCGCACGGCTTCTGATATCAAATCGAAAAATTTTGTTTGAATTTCTACACACACTCTTACAGATTTTGACAGTTTATGCCGCCAAAGCAAAAACAAAATACATGTAAATTTTTGTTTTTGTACTCCTGCTATCACCTTATATTAATTCGCCTTGGTTATAGCTCAGTACATTTTTTTTCACCAGAGATAGTCAAAGTTGGGGAAGAAAATATCAAAAAGTTAAAAATCGCAATATAGTCCCAATTTTATAATGCTTCCTTAATATATTTTAACCACATTGCATTTGAGTATGGAGAAGCAACTATCTGAAAGTATTTTACATAAAAAATTTACTAAGTATAGCCTTGTTTGTAGATGCAGTTAAAGAAAATACATGAAAAGACACGATTTTTCTTTAATTCAAAAAAATTTAAATATTCCAAAAACGGTGACACTTTGACCTGAAAAATTTTTGCTTATCAGGCAGCTCATGATAAAAATATAGTAAGGTAGAACCGCTGAGAGTTACTTTTAAAATTCTTGACGTTTCCAAACAATTTAATTTTTAAATTTACTCACAGACTCACACACACATCTTTATTTTCAATCTCAAGCAACAACAATTTCGAACAATTTCAATTCTTTATTTTCAATTTTATATGATTTTAAAATGTTGGCAAACTTCAAAAAAAAAATCATGGCCGACGAATTGAGAGAACGGTTTTACCTTACTATGTTTTTATCATGAGGCACCTCACCAGCCCACCTGCCTTCTCCTCAAGTTTCGCAGGTTACTTCTGGGACACCCTATGTATTACCCTCATATCAATTCAGGTCTATTACATGCGCCCCATGCTTTTCATTTTCAATCTCATAAATGGTTTATAATGACTTCTGCTAAAATTTCAAAATCAAAAGTTATCTATACAATATCTATGGGACTAAGAAATATCATTTTCTAATTTTTAGTCCTTTTATAAAAGCCTTGTATATTAAAAAGTT
>NW_023458557.1:12935262-12936636 GCF_013731165.1 Rhagoletis pomonella | reverse complement strand
CAATACCAACCTACCTTGGATACAAGGAAACCTATATACCCAAATTCGCTGAGATATCTCAATTTTCGGTCGAGTTATCGTTTACACCGACGGACGGATGGACTGACAGACATGGCTTAATCGACTTCTCTATTCATTCTGAACATTTATGTACCTATACATTTGTCTATAACTATCTCGAACCGTTTTGGCTGTTAAAAACAACCGTTATGTGAACAAAGTTAATATACCCTTGTGCACAAGTGCGCTCGGGTATAAAAAGGCGAGTGCAGCACCGTACTCGTGATAAAAGTGAAACTTCTTAAAACAACACATGTGTGCAGCGCAGAGAATAAGACGAATACAGCTGCTTATTGTATCTAATGTTGGCACCAAGTTGCTTCGTTTTTATAATTTTTCCCATCTAATCTTGTTTTAAACCGACTTAACAAAAAGGAGAAAGTTATCAATTCGTCAGAATATATATTTATAACTAAATAATATAATTCAGCAAAATTAATTAAATGATTATTATTTCTCACAAACTCGCGATCAGTGTCACGTGGCAACACTTGATTAGTTTGCTGATGCAGCACGAGCAAGTTGAAATATGTATATTTCCGAAATCGATTTGCTCTCTTTCCGTTGCAGTCACACCTTCCAACTTTAATTTCTGAAACTGATTTCCGAAAAGTGACAGACATTTCTTCCTGGCTGTTCTCATGTCAAAATAAAATGTCTCTTTCTCAATTTGACAGCGAATTGCGTGGAAAAGTTGGAAATATTGTCACGTCTGACACGCTCTGTACTTTCCTATCGCAACCAAATTTTATATTGGAAGTAAATATTAAGGCTAAATGAAAACTTTTTCTGCCCGGCGGTATATGTACCAGGGTTGTTGCGAATATTCGCATTCGCAACCGCGGAGCTTCCGCATTAATTTTAACATTCGCATTCGCTTTCGCAGTCGCTAAAATCAATGCGGATCTTTTACGAATGCGAATATTGAAGGGACCGAAAATTACAGTTATATTTTTTACGAGTTAAACTTATTTTTTATTCCGAAATAAATGTACTTTCCGGATAACAAACAAACCGCTTATCCAAATTAAAAAAGCTTGGTATCCAATGAAAGAGGACTGAAATAACTTTAAAACTGAAATGTCCTAAACGAGGAAAGCCACACATTGAAAAATATTTCAATAAAAAATGTTAATTAATTACCATAGAACAAACATTGCGTCAGGTATGTATTTACATGAATTTCTTTAGTACTAAGTTATAAAAAAATATAAATAGAAATGATAAGCTTCATTTATTATTTCTGTGTAAAAGCTATTTCAGTCCTCTTTCATACGATACCAAATTTGTTTAATTTGGATAAGCGGTTGGTCT
>NW_023458557.1:12930983-12935162 GCF_013731165.1 Rhagoletis pomonella | reverse complement strand
GTTAGCTTCATACGCACGCCGTTCAATTTCGGTTGATCTCATACAAGGAAAAAAGGATGGCATTTTTGAAAAAACCCCGTTTGTATTTTTTTATGTGCAATGACATCTTTATCTTTTTTGTAAAAAAAAAATGTAAAGCGGCCGATAAAAGGCACGGTTCAATAATTAAAGGTTTGCTCAATAGTGACATTAGGGTTTTGACACTCCCTTAACTCCCTTACTGCCATACCTAAACAAAAGCGTTGGGCGGAACGGTTTCTGACGCCTAGCGTTAGCGCCGAAGTGCCATACCTAAACAAAAGCGTCAACGCTACGTCAAATGCAGAAATAGCACCAACAATAAGCATAGGTTTGTTTGTGTGTAACACAAAAATGACAGTTTCGCCGTTTTCTGCAGCCAACTTTAATACCTAACGCCCTGTAAAAATCGGAATTTCCAACCGCTCAGCGTTGACGCCGCGTTGTTTCGGTATGCTTCATACAAATTGTATGGGCATGAGAATTTTTTGACAGCCAGACAACGCTGACGCTTTTGTTTAGGTATGGCAGTTACAAAAGCTTTGTAAACACACACTAGAGCTGTAAAACCATCGATGGTACTATCGATAATATCGAATGGTTTTATTTTTTTGCACTATCGAATGGTCGTTGGCCACTATCGATAGTCTTTGTTTGAGGAAATATACATATTTAGGGTATTCAGAGTTTACTTTTAAAGTTAAAAGGTGGCAACAAGATAACACACTCGAACTGTGAGCAACCCTTCACACATGTGTTTCAAATTGTCAATAAAAACATTGCTTCACTTTCCATTTTTTCTTAGCGCGAATAATTAACTGATCAGAGATGCCAGTTTAACACAAAACAAAAACATGAGACAAAGTCATGATGCAATAATACAAGGCTCTAATTCCGCCATATTGAATGCCTTAGGTGAAACAGTGTTACTTCTTTAACAATTCTTTCCCTAATAATCAGCCCTATTCTGCATTTCGACTCGAATCGATATTTTCTCCGTTTGACAACTTTGGTATTCTGCGTTCCGTTTCGTTTCGATCAATCTTCGAAATTTACGATTATACCTATTCTACATTTCGATCGTAGTTACGTTTTTCTAAATTGCAAATTTGTTGACGAAGAACGTTTCGATTGTTATTTTCGTGGGTTTAAATATTAAAATTTTATTAAAAAAATTAAGCGAAATATACTGTGCATGATTGTAAAAGTCATCATAAATGAATTTTCTCGATTTCTGTGTTTTCGCGAACACCAATACGGGCAATACGAAAAATTGGCTCAAATAATGGCAACCAAAAGGGATATTGCGCAGGGTTTTCAAAGAGGAAGTCCAGGCGTTTTTGCTTTCATTATCTATAAATAAGACTGTGATATGCACTGAATACAATTTATTCTTTTATATAACATACATATGTACGTAAAATGTGGAGGTATATAAAAAATATGTTTTTATTATTGTACTCGTTTTTACTAACTTTTTAAAAAGAGGTGTGTATGTTGTCTCGAATACGATTTGCTATGGAAGGATAAGCTTTGTTCTTCCCCTCCTCCTGACGGCTTTCAAAATCGAATTCATTTGCGTTCAAGTTTTCCACTCTGTACTAAATGCAAATGTTGTGGAGTGCTCAAACAACGTTTATAATTTCACTGGCTTTGAGCGGTGAGAATGCAGTTCAAGATGAATTTCTTATAATTCTTCACTCATCTGAAAAGGATCAAACATGTCTCTAAATCTCCGCCTTTCAACTTTCGCATCAGCAATCTGGGACTCGTTCTGCTCTTCAAGCAATAAAATTATGTTTCTACTTAAATTAAGAGCAAACGAAATTTTATTTTTAAATTAAAATGACTTAGATATATTTAGTTATTTTAAAATATTTACAAATTTTAACTTCATAAGCTGCTATAGTTTGGTGCAATTTCTTTTGTTTTGTTTCGATTTCACACATTCCCAGGCAACCAGCTGATTTCGAAGATGTTTTCGCTCTTCCTCTTCTTCTTTCCATTCAATCGTAACTCAGAATACCAAATTACGATTGTAGCGGAGCGGAATGCGGGAACGTAATCGAAATGCAGAATAGGGCTGAATATAGTTGAATGTTTTTTTATTTTTTCTCAATATACACATTTTGTTTTCTCAAAAAGGTATTTTATCATTACGAATATGTTATAAGAAAGCTAATTTTGTTTAGAAGAAAACATAAAATTTTATATTTTCCCCCAAATAGGGATTCATTTCTTCCCGTTTTTCTTCTTATTCTACTGAGTTAAGGCAGTGTCAAATCGATCTGTCCCAACTGATACCACCTTGTATTATTGCATCATGAGACAAAGTCGGATAATTTTGCCCAAAAGTGTTATCTCTAATTAGTATGGGAACATGTTTTAAAGTTACCAGGTGGCAAAATTGACACAGTACATAATATAGAACTGTGAGCACCCTAATTGTTTATATTATATGTACTACTTAGTATACATTTCTTTATTTTTGAAAATGGGAATTTGGCAACATTTGATTTGCTTATACATCAATATTTTTTTACCTATTACCGGGTTTTACACGGTTCAAGTATTGAATTCAATTCTGCTTGCAAATAATCGTCTGTACCAGGGTTGTTGCGAATATTCGCATTAGCATTCGCAACCGCGGAGCTTCCGCATTAATTTTAACATTCGCATTCGCAAAAATCAATGCGGATCTTTTGCGAATGCGAATATTGAAGGGACCGAAAGTTACAGTTATATTTTTTACGAGTTAAACTTATTTTTTATTCCGAAACAAATGTACTTTCCGGATAACAAACAAACCGCTTATCCAAATTAAACAAGTTTGCTATCCAATGAAAGAGGTCTGAAATAGCTTTACAACTGAAATGTCCTAACCAAGGAAAGCCACACATTGAAAAATAATTCAATAAAAAATGGTAATTAATTACCATAGAACAAACATTGGGTCAGGTATGTATTTACATGAATTTCTTTAGTATTAAGTTATAAAAAAATATAAATAGAAATGATAAGCTTCATTCGTTATTTCTGTGTAAAAGCTATTTCAGTCCTCTTTCATATGATACCAAATTTGTTTAATTTGGATAAGCGGTTGGTCTATTATCCGGATAGGACGTTTTTTCGGAATAAAAAATATTAGACCAAATTTAACTCGGAAAAAATAACTGTTTTTTTCGGTCCCTGGAAAATTGTTCAAGTGCACAGACGTATATCTAACCAAACACAGAAGAAAGCATTAAAATGAGTTACAAAAACTAAAATCGAAAAACGCTGATGACGTGACAGGTTCTCCAAATTCCGAAACAACCAAAAGAATGAGAATGAAGAATTCTTTCGAAAAAAACGTTGTTTAAACAACGATTGTGCCATGATGCTAGATTGTGAAGATGAAAGTCAGGATGATACATCCGACATTTGCAGCCCCGATGAAATTCTCAAAAAGTAATTATTGCACCGCAATAAAAATAAATAAATATAACTGAAAGTCCTCTCAACTGTTGAAGTGTCAATCGAAAAGAATTTACAATTTCGCCAAGTTTCAAGTTTTTCAAGTTTGCCGCCTCGAGCCAGTAGTTATATAGAGGCGCAAATTCAAGTACTAGAAAAACATTCAGTCTTATCATGAGTTTAATTTTCCCCGAACCGGTTCACTTTTCACTTTCACTTTCATTTGGTTTTCATGTACATATTTACTATGGGCGGAATACAAATTTTCGGGTGAATTTTTTCGGGCAAAACTCAGGGCAGATTATTAAAAATTACTAACCTTTCTATATTTTATTTACCTAATTTATCGATAGTATCGATAGTTTCAATGCAAACTATCGAAAACATGGAATGGGATGTCTATCGATAGTTTAACAGCTCTAATACATATATATGTACATACGTGCATTCAAGCATACACAGGCTAAAAGTATGTTCACATATAAATATTATCTCAATCAAAGCTCGTTTTTTAATCACCCCGTTTACACAGGCTTATCTCAGATTATTAGCCGTCAAATTTGTTGTGCTCCTTATTCTCACATCTCAAGGAAAAGTTATGCTTCTTCTCTGTGCCACCGTGATCACATTTTTCTGCTATATAAAGCAATATAAATATATTTAATTTAACATTTTATTAAAAAATACCTTTACAAACCTCTTTTC
>NW_023458557.1:12925695-12930973 GCF_013731165.1 Rhagoletis pomonella | reverse complement strand
CGCTTTCCCATACCCTATGCAAACAGCCAGATATTAATTTTAAGCTGTTCCATTGTGCCCAGTACGCCTTTGCGATGGGGCTTTCCGCTGTCATTTGCTCCTTAGTTGGCCTCCTGTCCACCTCCAGTCCATGCATCAAAAGCTCCAGATCTGGATCTTCCTGCTGACACTTTCGTAGCTGTTCTTCCTTCCACTCTTCCGGTGGTGTTATTGTCGTTAGACGGACGTCTATAATGTCCTCTTTTCCCTCAGCTTTTGAGCAGTGTTTACATTCCAGGCTACATGGGCGGCGGGACATGGCATCAGCATTACCGTGGACACTTCCCTTGCGGTGCTCAATGGCGAAGTCATAACTTTGGAGTCTCTCAATCCACCGAGCTAGCTGTCCTTCTGGATTCTTAAACTGTAGTAGCCACTTCAGCGATGTGCTTTGTAGGCTGGTCTACTTAGGAGCGCCGCCGTTTCACGCGTCTGAGCATACGAGACAGTTTCAGCAAATGTTGGCTTGGGATTCGCGTACGTCTCTCGCTTGGTATACACGTCCCGCATTCCGTTGATGAACCTCTGGATTTTTACTCTTTCGAGGTGCTCACCAGATGCATCTCCAATTGCCAAATGAGCCAACCTTTCGATCTCGGAGGCGAATTCCTGTAAAGTCTCGTTGGATTTCTGGCAGCGATTCTCCAGCTCCATCTAGTAAATCTGTCTCCTGTGCTCGCTACCATAACGTCTTTCCACTGCACCCATTAACGCATCGTTACTGTTCCTTTCACAATCAGGAACAGTGTTGCCATTTTAGCCGTTTTCCGGCTAGATTTAGCCGGTTGCGGTAGCAAACAGCCGGAGAAATTTCGATTTAGCCGGCATCCGATTTGTTAGCCGTTTTGCAGAAAAAAATTTGCCGTTTTTAGCCGATTTTGCTATTTGCCTTGTTTTCTTAAATTTCAAATATGTATATTTGTTTCCATTTTTGACTAAGTGACCCAAAATCTGTTAGAAATGGGTACTAGCCTTATCGTGGAGAAAATTTTCATGTCAGGCAGGGTTGTATGAAATTGGTCCGATTTCGCTTATTTTTATTTTAAACGAAGAAGGGATTTTCTTCATAAAATGTTTGTTAATGTCTTAATTTTAAGTGTGAAGTTTTATTCGCAAACTTAGAAAATAAGAAATTGTTTCACTGTTAATACACTTAAGATGTGTTTGGATATAGTGCCAACAAACAGAATAAATATTACATGTAGATATTGTCTTCCCAGATACATATTCAATTCTGCCTAAATTACAAAACATAATTTTGGCCCACTCCCAAAGTTTAAGGTAAGGGAAAAATTGATATTTTCAAGCACTATGTACACATATGTATGTTTTTAAACAAACTTTTTTGCTGAGAACTTATTTAAATTCCAAAAACCGAATGCCAACTTGAATTAAAGGAACCCACACTGAAGTGAGTCAAAATCAAAATAAAAGAGCACAAATTTCTATGTAAAGCAAAACTCTCTTTGAATCCTACGAGATATCTGCCGGTCATATGACCGGCCATCTAAATGGGTGATCTGCAGTCTTTTGGCATCATATTTTACATCAGAATTGAAGGGATTTCTGAAAAATCTGACCAGTTCTTTTGTGTAACTGTGATTCTGCATCCCTTGCCAACATATGGGCTCGGTTGATGTTAACTTAAGGTCGTTGTTTTACTGCCTTAAAATTGAAGGAAAATTTGTACAGCGTATTTTATGTGTACTGGTTTCTATTTGAGTGTATTGAGAATCGGTCAGTCTGAAAAGGCCTTCTAGGGAAGACAATAGGTTTGTTCGTCGAAAATCTAGCGAGAATTATCACTCAAGATATCAGATAGTAAGAAAAAATGTTCCCAAATTCTCTCTCATGTAGAGTAACTTGCAAATTTCTGTAGGAACGTAAATTTGCAAGTTTTTCTGCCAGCAAGTGTCCACAGTTGCATTTCAAACAAAAGAAATTTAACGAACTTGTTTATTCAAGTTATCGTCGACAAAAAATCCAACCATGTGCCACAATCATATGTTTTCCCTTAATTGCAAATTCTTGTTGGCAAAATTTTTTCCGGCTCGAATTTGTAGCTTCTCTCCAAGAAATAGTGTTTTTACTCGTGATTTATTTTAATAAAACATGTGAAATTTAGTTGAAACATTTTAGCCGTTTTTAGCCGGTTTTATTTGCCAATATAGCCGGTTCGTCCAAAAAGTTCTGGCAACACTGATCAGGAATAGTCTGCAAGATTTCCGCTGCAGGTCCTTTAATTCAACGAACAGTGCAGCGGATTTATCCTCCATACTCCAGTGATTTGCTGTAGCTGTCTTCTCAAACTGGAGCTTAAAGACTTGGAAAGGAATCGTGCCGTCAAAGGATGGAGTCTTTACCTTGGGCGCGCTGGTCGAAGAAGGTGGACGATTCAACTGCATATCTCGGAGGCGACCTTCCAACTCTTCTACCTTAGCCTCGACTTTATCCTATCTATCCTTGATTTGTTCGTTATCTCTAGCCAAATTCTCCTGCAGTTGTGTAATCTTTGCATCCTGGACTTCCAGCAACTGTGATACGTGTGTCTTCTGTGCCTGTAGCTGCGACGAAATATCTGACAACTGTGTTTGCATCTGAGATGACATCCGTGACATGCGTGTATCCTGTGCTTGCATCTGTGACGACAGCTGTGATGACATCTGTGACATGGCAGCCAATAACGTGTTCAAGTCCATAGCTGTTGATGAACTTGGAGACTTTTGCTGTTCTTCAACCTTCCCGGATGTCTGCTGCACATCCTTCGACGAACAAGCAGCCTCATCCTTCTGTTCGTCCTTTGCGGATGCATCGTCGGATTTACCCTGGAAGTCGTATTTGTCCACGTCGGTGCCTTCAGCTTCCATAGCCTCCCGCAAACGGGATAATAATTCCACTTTTCTTCCGGAGGTGGCCAAATTACGCTTTTCCAACTCTTGTTTCAGCTCCTCAATCTTTAAGTCCTGAATTTTCGCCATTTTTAGTAGTTTCTCCTTCGGGATTTATTTAACAATCCCACTTCTGACACCAATTGTTACGATTATCCTTGAAACCTCGTCCGGATTTCCCAAATTCCTCGGTTCGTATCGCTGGATTGTTAAATAAATGCAATCGATGACCAAATTGTAGTACAATTAACTTTATTGTACAACAAACAATTTACAATACTCGCTAATACAGTAAAAAAAACACTTTACAATACTTGTTAAAGCAATAACAGCGCTTAACTAAACTTGGTAACACAATTAAACTTATAGCTTGCTTATTCGCAACTCGCTTCTCTGCTCACTTTACTTGTAGCTTGCTGACTTGTAACTAACTCACCTCGCGGTGGCGGCGCCCTTATATACCTGCGCTGGCACTTATGGCAACTCTAGAACATTCTGAAGTTTATCGCTCATTCTCTTTCTCTCGCTGTTCGCAGTGTTCATCCAACTTGACGTTTCTCTTTGTGGAACATTCTACGTCATTCTTCGAACATTCTGCCTATTTCTCGTTGTTCGCTTTGTGTTGCCGCAGTATTCGCCACACTCCACAATATTCATTTGAAATCGGCCCTAACTATCATCGATAATAGGTACCATAACCATAATAGGTCTTTCGCAAGGGGCGATTTTTCAGGCAACTTTTGCGTTCAACTCATACAGGGTTGCACGAAAAAAAAATTGAATGGGTAAAAATATCAAAATATAAAAAAATATCACAATATTCGCCATAAAAAGGCGTTTGCATTGTTTAGCTTTGCATTCTACTTTTGGTTGAACGGCCTTTCAACTAATCGCTTTCAACAAAGTCGGTCGCCAGCCAACATTTAGCCATTCAACTTTTTTTCGTGCAACCCTGCGTGAGTTGAAAGCAAAAGTTGAACGCAAAATCGCCTCGTGCGAACACCTTTTAAACAGCTGATTTTTCATAGTCAACAATGTCGGTGTTGCCAGATGCGAAACAGGATGCGGAAAATGTGTAATATCGTAGGTTACTTGCGCAGAACTTCTTTCACTATTACTAAATTAACACTAAATTCTTAAACCTCATAGGCCCGTCAGAATGGGTACTTTGCGTACGTTCCGCTCAAGGATGAAACTGACAGTTGAGTAGACTGTGTGTGTTTGCATAGAGAGCGCCAGATTGGCAACCCTTGCGTCGACGGACTCAACGAACGTTGGCCAACTCTCAACTTTTGACGCAAGTAAAGCTGATGCCACATAAAACTTTTGCTTCGCTTTACGTGACAGATTCGCTTTGACAGATAAGATGAATTGTATGAAAATGCACAAAGCATGCCACATAAATCGTTGAAGCTGCAGCGCGAAGCGAAAAGATGGCCAACTCCCATCTTTTTGCGCGCTTTGACAATCAGCCGGTTTAATATTTATTTTGTTTCGTCCAAATTCGGGTTTTCATGCAGAAACATAAAACTTAATTACATTGCTGATAATTTTAAAGCAAAATATATAAAATCCACAGCAACTTTTACGAGTAAAACAGCGGTACCAAATTGCTTTCTTGGCGTTCATTGTGGCATACCTTTTGCGTCTGGCGCTTTGCTGGCAAAGTTATAAATGTCACGCAAAGCTACAAAGTTTTATCTGGCATCAGCTTAAGTCCGGCAATGCTGACATTTGACATCTGAGTTTCATTCGCGCCGTTTTCTTTTAATTTTTCATTTGCTCAACAAAATTCCTTCAAAACAAGAAAAACATAAATTTGGGAATATAAAATGGATGGAGTTTAAATTAATTGAAGCGGTGCAAATGCACCCTTGCTTATATGATAAAAGTATAGTGGCTTATAGAAACCGGTTGGGGAAAGAAAAAGCGTGGAATTATGTGGCGGCCGCCACAGGTTGCAGTGGTAAGCGGCGATTCGGGTACGGTTTAATTGTTTGTACAACGACTTTGGGTTGCTGTGCGGTTAAAATATGCTTATTTCGCACACACACCGCCTTCCCCTCCGACCTCCACCCCAAAATCGTTGTACAAATAACTAAACATTTCCCGTACCTTGTGTTTTCCAATGTTTTCAAAAATTTATCGGCAGTGGAACAGTGTCAGAGTCGCTGGAGGTCCCTTCGCGACCGATTTGTAAAGGAAGAAAGCGGAAGAAAGGCGCCTTCTGGGAGTGCTGCAAACGACAAGGACGGTAGTGGATGGAAATATTACGAGGCATTGGCATTTCTGCAACGGCACGTTGCACCACGCAAGTAATTTATGCAACCATTGCTATCATTGAATCCACT
>NW_023458557.1:12915490-12925595 GCF_013731165.1 Rhagoletis pomonella | reverse complement strand
GCAGAAAAAATAAAGAGTAAAAAATTTTGCATACATTTTCAAAAATTTTGTGTCAAAATTTTGAGGCACTGTACGCAGTAGTTTAAATTTACATACATACATCTACAAAACGTATATCAATTCATTTCACATTTAAATTTTCTCATTTAGTTTATAACATTACATTTCATTGTGTTATAACAGTTCATGACATACATCCGGTAGAATAAGTCCTTTTTTAAATATTCACAAAGCTTTCCATTTTAAATATTTTTTATTCAAAAATGGTTTATATTATAACAAAACACTTCCTCTTTATTATACTAAGAGCGTGTGTGAATCGGTAACAAAGTTCTCGGCGAGTAAATTTTTGAAAAGTGTGAGGTGAATAAAATTTCAATAGCTCACGAGGCTAGTGAAATTTTTGACAAATGCATAGGAAATTTTGAAATTTTCAAACTTGGATTTATGTGGTTTTTGTTATAATATAAACCATTTTTAAATAAAAAGTCTTTAACAAGAAGAGCTTTGTTAATATTTACAAAATGATAGATTTAATTATAATATAACAATTACGTCAAGGCAACAAATTGTTTGCCATTAAAAACGAAACTTAAGAAAATAAAAAATTAAATAAAATTTTTACATGATAACAAATTGTCCACCATTAAAAACAAAATTCAATCGGCCCTATTATGGTTGTCGACTTCGACGTCGATGTAATTTTTTCATCAAAAAAATAGCCATCGTAAGTTCAACTCTAGTTACGCTGACCTCAGTATTTTACCGGAAAGGTGTTCCTCGCAGAAATTCTGTGGCCAGCGTAGCTGGATTTGGACTTACGAGGACTATTTTTTGATGAAAAAATTACATCGATGCCGAAGTCGACAACCATAATAGGGCTGAATATTTCATATTTCATTCTGTCCTGAATATCTTCTTCATATTTCAGAAGATAGCTGTTCAGAACATTAAAAAATCGGAATTACGGCTAACTGGTTTGAAAGCAGCTCCTGATTTTTTTAAACAGTCGCTTACGGCTCCACACAGAGTGTCCAATCGCTCCTCATCTTTTCTCCGACTCAATGCTCTAGAAGGAGTCACAATTGGCTCTTCTTCGGGTTGGAAGTCAACAAGAGACGACGGTGATTGTTGAACCACTGTAGGTAGCCCTGTCTGCTGCGTCTGCTCAATTACGGGCTCTTCATCGTAGGAGTATTCGAAAAGAGGTTGCGACTCATATACATTAATGGATTGCTCAGGCTGCGGTGTACATTTTTCAAGATTTATGTTGGTACCAAACGCTGTGTTGCCAAACGTCCTTAAATAAAATACATACATCTATATAAGTGGTCTTTTCGGCAATTGAAATACATTTTTAATTTTGTCTTAAAAAAGCTTAAAATTCCAAAATATGTCTATTCTTTTAGGCTAGCATGCGGTGTAACCTCGTAATACTCTATTAAGTATTCGGGACTATTCGCTGTAACCATCGCAGTCCGATTTTTGTGAAACTACGAAAATGTAACACTGAATCTCAATTCCCAGGAACGTATGCATTCAAAGTATAGGCTACGGTCGTAGCCATGTATGTAAGTACATACATATGAATCCGCATTCAGTGATAGCACTTTTTAAGATTTCACGAAAGAATCTGAATACAGGGGTCAATGATAACAATGGTTGCATAAATTACTTGCGTGGTGCAACGTGCCGTTGCAGAAATGCCAATGCCTCGTAATATTTCCATCCACTACCGTCCTTGTCGTTTGTAGCACTCCCAGAAGGCGCCTTTCTTCCGCTTTCTTCCTTTACAAATCGGTCGCGAAGGGACCTCCAGCGACTCTGACACTGTTCCACTGCCGATAAATTTTTGAAAACATTGGAAAACATAAGGTATGGGAAATGTTTAGTTATTTGTACAACGATTTTGTGGTGGAGGTCGGAGGGAAAGGCGGTGTGTGTGCGAAATTAGCACACACCGCACAGCAACCCAAAGTCGTTGTACAAACAATTAAACCGTACCCGAATCGCCACTTACCACTGCAACCTGTGGCGGCCGCCACATAATTCCACGCTTTTTCTTTCCCCAACCGGTTTCTATAAGCCACTATACTTTTATCATATAAGCAAGGGTGCATTTGCACCGCTTCAATTAATTTAAACTCCATTTTATATTCCCAAATTTATGTTTTTCTTGTTTTGAAGGAATTTTGTTGAGCAAAAATTAAAAGAAAACGGCGCGAATGAAACTCGAATGTCATATGTCAGCATTGCCGGACTTACTTGCGTCAAAAGTTGAGAGTTGGCCAACGTTCGTTGAGTCCGTCGACGCAAGGGTTGCCAATCTGGCGCTCTCTATGCAAACACACACAGTCTACTCAACTGTCAGTTTCATCCTTGAGCGGAACGTATGCAAAGTATCCATTCTGGCGGGCCTATTACAACGACATGGACATAGTGCATCGAATTAAAATACAGCGGCTCCGCTGGCTGGGCCTTGTCGTTCGAATGTACACCGACGCTTCGCTCAGAAAGTATTCAACTCGGAACCCGCTGGTGGTAGCAGAGCAAGAGAGTGGCCCCCACTGAAATGGAAAGACCAGGAGGAAAAGGATTTGGCTTCACTTGGCAATTCTATATGCCGTCAGTTGGCACAGAAAAGAAACGACTGGCGTGCTTTGTTGAACTCGGCCAAAATCGCTTAGGCGGTTACAGCGCCAAATAACAAGAAGAAGAAGATATACATATATGGACTGCTGAGTGGAAGATCGACCTATTTCGGCTGCTGGTTCGAAAACGCCCTATTAGAAAACTTTTCGAGAACGTTCTACTTCAGAAATTGGTTGAAGAACGCCTTGTTTCAGAACTTGGTTCAAAATGCCCTGTTAGAATGTAACCCTGCTTTATGCTACATGAAAACACAGCAACCCAGTCCTGCCAATCTGGCGCTCTCTATGCAAACACACACAGTCTACTCAACTGTCAGTTTCATCCTTGAGCGGAACGTATGCAAAGTACCCATTCTGGCGGGCCTATTACAACGACTTGGACATAGTGGACAGTTTCATCCTTGAGCGGAACGTATGCAAAGTACCCATTCTGGCGGGCCTATTACAACGACATGGACATAGTGCATCGAATTAAAATACAGCGGCTCCGCTGGCTGGGCCTTGTCGTTCGAATGTACACCGACGCTTCGCTCAGAAAGTATTCAACTCGGAACCCGCTCGTGGTAGCAGAGCAAGAGAGTGGCCCCCACTGAAATGGAAAGACCAGGTGGAAAAGGATTTGGCTTCACTTGGCAATTCTAAATGGCGTCAGTTGGCACAGAAAAGAAACGACTGGCGTGCTTTGTTGAACTCGGCCAAAATCGCTTACGCGGTTACAGCGCCAAATAACAAGAAGAAGAAGATATACACATATGGACTGCTGAGTGGAAGATCGACCTATTTCGGCTGCTGGTTCGAAAACGCCCTATTAGAAAACTTTTCGAGAACGTTCTACTTCAGAAATTGGTTGAAGAACGCCTTGTTTCAGAACTTGGTTCAAAATGCCCTGTTAGAATGTAACCCTGCTTTATGCTACATGAAAACACAGCAACCCAGTCCTGCGCCATTGTACCATACAGACAGCTACATGTTGTGAGACCGTACGATGACACACACCACCGGGCTGTCACTTCAACAAAGTTGTTGTTGTCTATCCTTCTTCGTTTCATCAACATCTGGGAAGGTAAGTCGATTCTCTACAGCAAACTACACTTTAATATTTAGAACCAATTTTTGAGGGCGTTTCATTTTCGTTTTACATTTTGTCATCCCTTGCAAGGAAACGTCCCAATATTGTACGAAACACTCAGCTGCTTGTACTGCTTTTGCGATCAGTGAGCTGTACCCCGGTTTGTTGCTAAAACGCCACGTGAGAAGAACGTGGATAACCTTAACAAGCGAACTAAGTTAAATTGCAGCGGCATGGAACGCGAGAAAGAAGAGAGCCTGGCTAAGCTCATTATTAACTTTTCGGCAAATACACGAAAAACCGCGAAGCAGAAACAACCCCGGGGTTACTTGATAGCTCGTAAACGACTCCTAGATGATTATTGGGCCAAATTTACCGCGGCACACGAAGAAGCTTTGCAATTAGCCATAGCATCGAAAGACACCGCGTCTAAAGCTAAGTGTACACGGTAGAGAAAAAACGCGAGATTTAGACAAAAATCTCGCTAGAGACGTGTAAACACTCAATAGAGCTCTACGAGAAACTCACCTACAAAGTCTATGTGAGAGTTATGTGATGTACAGTCATTTCAGTTTTTCCACAAAAACATCACACAATATTTTTGTAAGAAAAAACCAAAAAACAAACATTTGTAAAAACCAAGAAAACAAATCCCTAAGATATTGCTTTCCATAATTAACTATGACACACATAAATATCATGACACATATGGTAAACAAACATTTTATACATATACCCAAAGACATACAGCGAAGTGAAACATGAGTATTTTCACTTGCTTAAAAGGTAAACAATAGCAAGTCAAATTTCTTTCTTTCTGTTTTCGATGTGTCAAATATCATAAATGGGAGAAATACAATGTGTTTAAAATTGATGACGATGCTAAATACTGATTGGTCAATAGATAAGTAAATGCATTTGTAACATGAACAAAAAGCAGAACACCATGTTACATAGGGCATTTTAGACATATGAATGAAATGCAAGATGTGTCAGATAATTTCTAGATAATTTGTAAATTAGTATATAAGTTGGAAAATTTATAATAAAAACTCAGATTCAGTTTTATACTTGAACTTGCTTGTCTTGTTATTTTACTGAACTCAAAAAAGGGCATTAATTGCTCGTCTGCCGAGTTTTGAGTCTCGCTTTACAAACCAAGGCTCCTATTGCATTAGTCGCGCTTTCATGCTAATTCAATAGCTATCCAAACTCTAAAAACACTAATAACATATTATAGTTATTTAGCGAGACTTTTTCGCCGTGTACACAGTCCAACGAAGCTAGATCGAAAACTCTACGACAACTCTATGCTCTATTTAGCAAGCTAAATAGACTTTTTGCTCTACGGAGACGTATAGTAAATTCTTGACAATGAACTTCATTACAGATTGTTAAATTTTGAAATGGCTATGACATTAAATCGTATATTCGATACAAGCGCACAATTTTAAGTGCAATTAGAATGTAGCCAAATAATGTACCGGGAATCAGCCTCTTATTTTCATTGGTATTTCAATGGCTTTTCCAATAGCCTCCGTCCTTTGCAAAGGGGCATAATTATTGGTTAAAACATAGGGGATATTCACAAATTGAGCAGGTGGTCTGGCACTCTGGCAATAGTCGTTGCTTGAGTTATCTGCTGTTTTGTCAGAGTGCCTGGCCACTTGCTCAACTTGGTGAATACCTACATACATATATATAGTAGCAAGGCGAATTTATACAAGGTGGTGTTGATGGCGAATTTAGATTTTCGCCGAGGTACGTCTTAATGTCAAAATGATGTGTTTGTTGTAAAATGAATTCGCCTTGTTTACAACAAACACATCATTTTGACATTCAGTAGTACCGCGGCGAAAATTTAATTCGTCATCAACACCACCATGTATAAATTCGCCTTGTATAGTAGTTTGGCTGGAATTGCTCGGAGAAACTCCTTTCAAGGGAATTTTAAATATTAAAGGTTGTTTGATGCGAGTCCAAAAGTGCACATTGTACCGAAGAGAGAGGTTGCCATGTTAAATTTTTAGGTACATTTGTCTACTTTTAGGTACAATTTTTTTCGGCAAATAAGTACAATTTCAAAATTTAATTATTGTTCATATTGCGAAAATGTATTTTATGACGTCAGAAAATAGGTGAATGCTGTCAAATCGACGAAGGGTTAGCGCTCCGCTGATGGCGCCCATTATATTTTCTACATCGTGGCTTTGATATAAATACATATATACATACAACAAGCGCTGACAACAATTCGAGATAGAAAACTAACTCTAGGCGAGAGGTAAATATTGTCTACCGTGTACACAGCTTGTAGAGTACGTGATAGATAAAAGTTGAGATTTCTCTATTTTGTCTCTAGCTAGAGGGAATATCTCCTAGAGTTGCTCTACCGTACAAACTTAATTGAGAGAAGAGATTTTTATTTCAGTGAAACTCTCGAGAGATTTCTCTACCGTGTACGCTTAGCTTAAGACACAGTTGGATGATAGCCGTTTTGCAGAAATCGAAGGCGCCTATTGTGAGGCATTAGGGGAGTTGGAAGACGCACTCTATAATCAGGCACCAAGTCCAACAGGGACAACTAAAAGCGTATCCACAAAGACAACAATGAAGTTACCGAAAATCGAGCTGCCAAAGTTCGACAGAACCTTTGCAACATGGTTATCTTTCAAGGACACGTTCTCCACGTGTGTTATTAATGGCGTGACCTTATCCGATGTCCAGCGATTGCATTATTTGAAAAGCTGCCTATCAGGAGAGGCCGAAGTGCTCCTCCGAAATTTGCTAGTTATTGACAGCAATTTCAAAGTTGCCTGGGATATACTTCAGCAAACGATACAAAAGACGACTTCTGCGCGCCTACTTGCACAACATCGTGAAACTTCCTAGCGCGTCAGCTGAATGCTCAACAGCAATACGGAAGCTTATGGACGGGGTCACAGAGTCCGAGCGTGCACTGACGCAGCTTGGTAGACCCACGGAGAAGTGGGATGATTGGTTGTGTATCTGATCACCGAAAAGCTAGATACAGAAACTCTTAAGCAATGGGAGTTGTCCCTAGACTCTCCCAACCACATCCCAATATATAAACAATTAGTACAGTTCTTAGAGAAGCGCATTGTGGGTTTAGAAGCAGTCCTAAGCCAGTGCGCCATCAATCCATCCGCTGCCATCAAGCCAATTATCTACCATGCCCCTGCTGTGCAGGAAAGCACATACTGATGTTCTGCTCAAAGTTTAAGGCCCAATCTCCAACTCATAGATTACAAACAGTTAAGGCAAAGGGTCTATGCAAGAATTGCCTGAAGAGCGATCACATGCAAAACAGATGTCCGTCGTCGTTCTCATGCAAGCGATGTAACTCAAAGCACCACACGATGCTTCATGATAGTGTCAAGAAGAGAACAGTCGACTCGGTTGCGTCAATCATGTGCGTGCCACTACACCCATTACGTGGGCATGTGGCAAAAAACTGTTGCAACGAAGATAGGTTAGATCGTTGTAGACGAGAAAGGGAGCACGAGTCGAAAGACTGCAAGAATGGCTTTCGGTGTATGATCTGTTTTAATAAGAACCCCGAAGCGGCAAAACACTACACGGGAAGTATTAGATGCCCAGCGTAAAAACAATGCGACCAGTAGGTTACCAAAATGAGGTTCATGCAACTAAACTTGAACCATTGCCAAGCAGCTCAGGACCTGCTTGCACACTCTGTTAAAGAACTCCGAACCGATGCGGCGATACTAAGTGAAACTTACTTCGTGGGAACTTGCCCCAATTGGTGCTCTGACAACCAGCGGAAGTCCGCTATTTGGAGGTGTAACCCATCAACACCTCAAATCGAGTTAGCCTCTTCGTTAACAGGCTTTACAAGAGCAAAATTCGGCGACCTTCACGTCTACAGCTGCTATCTTCCACCCAGCATAGACCTCATTGACTTCAATAGAATCATCGATAACCTTGTCACTGATGCCCGGGGCAAGGAAAATCTCATTATTGCGGGCGATTGCAATGCATGGTCAACCGAATGGGGCTCTCGAAAGACGAACGCTAAGGGCAAAGCCCTGCTTGATTCTTTAGCAACGCTCGACTTGGTTCTCCTTAAAAAAATCCCTGCTCCGACTTTCAGCAGAAATGGGTATGAGTCAACGATCGACCTAACGTTCGTAACATGCAATCTCTATATGAGATATGAGTGGAAAATAAGCGATCACTATACCTTCAGCGACCACTTCGCTATCATCTTTGAAATAAAGAGAAGGAGACAATATCAGCGGACAGATAATCTCTCGTCGCCAAACATAGGGTGGAAAGCCAAATCCTTCGATACCGATTTATTCCTTGAGGCGCTTAGGCCCGAACCTAGCCATACCAGCCTTAGATCGCCAGATGAATACTCGTTACTGGTCACAAAATGGCTGCAAAGAGCTTGCGATGCATCTATGAGCAGAAGATCCGCAATGAAGCACTACAGGGCCGTTTATTGGTGGAATGACACGATATCCAGCCTACGCGCCGAATGTCAACACGCGAGAAGGATTTGCCAGCGTTCAAGAGGAAGACCAAACCACAGCGACCTCCGTATAGAGTTCGCCAAAAAACGAAAGCAGCTAAAGGTGGCTATACGCAAAAGCAAACGTGAAAGCTTCTTGAAGCTCTGTGATGATGCGGAGATCAACGCTTGGGGCAATGCGTACAAAGTTGTTATGAACAAAATGAGCTGCCCTGGCCAAATGCCAAATTCTCCTGCGCTGCTAAAAACAATTATAAAGACCCTGTTTCCTGATCAAAATAAGTTCCGATACGTTGTACCTCGCAATACCCCTTTCTTGAACATACCACGGGTAACCGCAGAAGAAGTTTTGAAAGCATGTTCAAGAATAGGAGCATCAAAAGCACCAGGCCCAGATAAAATTCCCAATATCGCGCTCAAGACTGCCGTTAGCCACCACAGTTCAATTTTCACCGAAATGTACGACGTGTGCATCCAACAGGGGGAATTTCCAAAACCATGGAAGCGACAACACCTTAATCTTATCCCAAAGCCTAAAAAGCAGCCAAACGATCCGAACAACTATCGCCCCCTCTGCATGCTCGACTCACTGGGGAAGATCCTCGAAAGAATTATCCATGATCGCGTCCAAAATGCTATTGAAGCATCTGGTGGTTTGTCACCCCACCAGTTCGGCTTTTGTAAATCAAAGTCCACCATTGATGCGATAAAAGTTGTCAGAGACCTGTCCGCAAAAGCAATTGCAGGCAAACGCTGGAAGGGAGGAACAATAAAATACTCCTTAATAGTTACTCTCGATATAAAAAATGCATTCAACACTGCAAATTGGCAGAAAATTATGTTGGCATTAGAACAATTTTCAGTTCCTAAATATCTCAGAATTGTTGCAAACTACTTCGAAGATCGAATCCTCCAATATAGCTCTGCACAAGGTAGTAAAACATTCAAGATTACCGGCGGGGTTCCTCAAGGCTCGGTGCTGGGACCGCTTCTTTTGAACGTGATGTACGACGGAGTACTTCGACTGCGGCTCCCGAAGGATGTAACGATAGTGGGATTCGCTGACGACATAGCTATTGTCGTAGTAGCAAAACATATATACGAGATAAAGGCAGCTGCAACCGCTGCAATAATGATGGTGTCACAGTGGCTGGACTCAATGGGGCTGGAGTTAGCTCAGCATAAGACGGAGGTAGTCCTAGTCACTGGAAGGAAAATCCGCGAGACCCTCACTCTGCAACTTAGGGACTGCGAAATCTTCACAAAGCCTGCCATAAAATATCTTGGTGTAATGATTGACGCGAGACTAACTTTCAACGAGTATCTCGAATTTATCTGCAAGAAAGCGAGTAAGGTCTGTTGTGCCCTGACTAAAATGATGCTAAATCTCCCAGGGCCAAAACAAGCCCGCAGAAGATTGCTAGCCGGGGTTCTCAAATCTCTGATACTTTACGGCACACAAGTGTGGAGCTACGCAGTGGAAGTAAGATCATATATTCGCGGTCTCAGGTCTGTCTACCGGCTATGTGCGCTAAGGGTTTGCTTTGCCTATAGTACCGTATCCGTATCCGCCGCTTTAGTACTGTCTGGATTACACCCAATAGAGCTTCTGGCGAAAGAACTGTCAATGAATACACCTAGCAATCTAACACTTTCTGCTAGGAAAGCACTAGCCCGTAAACACACGCTAGAGATGTGGCAGAAGAAATGGGACGAATCGTCCAACGGACGCTGGACACAACGACTAATACCAAACATCGAAAAATGGATCTCCCGCCCGCACGGGGAAGTTAACTTCCATTTAACCCAGATGCTCACCGGTCACGGCTGCTTCAGATCGTACCTGAAACGCTTCAAACACGAAGAGCT
>NW_023458557.1:12905591-12915390 GCF_013731165.1 Rhagoletis pomonella | reverse complement strand
GGTGAGGGCCGTGAATTCCGTAGGGTCTTGGGAGAGAGCGGAGATGGGCCGGGAATTTAATACCGCTTCGATCCTAACTAAAAGAGTGGTGAATTCTTCAAACGTGAATTTATGTGCTCCAGCCGTTCGCTTGAGATGTAACTTGAAGCTTTTGACGGCGGATTCCCATAATCCGCCCATGTGAGGGCTGCCAGGGGGGATAAATCTCCAATCAATGCCTTGGGGAGAGTATTGCTTGACGATGTCTTGAGATACTTCTTGCAGGAAACTACAGAATTCCTTCTCTGTTGCTCTTTTGGCTCCAATGAAAGTAGTGCCATTTTCGCTCATCATTCTTGCTGGATAGCCTCGACGCCCAACAAAACGGGCAAACGCGGCGAGAAATGCGTTTGTTGTTAAATCAGAGCACAGCTCAAGGTGAACCGCCTTTGTTGTGAAACACACAAATACGGCCACGTAGCCTTTCACAATGGTGGAGGACCTTAGCATGGAGGCTTTTACTTGAAAAGGCCCAGCAAAATCTACACCGGTGGTGGTGAAAGGCGGAGCATAAGTGCAACGCTCTGGTGGCAACGCGGCCATGATTTGAGAGTGCGTTTGATGCTTGTGGGCGGTGCAAGCTTTACATTGAAAAATGCACTTTTTTATAAGAGGCTTGAGTCGGGGAATGTAGAATTCCTGTCTTATCATTTGCTGCATGAGCCGAATTTCTGCGTGTAAGAGGAGCTCGTGGAGAAAACGAAGATAGAGAGCAGCAAATCGAGATTTTCCGGGTATAATGAGGGGATGACGCTCATTATAGCTAAGAGTGGAATGGGCCAAACGACCATTGACCCGGAGCAACCCACATTTGTCTAGAAATGGGTTGAAAACTAGCAATGGGCTTTTCTTAGCGATTGGCACTGACTGCGATAAGCATGAAATTTCGCGGGGGAAGTAACGGTTTTGTGTTAAGGCAATGAGACGACGTTTGGTAGAGCGGAAATCATTGTGCGATAGGGACAATGGGAGAGGACCCTGTGCGGCTTGATTTCGGCTCTTTAAGCAATCTAAAAACTTGAAGACATATGCCATAACTTTAAGCATGTGGGAAAAGGACGAGAAGCGATCTAAAATGTCGGTATCATCTTCGGCAGCGTGAAAGGCGTTGACTCGACGGACTTCCGGTGGGTTAATGGAGCGCGTAGCGGATTTTGGCCAGGTGTCGGGTGATTGGGTTAGCCATTCGGGCCCATGCCACCACAAAGAAGAGGAGGCTAAGTCGAGGGGTTTGCATCCTCTTGTTCCCATGTCCGCGGGATTTTCGCTGCTGCGTACATGCCTCCAAGTCGAATTTCCTACCAGATCAATGATTTTCGCTGTGCGGTTCGAGACGTAGGTTTTCCAAAAGTGGGGCGGTTTTTCCAGCCAGGCAAGGACGATTTCCGAATCTGACCACATGGTCAATTTTCGATCAGAGAAACCAAGTTGCGACTGGATAGCTGAGACCAATTTAGCTAGACGGAGAGCACCACATAATTCGAGGCGAGGTAGGCTGATGGTTCTGAGAGGCGCAACTTTGCCTTTGGATACTAGCAGGTGAGAAGAGACTCGTTCACCTTGTGTGGTTCGGACATATATGGTTGCGCAATACGCTTTTTCTGAAGCGTCGCAGATTCCATGTAGCTCCACTTGTTGGCCTGGAACATAATTGACCCATCGGGGTATTTGGATGGCCGAGATAGATTCTAAATTGTTCGCAAACTGCAACCATTTATGGAGACGGAGGGGTTTAACTTGCTCATCCCAGTCAGTTCCATCGAGCCATAGCTCTTGTAAGAGGACTTTGGCTTGAATCATTATTGGCGAGAGCCATCCTGCGGGGTCGAAAAGTTTTGCGACAGAAGAGAGAATTTGTCGCTTTGTGCTCGCCGACGAGGCTGAGATGGATTGGATTCAATGGTGTAAGAGAAGGAGTCCGTGATGGCATTCCATTAAATCCCGAGGGTTTTCATGGTACTTGCTTTTTCGAATTCGAGAAAGTTGCTGTCAAGCAAGTCCTCCCTTTTTATGTCTTTGAACAAATCAGGATGGTTCGCCGTGATCTTTTTTAAGGGGAAGCCAGCGGAGTTTAGAGCTTGAATGACTTGGGAGAGAGATTTAGTTGCTGAGATGAGGTCATGACCTCCCGAAAGTATGTCGTCCACATATGTTTCGGTTTTTAGTATTGGCACCGCCAAGGGATGTGTTATTTTTACATCATCAGAGAGTTGGTGAAGAGTGCGTATTGCGAGAAATGGTGCACAATTTACACCGAATGTCACGGTTTTTAACCTGTAGTCTCGAATGGGGCTGCTTGGAGATGATATAAATATAATTCTCTGGTAGTTCTGGTGGTCTTTATGTAAAAGTATCTGACGATACATTTTTTCTACATCGCCATTGAACACAAACTGATACGTGCGCCATTTAAGGATTAATAGCATCAGATCGGGTTGAAGTGTTGGTCCGGTATAGAGAACATCATTAAGAGAGAGTCCGGAACTTGATCTTCGTGATGCATTAAATACGACACGTACCTTGGTGGTTCTTTTTTCGGGTTTGACAACCGCGTGGTGGGGGAGATAGAAAGAGTAATATTTGCCTTCTGAGGATTTTTCATAGGAAGTTGTTTCTTCCATATGATTTAGGGTGAGATATTCCCCTAAGACATTATCATACAGGGGTTTTAGGTCGGCTTTTTTTGAAGACTTCTCTCCATGCTGAAAAATTGCTAGAGAGCTGTGGTGCGAGATTGACCTAGAGATATTTCCTTCGGGAAACTTGGCTTGAAAGGGAGCCGGACTACGTAGCGACCTTCAGGTGTGCGCGATGTAGTGGATTGGTATAACTCCTCACATAGCTTATCTTCAGGACTCATGAGGTTGGGTGTCGGAACTTCTTCTACCTCCCAGAACTTTCGTAGTTGGGATTCCAGAAGTTTGTTGGAGTTTTGTTCCACTTGCGTGGAGAAGGATACCACATTAGTAGGGATTCGTCCGCTCAAAATCCAGCCAAAAATAATATTTTGTGCTAACAGATTTTTTGAGATATGCTCCATGCCTTCAAGCATGATTTGCGGGATGAGATCGCTGCCTATCACTAGGTCGATTTGAGATGGGGAATGACAATTGGGGTATGCTAGCTTAATATGAGACCACTTCTCCCGTTGTTCGCGAGTTGGCAGGAATCTTGGGAGTATTTTGGTTAGTTGGGGTAGCACAATTGCTTGAGCGGTGACTTTCGTAGCCAAGTCGGAGGAGACTAAGACCAGAGAACTACTGTCTGAACTACTGTCCCACCCATGCCGGAGATTTCAATGTTCGAGCTTTGACATGGTAATCTCAGTTTGTTTTGGGCCTTAGAAGAAATAAAGCTCCGTTCTGACCCTTGGTCAATCAGGGCTCTTAATTTAAAGAGATCACCTCTGTGTTCTACAGACACAATAGCAGTTGGGAGCAGTACCTTATTATCGTTTTCCGAATAAAAGGACTGTACTTGTGTTGTGCTCGAACACGATGGCTGTTCATTAAGGGCTTCCGACTGACTGGTGGCTTGTGAGTTGGGACCGTTGGATAGTGTGGTTGTATGTTGCGAAGTCGTTCTGTGGATTCGATCATCATTTTTATTTGGGGTAGATGCTACACTATAGTGGAGTGTTGAATGGTGTCGCTTTTGGCAATGAAGGCAGGTGTTAGTGCTGCTACAATCTTTTATTAAGTGTGTCTGAGAAAGGCAATTTTCGCACAGATTTTAATCTTTCACAAACTTTGTGCGATCTGGGATAGACAATTTTTTGTATTTGTAGCAGTTATTCAGCGTATGCGTAGGGTGCTTGCACATAACACAACTGTAAATTTTGCGCTGCTCTGTGATGTGGGAGTTGATATGCGTTAGAGATCTATTATGAGATTTTTGGGATTGACTGGGTTTCGAAAAGGATCTATTTTGTAAAACAGGCTGTCTTGAGAATGAGGTGTTTGGGGGATTTTGTCGGGACGTGGCTGGTCGCCATTGATCCACCCTTTCCACCACTTCATACCGGGTTGTGAGGAACTGGTTCATTTGCGACCAGTTGGGAAGGTCTTTACGTGAACTAAGAGATTGTTCCCACAATGCCACGGTATTTTCGGGGAGTTTGGATGTCACCAAATATATTAATATAGGATCCCAACTCTCAATGGAAATTTGTTGAGTCGCCTGGATTTGCAGGCAGTTGTTCACTGTAAATTGCAATCTTTGAATTTCTTCGCTACTCTCAATTGGGATTGTTTTAAGGTTCATTAAAATTCTTATTTGATTTTCAACCAATACTCATTTATTCAAATATCGGGACCTTAAGGCTTCCCATGCAAGTTCAAAATTATCGTCACTCAATGGGAATTGTTTTACAATCTGGCCGGCTTTTCCTTGCGTTTTGTACCGGAGGTGGTACAATTTTTGTGCTTTAGTGAGTTTTGGGTGGTTTATGTAGACCGCAGTGAACATGTTACGGAAAGATGGCCATTGTTCATAACCCCCATAAAATGTTTCAGTATCGCAAGGAGGGACCTTCAAGCCTAAGCCTAATTGCTCTTGGGGTTGTAACATACTTGGGGCAGGCGTGGGGTTGCTTGCTTGGTTGAGAAGCAGGAGTTGATCACCGATCTGGGCTTTTGTATCTTCATACGTTATGAGGCATGACCTATACTTATTATAAGCGGAGGCCTTGAAATCCTCGGGAAGTTCATGCTCTTCAGTCTCTATTATTACATCATACGCATTCTGAACCCGGTTCCAAAAATTATCTATATTCTTGTCCTTGATTTTTAATGCAGACTCAGTATTATCTTGGATTTGAATCGTACTGAATCGGGTACAGTAGTCCATTAGATTATCTGTCTCCGAGATAAATTTAGGGGCAGCGACTGACTGTTTGGGCTTCTTACGCGTACCGCGTTGAGATTCAGCGGAAGTTCCTTGTTGCTTCTCATCATCACTCATTTTTGGACTTTTAGATTTAGCGTCACTATGAGGTGCGGCAAGCATTAACGAGATAACTTTAAATTTTATTTACGAGACGGAGATCAAAGAGAGAAGAGAAAAAAAATTATATTGCCGGTCTAAATTAAAGTTATTATGGGTGAGCGCAAAAGGGGGGGTTCGATATCTATATGTGTATAAAATTTTTTTTATTTTTATTTATTTTTTTTTTTGTAATGGGGTATTATTCGCCGATTAATTGCAAACCACAATTTCGCTTTGGGGATGGTCGCAGGGATCACGGAAAGAGTTTTTTCTTTTAGTAGTAAACGTTACTTAATCTTTTGAATAGTTCAGGAAAAATTAAGTTGTGTTAAAAAAAAAAAAATTATTTTATTTTATTTTATTTTATTTTTTAGTAGTATGCCTAGTACCACTGTATCCACTTTATTATTATACCGGA
Source organism: Rhagoletis pomonella (assembly GCF_013731165.1). NCBI lineage: Eukaryota > Metazoa > Arthropoda > Insecta > Diptera > Tephritidae > Rhagoletis > Rhagoletis pomonella. The sequence continues at coordinate 12,909,947 of NW_023458557.1, read as the reverse complement.
GGGCGTTGGGTGTGACCTGTGGTCACAAAGAAAAATGTTCTTGGGCCCCGGCTGTGGTTATAACCGAGCTGCACTAATATAATATATATGTATATAATTATGTGTGTACCGCACTAACGGTATTATGTGAATACTTATATACAATTATGTAAGAGTGTATATGTGAATGTCTACTAGTACTTGAGATTGGGTTGTATTTTAATAATGTACTCCCGGGAAAACTTGGCCAGTAATTCTTTAATTGTACTTTATATAAAATATTGCGTGAAGCAGATTCAAATTTATTTATGTGGGAATGGGTTTTCTCAAAATTTTTTAATCGGGCATTCGCATAAATATGTACTGTGCACATACATATCTATGTGCATACACACAGTAGTTTTTTATTACTTTACTTTTGCGAAGGAGAAGAAAAGAATTAGTAACTACGAGAGCTGTGTATGTACATACGTATGTTTTATATAGATATTATATACTGGCTAATCGCGAACCGTTTAATTTTTTGGAGGGAAATCGAGAACAAGAAATGTACATATATATGTGCGGAAATTTTCTGTAACGGGATGAGAGCACCGTTTTTATAAATTTTATGAGATTTTTCTTTGAAGAACAAAAATTTATGTATGTATGTGCGATTTTGGTTATCACTTTTTGTATGATTAAATGGGGTTAGTAAGCAATTCAGATTCTTACTTACGATTTCTCGGGGATACTTTTTCTTTAGTGGTTGTGTATTCCCACGGTGCTGGCTCTTTTTAGGCGACGAAGGACCAGTGATAAAGCCACAGTGACAAAGCCAGTGAGCTTTCCGGCGAGTGGGGCGATCTAGCACAGCTGCGGGCGGCAGACGATGACCCTTGACGATGGTGACGGCGAACTCGGAAGTTGGTGGCGGCGGCGATACTGGAGCTGGGGACACACGGCGGCTGCTATACTCTGGTGATTGCTCCGGGCGTAGAGGCGATGACTTGTAACCCTATGCCTTGGGTCACCCCTTTATAGTTGCTTGGTACGCGGCTCTAAAGGCACGTAACTGCGATGCATCTGGGCGCCGGGCGACACTTTATGCACACTTTATGTAGTGGAGAACACGAAATTTGGCTGATGCCGGTTGGAAACCGCTGTGCTCGCACAGCCTCTATTCTCACGAAACTAAAATGCGGAGTTGCTTCGTTTTAACAATTTATTTTGTTCAAAACTTAACTACGTAAACAATTTAAATTCAAGGTGCGCGTGTACAAGAGTTTTGTTGGGAGAAATTTGCGAAATTGTTGAATTGCGACTGCGTGAACCGAAAAGTGGAAAAAATCTGGCTTTTACAGAGAAATTTCAGTCTCCTTTTATTTTCTTTTCGTGCGGTGTCAAAAGAATGACTGCTTTATCAGCATCAATGTTGCCAACTACGCATTTCGCTTTTCAAAATTTCTTTAACATTAGGGAAGTTTATAGTTCAGAATTTTAAGTGTAATAATTCAGTGATACAAATAGGTATTTTAAATTAATCACGCTATGCGAATAAATGAATACAATGGCAATATTAATATTATGTAGGAATGAGTGCGTACAATTACTAATAAATTCAAATAACAGTTCAAATATACAGGTATAGAAATTCAACTATAATTCAGTAGTCCAAGAGGACTCTCGATATCTGACTGGCTAAGCCGCACTCGCTTAGTCATCCTGCCCCCCCTAGGCGCACTAAGCGGCTAGGGCATCTTGCAACTCCTGGAGGGTTCGCATCGCTTCGTGCACCAGCAGCTTTGTAACCTTTCCTTTGTTATGGATGTTTCGAGTTCTCTGGGAGGTGCGTTAAACGAGGTGCTTGTGCGGTGAGGCGCACTGACTCCGACGACGCCCAGTAAATGAGGCGTGATTGTTGCGGTTGGCTGCCACAGATCTACTCCCTGGTCTGACAGATCCCGGTGGATAGCGTGCGGACTGCTTTGATCGGCGGCCAGTGGCGTGAGCTTCCTTGCGGTGCAAAAGCGTGTGGTGATACTGACCGCATATCCTGCAATTACCACTGGAGGTGCATGTGCTTGTTGCGTGCGAAAGTGCGAGGCAGTTTGTACAAAACTTGTGCGAGGAACCTCTGCTGGGGCTGCATGGCCCGGAATGCCGGGCATACTCTGAGCGCATGGAAGCGCGCACACAGACGACATTTTTGGAAGTCGGCTGCTGATGTTTCGCCTGATGACGGTTGTGTAGGTGCTGGGCTTGGAACGGGCTCCACTGGCGTGACCACCTTCGAAGACAAGGAAGTGCGTGGCGCTGGCTGAGGCTTGTTCGCCTCCCCCTTCGACGACAGGGAAGTGCGTGGCGCCGGCTGAGGCTGGTCCATTTCCATCTGCAAGTAGGGATTTGCGAGTAGATTAAAAGAGGGCCTGTATATATATATATATATAATCGTGCGGTAGGCTTCTGTAACTGAGTGTGTGAGTGTGTTTCATCTAAGCTAGGGAATTCAAGGTAGGAAGTGAGCGCAATGAGTCAGTGCGGATGTGGGATCGTCGGTGGATACCAAGGGCGTTAATTTATATAGGGAGAATTATGCTTATTTATCCTCGGTGGGTGCGAACGAATCGTTAGAACCTGGTAAAGAACATAGCTTTACAATCGGCCGTGTTATGACGCCGTTTTTGGTACGTAGATCGACCACGCGAATGTGTCCATCTGGACCGTAATGGGTCCTTTCGATGCGTCCAAGACGCCATTCAGTGGGCGGAAGTGAGTCATCCACAATAATGACACATTCGCCGACCTTTGGTTTTACTCTAGGGTCTTTCCACTTATAACGTTTTTGAAGATCTTTGATATAATCTTCCTTCCAACGGCGGCTGAACTGATGGTGTAACACTTTAACTCTTTCCCACCTATTGAGGAGAGACAAATTGCTATGATCTACTTCCGGAAGAGACAAGAGGGCAGTTCCCCTTAGGAAATGGCCAGTGGTGAGGGCCGTGAATTCCGTAGGGTCTTGGGAGAGAGCGGAGATGGGCCGGGAATTTAATACCGCTTCGATCCTAACTAAAAGAGTGGTGAATTCTTCAAACGTGAATTTATGTGCTCCAGCCGTTCGCTTGAGATGTAACTTGAAGCTTTTGACGGCGGATTCCCATAATCCGCCCATGTGAGGGCTGCCAGGGGGGATAAATCTCCAATCAATGCCTTGGGGAGAGTATTGCTTGACGATGTCTTGAGATACTTCTTGCAGGAAACTACAGAATTCCTTCTCTGTTGCTCTTTTGGCTCCAATGAAAGTAGTGCCATTTTCGCTCATCATTCTTGCTGGATAGCCTCGACGCCCAACAAAACGGGCAAACGCGGCGAGAAATGCGTTTGTTGTTAAATCAGAGCACAGCTCAAGGTGAACCGCCTTTGTTGTGAAACACACAAATACGGCCACGTAGCCTTTCACAATGGTGGAGGACCTTAGCATGGAGGCTTTTACTTGAAAAGGCCCAGCAAAATCTACACCGGTGGTGGTGAAAGGCGGAGCATAAGTGCAACGCTCTGGTGGCAACGCGGCCATGATTTGAGAGTGCGTTTGATGCTTGTGGGCGGTGCAAGCTTTACATTGAAAAATGCACTTTTTTATAAGAGGCTTGAGTCGGGGAATGTAGAATTCCTGTCTTATCATTTGCTGCATGAGCCGAATTTCTGCGTGTAAGAGGAGCTCGTGGAGAAAACGAAGATAGAGAGCAGCAAATCGAGATTTTCCGGGTATAATGAGGGGATGACGCTCATTATAGCTAAGAGTGGAATGGGCCAAACGACCATTGACCCGGAGCAACCCACATTTGTCTAGAAATGGGTTGAAAACTAGCAATGGGCTTTTCTTAGCGATTGGCACTGACTGCGATAAGCATGAAATTTCGCGGGGGAAGTAACGGTTTTGTGTTAAGGCAATGAGACGACGTTTGGTAGAGCGGAAATCATTGTGCGATAGGGACAATGGGAGAGGACCCTGTGCGGCTTGATTTCGGCTCTTTAAGCAATCTAAAAACTTGAAGACATATGCCATAACTTTAAGCATGTGGGAAAAGGACGAGAAGCGATCTAAAATGTCGGTATCATCTTCGGCAGCGTGAAAGGCGTTGACTCGACGGACTTCCGGTGGGTTAATGGAGCGCGTAGCGGATTTTGGCCAGGTGTCGGGTGATTGGGTTAGCCATTCGGGCCCATGCCACCACAAAGAAGAGGAGGCTAAGTCGAGGGGTTTGCATCCTCTTGTTCCCATGTCCGCGGGATTTTCGCTGCTGCGTACATGCCTCCAAGTCGAATTTCCTACCAGATCAATGATTTTCGCTGTGCGGTTCGAGACGTAGGTTTTCCAAAAGTGGGGCGGTTTTT
>NW_023458557.1:12899203-12905491 GCF_013731165.1 Rhagoletis pomonella | reverse complement strand
CGTCTGCCGCCCGCAGCTGTGCTAGATCGCCCCACTCGCCGGAAAGCCCACTGGCTTTGTCACTGTGGCTTTATCAGGCTTTCTTCTTTGCATTCGCGACCACTGTGCAGGCGAATGCCAGTTAGATTCAGCCGGTGGGAGTGATGAGCGATGTATCGACAGAGCATCAGCGTTTGGTTGAGATTGTACATCAGGGGCAGAAGTCGGGGCAGCATAGTCATCATCAACCACACAAGCCTTGTTAGCAACATCAGCATAAGAAGCAGGTATTGAGATAGCGGCTTCACAAACAGCAGTAGGGTACTAAGTACTAAGTAAATACCGGGAATGCCGAAAAGTATCGACGAGTTAAGAATTTTCTAAGTAAATTTTTTTAAATTACCCCATAAATTTTGTGGCGAACGTTCGAATATTAACTTCAATATCCAATATGAATGTTATGAAAAGGAACATAAAGCTCATTTACTTCAATACTGTCATAACTCAAAAAACCGAACCCCCAAGAAAAACGCCTTTAAAGTTTTAACTTCACATATCGTCACCCTCATGCCAGAAGCATGAATGTGCAAATTTATCAGCTTTGAGTTATTAGGTTGACTTGGTTAACCTTTGGATGTTCTATGTTATACCAAAACCCAGAATTATCGTATTTCGTTACAAAAACCCAATTTTACGGAAAGTATTTTTTGTATTTTTCGCTGCTTTGGCTAGCACCATCAATACCAAAGTTTAGATTTGCTGAGATAATTGAGAAATATAGCTAAACGCAAGACTTTTTGTAGAAAGTTCTCTACATTCTAATTTCACATATATAATTTCGCCCACGAGAAAAAAATCATTGTCACATACGATAAAATTTATAGTCAATTTTAGGGGTAGCTATTGGGATTTAAGCCGTAATATTTGAACAGGTGATGCGTTATGGGTTGTAAAACAAAGTTGCATCAAAAAGTCAATTTCGTAAAAAATGTAACATACGATAATTTTGCACAAAGGGGTCGATACTATTTTACAATTTTAATTGCATAAATACAGAGTTAAGTCTCGTAAAAAAAAAAATTTCAAACTTGATTTCCCAAAATTGTCATTTCTAAACATTCATGTTTATGGCACACGGGCGACGATATGTATACTCCATACTAATAATTAATACATATTTTGTTCTAGTGATACTGGTAATTGACTTAGTTATGAAATATTTACACAACCTAGACGAAAATGTAGCGGTCATTTCAACATTGGATTCGGTTAAAAATATTTAAATAATTGAAAAACTAATATCTTGCCTCACCTTTGATAATGAATGGTGGTAGAGGGTGGTCTTCCGACTCGAGAACTTGGCCACTCTCTAGACTATGGCAGCCGTCGCTAACCCATGTATTCTACCTTCGTTGTGAATTCGAAGCCTAGCCCATTCTTGAAGAAAATTTTTACGAATGAGAGCTTATCTTTCCTATAGAGAATGGGGTTCACCCCATTTGCTTCTCTTTTACATTTGCATAATAAGCTTTTTGCTATACACATTTAATAAAAGTTAACCATCTCAAATCGAGCTTAACCACATCACTAACTATTGCTGTCCACACCGGGGATGAAAAAGTAGGTACAATTGTACCTTTTTCCGACGTTTGATGACTTAAAGGTACTTTAGGTACAGTCACTAGATTTTAGGTCCAATCATCATTTGATCAGATGCATTTTTAATATTTTTTTCCTTTACCGTGCTAATATATTTACTTACAGGCACGGGAAAATTTCGCCTTCATTTTGAAGAATAAACAATTATAAAGAAAAGTGGCCAATAGGAAGAAATTAAAAAAGTAATATTATGTATTATCTTAAACATTTTACATTGCATTTAGAGCAGCCACTACGAAAAATTAACACTTTACTTAGCTATCCTAAAATTCGTAGTTTTTGTTTCTTCTATTCATTCAATGGCATTTACGGTCAAATGAGTGAAAACAAATTGTCAAATGGGTCTAAAAATGGTATTTTGATTGATTTAGATCAGAATAGGCTTTCAGACGTGTACATGCGCTGTTAACTTTTTGTAACTTTTTGGCCCATAATATCATGGATAAAGGTAGTTATAAAGGAAAGAAAGTTGTGTCAAAATATGTCGACAAATTTTGTTGTCAAAATATGACATAATGAAAACCAGTTTTTATTCGCCCATACAGTCCAGTGTCAAGGATGTCTTCAAATTTCATATTTTCTTTAGATGAGAACTATAGCTATCTGACCCATATTGGCTTTTTTAATTCAGAAAATACAAACATACAAATATTTAAAATGCTTTCGAAGTTACTTAAGGCAATTTGCACAATAAGCACTTGCTGCACCTTGCAAAAGGAATCGGATAAATTAGCAGACTTTTCCTGTTGTTTTATAAAAAGCTGGATAAAGAAATATCTTTTAATGTGTATGTTTTTAAAATGTGTTTTTTGTTTTTTTTTCGCTAAAATTTTCAGTAGACAAAAACAACGCTTCTACGATTCCCATTAGACTATAGTCTATAGATATAGGCCCAGTTAATAAACACCTAATCATGTGTAAAGTAAATCCGTCTTTTGTATTCCTGTTATAAGGGGCTGTCCATATATTACGTAAGGCCTTTCGGGTAATTTTCGAGATATTCTTCAAACCGGTTTTTGTCCACCACCTATTACTCTTTGTTGTCAATCAATGTTGACAGTACCTTCTCCGACAGAAGTACAAGAAAATGATCATTTCATACCATTATTCCTAAGAATGGCACTGAAAGTGACTATTCCGTGCACTTACAAAAGTATACCTTATCATTTTTTTGTCCCTCAGTGAATGATCAACTTGAGGAGAGAATATGCAATGTATGTAGTAAGTACTTTGCATCAAATAAGGCAATAAGCATTCACAAAAAGCTTCACTTGATCTTTTCTGAGCCTCAGCGTCGAAGAGCAAAGAGGATAATTTCACGACGCGGGCGAGAGCTCATATGTGTCATCACAGAAAATGAAACAGAGGATATTATTAAGTGGGTGAATCAAGAAGAAATTTAAGTGGACTGTGAAAATGAAATACCTTTGAGTGAAAAAGAAGGGGGCACCGAAGTTGCGCATATGGAAACTGTGCATTTAGACATTATTTCGGTTTCAACCGAAAATGTGCATGTATGCTTTATTTCGGTTTTTGCCATATGCATTATTTCGGTTTTCAACCGAAACTGTGCATGTATGCATTACTTCTTTTTTTTTCATATGCATTATTTCGCTTTTAAAACGAAAGTATGCATATGCATAATTTCGGTGTTTTCTCATATGCATTATTTCGGTTTCCAACCGAAACTGTGCATGTATGCATTACTTCGGGTTTTTCATATGCATTATTTCGGTTTTCAACCGAAACTGTGCATGTATGCATACCTTCGTCTTTCGCATATGAATTATTTCGGTTTTGAACCGAATTTCTGCGCAAAAATACTTCCGGCCCCCTTTTCCGGCAACACAGAAAGCAGAATTCTACTTAGTAAGGGTTATAATCCCTAAGCGCGGCCGAAGTCCGCCTACGCAGAGAGAAGTTCTGCGCAAAAGTACTTGCGCCCTTCTTTTCCGGCAACACAGAAAGGAGAATTCTACTTAGTAAGGGTTATAATCCCTAAGCGCGGCCGAAGGCCGCCTACTCAGAAAAAAGTTCGTTTTCATGTATGCACTATTTCGGTTTTTGTCATATGCATTACTTCGGTTTTGAGTCGAAACTGTGCATGTATGCATTACTTCGGTTTTTGTCATATGCATTATTTCGGTTTTAAACCGAAAGAGTGCATATGCATAATTTCGGTTTTTCTAATATGCATTATTGCGGTTTTGTGCATATATGCATTATTTCAGTTTTATTCATATGCATTATTTCGGTTTTTTTCGTATGCATTATTTCGGTTTTTTTCATATGCATTATTTCGTATGCACAGTTTCCATATGCACAATTTCAGGGTGCCAAAAAGAAGTACGACGTATCCCTGTGGCGAAAACTCCCTTACGTAATATATGGACAGCCCCTAAATAAAATTAAAAAAAAAAAAAACTACAAATGAATGATGTAACTTTTTTTAGGTACAATCTGCCTCATTTAGGTACATTTATTTTATGATATTAGGTACAATCTGAAATTTCCATTTTTCATCCCTGGTCCACACTGCGGTTTGAGGTTTATAAAACAGTACAAATGTAAAGAACAGTGTTCGGACCTCCACAAATCGATTCAGGACTAAATTACTGCAAAAATCGGAGTAAAAACAAATTTTCCCGTACTAGATTGAACTTTTTATTTTTGTTTCTGACATTAATTGTTTTACTAAAATATTTTCTATTCATGCAAAATAAGAACGCGGGGAAATGTAAGGATAATATGTTAAATATTTAGGTAATTTTTAGCATTTTCTATATAGTAGAACGTATCTAACACTTAATTTTTTAAAAAGCAAACCTTTTCTACTTTATATAAATTTCATTCTACATATATTTTTTAACAACGTAAGTAAAGTTCTGCATTCGCCAATTTGTACAGCCATACATCAAAAAATAAAGAAGTTACTTTATTGACGCATTGCTATGGAAGAGCTACTTTTTAACAGTGAGATTTGGCTAACTTTCAATTTTTTTACTGAAACCGGTGGTGAACACTCAAAAACACAGCCCCAAGAGGGGCGTAACATGTATAAAAAAAAACGGAATAGATTTGAAGTGAAGCGGAGTAGAGTAATTACAAATTTTTTCAAAAACCGGAGTAAATCTAATCTGATCTTAGTTGAGTCCAAACACTAGTAGGAAACGAATTCTTTACATTTGAACGCTAATGACCCACAGATGGCGGGAAAACACAGGGTTGTATCAGACTTTCGAGTGGTTTCGAGTTGGTTAGCTTTTAACCATCTCAGTGAAATGGGTACGTGTTGTCATTTTTATATGGCGAAACTACGCTAAATCAAGTGGGTTATCGGGATAACCAACTCAATAGCCATAACTACGTGGTTAGCTCCGGTGGGGACATGGTATAACGATGCCAAGACAATTCATTTATCTTTCTGTTGATGTCTATAATTTATATGCTTTATTTTATTTTTGATCAAAAAATACTAACAAACGAAAAGAAATTACGTATTTCTTCATAAACTAACCTTTTTTTTTTTAAATTTCATGATTAATGCAAAAGAAATTTATATTACTAAGAAAGCACAAGTTATTGGCGCGTATTCATAGTCCAGCCACTAAGTCGAAACTAATAAAGTTGCAACTTAAATTTAAGTACCAACTTAAAATTCACTTCTATTCATAGTCGCCTTACAGACTTCTACTAAGTAGTTTTACGATATTGCAAAACGAGTGTGAAAATTTATCGATTTTTCTTTACGATATTTTGGAAAAATGAAATTTTGATTAAATAATGTCAAGTTTGATTGTTTATGCAAAAGAATAAGGTATAAGTTTCTTGTTAATTGTGTGAAATAGCAAGAACTACCGCAATGATGTGAAGTCGATGTTTATCGAAAGCATGCTGTGAAACATACAAACACATATTTAAATGTTATGCACCAATTTGCTCTAAAAGAAAAGTTTGAAATTGACTTATTATTTGAGCATTTATATATGTAAATCATTCCAATTATGAAATTGTGATGTAGCCTTATTCGAATTGTATAATACGCATTTAATTTTATCTTCCGATTCAAATGGATCGCTCTTTATAAATTTCAATTGGAGATCATTCAATATTATCAAAATCTCGCTCTGCCAACTTAATTTTTACAAATTTCGTATTTTTTTCATTAATTTAATAAAATACTTCTTCCTAGTTACGACTTAATTGCAGCTGCAGCCGAAACTAAATTTTAAGTTGGTACTTAGCTAGAAAAGTCGAAACTAAGGCGACTATGAATAGCTTTAGTTGTAACTTATGATAGTTTCGACTTAGTTGTGAACTAAATATGACTATGAATATGCGCCATTACCTTTAATTTGATGTACACATTTTATTGAATTCTGCTGTTGATAGGCCCGTCAGAATGGGTACTTGTACGTCAGTACCGGAAAAGTATGCGAAGGAAGTGGCGTACGTCACGTAGAGATACGCCACATTGAGGTATTGCGTTTGTAAACAAAAATCAGCTGTTCTTTATTACCGCCAAATTTTTCGCTGCGAATAAATCTAAAAATTTATATTTGTTATTATCAAAATAATAAATTAACTTTGAAAATGGAAGCTTTTGAAGTAATTTTAATTACATTAATATTGTTGGAAGCCATGGAGTGC
>NW_023458557.1:12897812-12899103 GCF_013731165.1 Rhagoletis pomonella | reverse complement strand
TTTTTGAATGTTTTATTATAGAAGAAATATCATTAATGAATATCAGGAACAGAATCGGACCAAGGTGGCTTCCCTGAGGAACTCCTGAAGAAACTTTAATGATGTTGGAGGAACAATTATTAACAATAACTCTTTGTGTTCTATCAGAGAGGTAAGATGAGATCCACTGAAGAAGACTGGGCTGAAAGCCGATTAGGTCGAGTTTACGGATGAGTAACGAGTGACATACTTTGTCAAAAGCTTTACTGAAATCGGTGTATATTACGTCGGTATGAGCATTTTCTCTAAAACCGTTTGAGACATGAGTTGTAAACTCCAATAAATTAGTCATAGTAGATTTTCCTTTAGAAAACCCGTGTTGAGATTGTGTAATTGAAGAAGATATAGAATATGTCAGCTGGTTAACAATAATTGCTTCGAATAATTTGGGGATAGCGGAGAGTTTCGCTATGCCTCGATAGTTTTCTATAGAGGACCTGCTGCCGTTTTTGTGAAGTGGTATTATGAAAGACTCCTTCCAGGCTGACGGAAAATGTACATACATGCGTGTGTAATGTTGCATAACAAGCCAATTAATTCAATCATTTGTTTTCTTTTGTTCTGTCAACTCCGTTAAATTAACTGATTTTATGAACTAATACATTTATTTGTAATTTTTTATAGAATCGGCATCGGCATCGGTACCTGAAAAAAAATTGGAATCGGTCGGACTCTACATATAAGTACGCTTCACAAGTTAGGGACAGAGTCCGAAGATGTTGTGTAACCGCTGGGTATGTCACTTTCAATGGGCAAAGATAAAGAAGCAAACAGTTAAAGAAACGTAATGCTCAGCCTAAGCCTGCGTTTCGAGATTTATTCAAACTAATTTGAACTAAAAATTAAAATTAATTGGTGAAACCAATCGAGTTTTTAAAATTCAAACAATGTTTTGGAATGGTGTGCGAAGTTTGAAACTATGATGTGGCTTTAGGTATCGAGTTATGTAAAGTTTTATTAAAAATTTACGAAAAAGGTAATAAAGAAAAACATTGTGAATATTGTAGATAAATCTACTGTGAGTCACTGTATAAAGCCAGGCTGCCGGTATTTTATAATAAATTAAATTTTGTAATTAGTGAGGCGAATCCATAACTACAAATGGAAATTTATAACTTACAAATTGTGCTAGCGCAAAAGATTGTAAAAATAAAATACAGCAATATGTATGTCCTGAAAAATAATTGCTTTCCATTAATTTATTAGTTACATAAACCAGGTAAAAGAATTTTGGCTGGATAAAACAAAAATC
>NW_023458557.1:12891587-12897712 GCF_013731165.1 Rhagoletis pomonella | reverse complement strand
GTTACATAAACCAGGTAAAAGAATTTTGGCTGGATAAAACAAAAATCCTGACTTAGCAAATAAATAATTTTAGCAAGTATGACAGCATATTTCACAAAAGAAAACCTTCAAACCGAAAACTTCATTTATGCTCCACATAAAAAAAAATGTTTCTCGTTTCGATGCTTCGGTTATCACTAAACATTGTAATTCGAATTATTGTGCTTTGAAAAAATGTGTACAATTAAAAAAAAAAGTTTTTTACATGGATTACATAGATACACCTATGGGGGGGCTAACTCAAATTCGACAGTTAACTTTCAATTTTTGTACTGAAAACCTGCAGTTAACTGCCGAATGAGAGTTATCTCGTCACTGTACAAACGGCCCATAATTTTGATTATTTTTTTTTATAAAAATACATCTCACTATCTGACAAAGGCCATATAAGTGCAAATTTCAAACTTTGTTGAAAAATTATAAAAATTCAACAAAATTTTACAACAACAACAAACTTTTTACTAAGAATTTTGAGAACAAATCTAAGTATGTAGATTTATAGCCCATTAAATTCTAGCTTAAGAATGTGCAAGTTGAAGAGATCAAGTTGATTTTTGATGACTTTTTTGGGGGATGGTGTTATTATTTATAAATGTGTGATACCATAAAGAAAAAAATTATCAAAGATCAACGCGATTTCCTAGCCAATTGAAACTTGCACTTTCTTAAGCTAGAAAGTAATGGGCTATAAAATTGCATACTTAAATTTTTTCTCAAAATACTTAGCAAAAAGTTTGTTGTAAAATTTTGTTGAATTTTTTACATTTCTCTATAAAGTTTGAAATTTGCACTTATATGGTTTTTATTAGATAGTGAACTGTATTTTTATAAATAAACAATAAACATTAAATAAACAAAAGAAAAATCGCCACAACTGATGAAAACCTCGTGTTCCTATTATTTTTCACATGACTCTATATGTCCGTACATATATACACATATGGCCCAAACATCGACTCGGACCACTATCTTGCTGCAGCCAAGATACGTACCCGCCTCTATGCACCAAAAAATGTGCGCCCAAACATACAAGGAAAGGAAAGCTTAACGTCGAAAAGCTGCAATCACAACAGACAGCCAATGCATTCGCTACTCGGCGCTCACACCTGCTCTCAGAGAGCACTCTTCAACATACCCACATATGCGAGCAGTGGAACCACATTTCCCGCTCATTAAGTACCGCCGCCGAAGAAGTAGCCGGATTTCAGCGATCCTGAAAGAACAATTGGTACGATGACGAGTGTTAGGAAGCTTCAGAGAAAAAAGATGCCCCCTACAGGGCCACGCTGCGATCGCGCGCAGCGCGCGCTATGTGGTGCCGCTATATGAATCTGAAGAGGGAATCGAGACGTATTTGCCACAATAAGAAGAGAGAGGCCGAAATACGTGAGTGCAAAGAGCTGGAAATGGTGGCCGACAGGAAGAATGCCCGAAAAGTTTACCAGAGAGTTAGGCGACTTACGGAAGGTTTTAAGACCAGAGCTGTAAGAACAACTTTGCGACCTAGTTACTGAATGGTAGCAGGACGGAAAGTTGAGGAGAAGAAGAACCCGAGCCTCCAGTCCATGATAACGGAGTCGATGTTCCACCGCCTGACTATGACGAGGTACGAATAGCAACAACGGGGCTGAAAAACAACAAAGCTGCTGGAGCTGACAAGCTGCCAGCTGAGCTATTCAAGCACGGTGGCGAGGAGTTGATAAGGTGCATGCATCAATTCTTATGCAGAATATGGTCAGATGAACGTATGACCGCCGGCTGTAATTTCAGTGTTCTCTGCCCAATCCACAAGAAAGGTGACCCCGCCATTCGCGCCAACTACCGCGGGATCAGCCTTCTAAGAATAGGTTACAAGGTCTTATCGAGCGTATTGTGTGAAAGACTGAATCCCACCGTCAATGAACTGATTTGGCCTTATAAGTGTGGCGTTGGGGCACTCACCACCTAATTGTCTACTTAAAAGCCCCTTTCGACAGCACTAAAAGGAGTCGTCTATACGCCGCTTTGTCTGAATTTGGCATCCCCGCCAAACTGATACGGGTGTGTAAAATGACGTTGAGCAATACCACCAGCTCCGTCAGAATTGGGAAAGACCTCTCCGAGCCGTTCGGCACCAAACGGGGTTTCTGACAGGGCGACTCCCTTTCATGTTTTTTTTTTTTGTAGAGGTGGCAGAAAGAATTGAAATCCGTTAAGTGTGGGACGTGCCTTTCGGCTCACAGCACTAAAAACCCAGCCCTGCTCCGTTCCCCTCCTTCTGTGGAACAAACGCCTTTCTATGAAGTCTGCGGAGCTGTTCCACTTGACGCAATTTTCTTAGGCTAGTGCTTGCCATATGACAAACAACGGACCAATTTTCTGTTGACTCAAGCATTATACCTTTTATTTATACATACACCTTTAAGCTGAAGTCGTCCTTTTGGGTTGCGATCTGCGGACAGACGAAAAAACAATGTTCAGCGTCTTCGATTACCTGCCCTGTACAGATAGTGCAGTACGGGTCGTCTTCGTGCGTAAATCTTTGCAGGTATGATTTAAAGCAGACGTTTCCGGTCAGTATTTGGAATAGGTAGAAATCAACCTCTCCATGTCTTCTTTAAAGCCATTTGCTTATTTATTTATTTGGTCTACAGAAAAATTTTTTCTTACAGACAAATGAGAATAAAACATTTAGGCGCATATTCATAGTCATATTTGGTACTCAACTAAGTCGAAACTATTCTAAGTCACAACTAAAGCTATTCATAGTCGCCTTAGTTTCGACTTTTCTGGCTAAGTACCAACTTAAAATTTAGTTTCGGCTGCAGCTGCAACTAAGTCGTAACTAGGAAGAAGTATTTTATCAAATTAGGGGAAAACAGGCGAAATATGTAAAAATTAAGTTGGTAGAGGGTGATTTTGATAATATTGAGTAATCTCCAATTAAAATTTACAAAGATCGATACATTTTAATCGGAAGATGAAGCTACATAACAATTTTATAATTGGAATAATTTAGATAAATTTTCAAATAATAAGTCAGTTTCACGCTAGTTCTTTTAAAGTAAATTTGTGCATAACATTTAGATATCTACTATTTGTATGTTTCACAGCATGCTTTCGATAAACATCGACTTCACATCTCTGCGGTTGTTCTGGCTATTTCACACAATTAACAAGAAAATGATACCTTATTCTTTTGCATAATCACGCAATGAAAATAAAAATTACATAAACGGATGATCAAACTTGATATTATTTAATAAAAATGTAATTTTTCCAAAATATCGTAAAGAAAAATCGATACATTTTCACACTCGTTTTGCTATATCGTAAACTAAGTCGAAACTACTTAGTAGAAGTCTGAAATGCGACTATGAATAGAGGTAAATTTTAAGTTAGTACTTAAATTTAAGTTGCAACTTTGTTAGTTTCGACTTAGTTGCTGGACTATGAATACGCGCCTTAGATATTTAAAGGTGTGATATATTACAGAGTAGACTAATTATACATATTGATTTTTAATAATAATAATAATAATAATAATAATAATAATATAAAATAGCAGGTTTGGTAGCTGGCGAGGCATTTCAAAATTTGTTCTACAAATAGTTAGCTTAATGGGCTTGTAATATCTAGAAGGTCTAGAAGGAATAAAAAACGTGATCTGGTTCAGTAGAAAGGGACTATTGACCAACTCGTTCAAGATCTTATTCATGAACAAGACCTCGAGCATCTCTCTACGGCTGTGAAGCGTTGGAAAATTTATGAGTTTCAAGCGGCTTTTGTACGGTGGGAGATTTAATGTCGAATCCCAAGGCAAATTGTTTAATGCGAATAATAAAAATTGTTTCTGTACCGACTCGAGTCTGCCAGAATGCGTTTGATATCTAGGGTTCCATACGACGGCCCGTATTCTAAGGTCGGCCTGACTAGGGAGGTGAAGAGAGCTTTCGTGACATAAGGATCTCTGAATTCTTTAGCCCAACGTTTGCTGAAAGCCAAGGCGCCCTTGGCTCTATTAACACAAGAGTTTACATGGGAGTTGAATTCAAGCTTAGGGTCCATTGTTACGCCTAGATCGATGAAATTAGTTACCTGATCAACACTATGTTCACAACTTTTCACACTTTTTCAAGTTAAGTGACATAGAATTTACTTGAGCGCCAATGAACTTAAATAACTTAACGTCGTCTGCGTACATTAAGCAATACGAATACTTCAAAATATTTGGAAGATCGTTGATGAATAAAAGAAACAGAAGGGGGCCAATGTGGCTACCTTGAGGTTCACCTGACGTCACATGAATTACCCGACATGCACATTTTTTAAAGATAACCCTCTGTTTCCTGCCAATGAAATAAGAAGAAAGCCAGCGCAGCAGGATTGGAGGGAAACCAATTTAATCAAGTTTGTATATTATAGTTGAATGAGATACTTTATCAAATGCCTTGCTGAAATCAGTGTAAATGACGTCAGTTTGATAGTTACTTTTGATTCAGTTGATTTGCCTTTACAAAAGCCGTTTTGCGATACATCGATAAGAGGCGTTATGGAATAAGATAGTTCTTCCGTAACGATTTCTTCAAATACTTTAGGAATGGCACACAGCTTAGCGATTCCCCTATAATTCGCAATATTTGACCTGCTTCCATTTTTATACAGCGGAAGGATATACGACTCCTTCCACAAAGAGGGGAAAAATCCTTGCTTTAGAGAAGCATCGAAGATGTTTTTTAATGGGTTATATAGATAATATGCACAACTTATTAAGACACAGGACCAACATTTCATAATTTAAATCAAAAGACTTTTGGCCTTATTCATAAAAAATAAAGTAGGTTTAAAGAGCTTTATAAATTGACGTTTCCATACATTTTTCAATTTATAAACCTTTTATAAGACTACTTTATTTTTTATGAATAAGTCCATTTAAGTACAGCTCGGTTAATTTTGTATTTAGACCTCTAACATTTTCGTAATAAATAGTGAAGAAAAAATTACTTATAAGCTTTTTATCATGAGGATGGAATTTGAGCAGTATTTTCATTCCGAGCTCGAGGTTTAAACCCAAACTCACGAACTAAAGCATCATTGGGCCAGAATGAACCATCAACAATGTTTTGAAAATGCTCGGCGGAAATATCAATTTTGAAGGAAGATATGCTTCTTTCGTATGAAAAATTAAATTTTCTAATAGCTATGTACCGGGGGCTAAGCTTTGACGTTATATAAGACTTAACATCATTTACCGAAGTTTCACTAGAAAAACGCGAAATAAACACAGATTTATTCGCGGAAACTACGATTAATTCTTTGGGTACCGGAGAAGGTCCACATTGAGATTTAAGTTCAGACGCAGCTGTCGTTTTTCCCGCAGTCCTTGTAGTGACACCTGAGAAGATGCAGCTTGAGATAACTCAACACACGGAAAATTAAAACTTATTAATTCCTTATTTAAGCCAGGAGTAGGCAAAGAATCAGTTGGCGGAGTGTCAATGTCTAAAGCAATGGGATTAGGAACAATGCTGTCGCCTCCATGCTTCCGCTTTTTTCAAGCTTGTTTAAGCTTCGGTGATGGAGAGGATGAAGATTCAATGCACTTAAAGTCTTTAAATTCATCTTCATATCGCTTAAACTTTTCGTTTAGAAGTTTTAGCTCCTTACCCAACCCCTGGAAGCGCTGGGTATGCAGTTACAGTTGCATGGCTATACTCAATCCCGACTCTTGCGTTCTCGTTCGCGCACTCTGGGCAACGTGAGCAACCCATGTGCGAGATGCGGTAACCAATCCGAGTGGAGCCTTGGATCACGGCAGAAAGAGAAGGAGCTTCGGTGGGGCCACTCCGACTTATTCAGTTTAAGGGCTCACTGAAGTCTGCAGCGTCTGTTCACCAGTAGGTGTGGCTGCAAGCGGGTGTCTGCTTGGAGCAAGCGGCTCGCTATATAAACGTGTATTTGGTTGCGAAACCACCCTCGTCCCAGCAATGGGTTGTGCGCTGCGTTTGGGACCCGCCACGTAAAAATCACTTCCAGTGAAGAATCAAGGCAAAGCCTCGGATGAGACCAGCACCGCCCCCCCCCCCCCCCCCCCCCCCCCCCCCCCC
>NW_023458557.1:12878475-12891487 GCF_013731165.1 Rhagoletis pomonella | reverse complement strand
CCCCCCCCCCCCCCCCCCCCCCCCCCTGTTGATGACGACCACGGCAAACGCTTAAAGGACTAAAATTTGAGGGCATGCACCTGGAATGCCCGGGCCTCTGCACGGCTTGTTGATGTCCTCGTAAGGACAAAAGCTGACATCACCGCCATCCAAGAAATGCGTTGCACGGGGCAAGGTCAGCAATGTCTGGGGCCTTGCGACGTCTACTATAGCTGCCATGTAGAGGAGCGCAAATTCGGAGTTTGATTTGTGGTGGGAGAGAGACTCCGTCGCCGAGTATTGTCGTTCACCCCGGTGGACGAGCGTTTAGCCACAATCCGCATCAATGCGATATTCTTCAACATCTCGCCGACGGGAGAGAAGGATAAGGTATCCAAGGATCTCTTCTATGAGCGCTTGGAGCGCACGTACGAGCGCTGCCCCCATCATGATATCAAAATCGTGCTTGGCGACTTCATTGCCAGGGTGCGAAAGGAAGGGATCTTTGGAACCACCGTCGGAAAATTCAGCCTCCACGACAAAACGTCCGACAACGGATTGAGGCTGATCGACTTCGCCGGGGCCCGAAACATGGTAGTATGCAGTACCAGGTTCAAGCATAAAAAGTTCCATCAAGCTACGTGGCTGTGTCCGGATCAAAAAACGAGAAACCAAATCGATCATGTTGTGATAGACGGAAGGCACGCTTCCGGTGTTTTAGACGTACGCTCACTCCGGGGCCCAAACATCGACTCGAACCACACTATCTTTTTGCAGCCTCTGTGTCCCAAAAAATGTGCGCCCAAATATGCAAGGAAAGCTTAACGTCGAAAAGCTGCAGTCACAACAGACAGCCAGTGCTTTCGCTACTCGACTCTCACACTTGCTCTCAGAGAGCACTCTTCAACAAACCGACATATGCGAGCAGTGGAACCACATTTCCCGCTCATTAAGTACCGGCGCCGAAAAAGTAGCTTGATATGCTGGCGGACAAGAAGAATGCCCGAAAATTTTACCAGAGAGTTAGGCGACCTACGGAAGGTTTCAAGACCAAGGCGTACTCCTGTAAGAACAATAATGGCGACCTAGTAACCGATGTCCAGAGCGTACTTAAATTATGGAGGGAACACTTTTCCGCCCTACTAAATGTTAGCAGCACCGAAAGTTAAGGAGAAGAAGAACCCCAGCATGTAGTCGATGATGACGGAGTCGACGCTCCACCGCCTGACTATGACGAGGTACTTATAGCAGTAACGCGGCTGAACAGACTGCCAGCTGACCTATTCAAGTACGGCGGCGAGGAGTTAATAAGGTGCATGCATCAACTCTTGTGCAGAATATGGTCAGATGAACGCATGCCCGACGACTGGTTTTTAAGTATGCCCCACCATTCGCGCCAACTACCGCAGGATCAGCCTTCTAAGCATAGGTTACAAGGTCTTATGGAGCGTATTGTGTGAAAGACTGGACCTAATCTGTGTGGCTTTAGACCTGGCAAATCCACCATAGACCAGGTATTCCCAATACGCCAAATCTTGGAAAAGATCCGGGAGAAAAGGATCGACATTCACCACCTATTTGTCGACTTTAAAGCCGCTTTTGACAGCACTAAAAGGAGTGTATAGGCAACTCCTTTTAGTGCTGTCAAAAGCCACTATGTCTGAATTTGGCATCCCCTCAAAACTCATACGGCTATGTAAAATGACGTTTAGCAATACCACCAGCTCCGTCAGACTTGGGAAAGACCTCTCCGAGCCGTTCGCCACCAAACGGGGTTTCAGACAGGGCGACTCCCTTTCATGTGACTTCTTTAATCTGATGTTGTAGAACTGAACCGCTCAGGAACAATTTACTACAAGAGCGTGCAATTGCTGGCTTATGCCGATGACATCGACATCATCGGTAACAAAAACCGCTAAGTCTGTTCTGCCTTTTCCAAGTTGGATAGGGAAGCAAAGCGAATGGGTCTGGTGGTAAACGAGGACAAGACGAAGTATCTCCTGTCATCAAACAAACAGTCAGCACATTCGCGCTGACAAGACGAAGTATCTCCTGTCATCAAACAAATAGTCAGCACATTCGCGCTGACACGACGAAGTATCTTCTGTCATCAAACAAACAGTCAACACATAGGCGCGACGCCACTGTTGACAATTATAATTTGGAGAAAGTAGAGAATTTCGTTTACTTGGGAACCAGCATTAACACCGATAATAATGTCAGCATGGAAATCCAACGCAGAATCACTCTTGTCAACAAGTGCTACTTTGGACTGGGTAGGAAATTCAGGATTAAGGTCCTCTCTCAGCATACAAAAACCACACCCTATAATTCACTTATAACGCCCGTGCTGGTATATAACGCAGAAGCATGGGCAATGACAACATCCGATGAGGCGGCTCTTGGAGTATTCGAGAGAAAGATTTGCGGAAGATTTACGGGCCTTTACGAGTTGGCGACGGCGAGCACCGCAGACGATGGAACGATGAGCTTTATAGGCCCGTCAGAATGGGTACTTGTACGTCAGTACCGGAAAAGTATGCGAAGGAAGTGGCGTACGTCACGTAGAGATACGCCACTTGAGGTATTGCGTTTGTAAACAAAAATCAGCTGTTCTTTATTACCGCCAAATTTTTCGCTGCGAATAAATCTAAAAATTTTTATTTGTTATTATCAAAATAATAAATAAACTTTGAAAATGGAAGCTATTGAAGTAATTTTAATTACATTAATATTGTTGGAAGCCATGGAGTGCTTCAAACGTTTGTATGGCAATCGGAGATGGTGGGTACGACCAGATCTACGAGATCGTGAAGCAAATGGTTTCTTTGCCACGCACTTTTCCTTCCCACAGGAGTTTAAAAATACTGTTAGGATGGAGAAGAAAGTATTCGACCTGCTCCTTAATTTGATCCGAGAAAAACTTACTAAAAACTCGAATCGACCGTCTATTTCTCCCGAATGCCGGCTTTATTTGGCCCTGTGGTAAGTTGTATATTGCTCACATCTCACACATAGTAAAAATATAAGTAATAATGTGGGTTTAATTTATTCTTAGTTATTTGGCTCATGGTGGAGGTAAGCCTTTTTACGCCTCTTCATTCAAGGTCGGACTCTCCTCAATGAAGGAAATAGTTGGAGAAACGTGCGACGCACTGTGGGAAGTGCTTGGTCCCGTGTATGTCTCATTACCACAGAATGATGAGTGGAAACGAATCGCCATTGATTTTTATACAATGTGGGATTTGCCGAACTGCGTCGGGGCAATTGACGGCAAACATATAAACGTATTTTGTCCGTCAAACTCTGGCTCTCTCTTCTACAACTACAAGGGAAATTATTCCATAGTTTTACTTGCAGTATGCGACGCCAATTATACATTTACTGGAATCGATATTGGCGCTTACGGTTCCCAAAGCGATGGCGGTGTCCTATGGAATTCGGGCTTCGGCAAAAACCTTTACTCTGGATCTGCCTGAAAATGATGTTCTACCAGGTACAAACAATTGTTTTCCCCATTACTTTGTTGGCGATAATGCGTTTCCGTTGAAACCATTTTTGATGAGACCGTTTCCAGGTTTGTAAGAAGTGATTATATTTTTGTCTTTCGCTGTTAACACGTTTATTTCTTTTAGGAACAAACTTACCACCAGCAAGGCAAATTTTTAACCAACGATTGTCCCGGGCTCGTTGGGTCATCGAAAACGAGTTTGGAATTTTGGCGTGCCGGTGAAGAATATTATTAAGTCCACTATAAATGAGCCCCGCTTCTACCGAGAAGATAGTGAAGGCCACTGTCGTGTTGCACAACTATGTAAAAATGCCCGATGGTAGCTATTGTCCCCCTGAAGCAATTGATCAAGAAATCAATGGCGAAGTGAGAAGGGGCTTATGGCGAAATGAAATTCCTGCCCCCTTACAGAATGCTAGGCGCATGGGCTCAAACAACGCTTCCCACAATGCTTTTAAATTGAGGGATGAATTAAAAGATTATTTAGTATCTCACCCCCGAATAACCCAGTAAAGAAGAGTACATGCAAGTACATGTAGTGCAAATAATTAAAATAAATAATTACTTTTAATTCTATAATTCTGAAAGATATTTTAATTCTCTATTTTTGATATTAACTAATTCAAAAGGTGAAGTAATAACGAAGTTATTAGTCAAACTAAAAAGTTCACGTTCACGCTCGCAATGAGCTGTATAGCGGGCTTAAAAATATTAACTATCATACAGTGGCCGGAAATATTATGGCCGCACCACGTATTGACAAGTTTTCACATTTTTGTTACTTAATTTTACTTGTTTTTTTTTATAACAAGGCTTTTATTAAAGAATTCTACAGTTTTTCTAAAAATTAACTAAAACTAAAAAAAAAACCAAAATACTCCTAAAAACTTGTCAATATATGGTGCGGTTATAATCTTTTCGACTACTGTATATTAGATATCCACAATTTCGAGCTTAGTAATCCAAATTTTTAAAAAAGTAAGTAATTTTATTTTATTTAAGTAATTCAATTTTTTAATACAGTTCATAACTTTACATTTGGTTTTGTTCTTTCTTATTCAGTTTATACATTTCATTACAACAGTTCATGTATATACACCTGCGTTCAACTAATTAGAAACGAAATTCAAAATGATATTGTTTGCAAATTGTTTATTTTTATTTTTAATAATACTCATTTAAAATATATTTCAATCTGTAACTGACACCACAATAAAAAAAGTTTGATAAATTTTTTTGCAAGTTTCGCAAGCTTTGAAACTTTTATTATTGTGGTTTCTGTTACAGATTGAATTATATTTTAAATGAAAATGATTAAAAATAAAAAAATAAACAATTTGCAAACAATATCATTTTGAATTTCGTTTCTAATTAGTTGAACGCAAATGTATGTACATGTACATATACTATATACATACTTGTACATATATATATATATGTATATATACAGTGCCGCGCAAAATTATTGACACAGAATTTTTGAAAATGTATGCAAAATTGTTTACTCTTTATTTTTTCTGCTATTTGTTTAAAAAAATACTGTTTATACTGCAACAAAAAAAATAAAACTGAAATCTCTAAACTTTGTGCTAAACGAAGGAAAATTCGGTAAATTTGCATACATATTTTGCAAGTTTTAACCAAAGTATACAGTTTTATAGCCCATTCAATTTTAGTATACAAAGTGCAAAAATCAAAGCGATTTCTTAGCAACTGTCTGCTGCGTCTGCTCAATTACGGGCTCTTCATCGTAGGAATATTCGAAAAGAGGTTGCGACTCATATACATTAATGGATTGCTCAGGCTGCGATGTACATTTTTCAAGATTTATGTTGGTACCAAACGTTGTGTTGCCAAACGTCCTTAAATAATATATATACATCTATATAAGTGGACTTTTCGGCAATTGAAACTAATTTTTAATTTTGTCTTAAAAAAGCTTAAAGTTCCAAAATATGTCTATTCTTTTAGGCGAGCATGCGGTGTAACCTCGTAATACTCTATTAAGTATTCGGGACTATTCGCTGTAACCATCGCAGTCCGATTTTTGCGAAACTACGAAAATGTAACACTGAATCTCAATTCCCCGGAACGTATACATTCAAAGTATAGGCTACGGTCGTAGCCATGTATGTAAGTACATACATATGTATCCGCATTCAGTGATAGCACTTTTGAAGATTTCACGAAAGAAGCTGACTAAAGTGGATTCAATGATAGCAATGGTTGCATAAATTACTTGCGTGGTGCAACGTGCCGTTGCAGAAATGCCAATGCCTCGTAATATTTCCATCCACTACCGTCCTTGTCGTTTGCAGCACTCCCAGAAGGCGCCTTTCTTCCGCTTTCTTCCTTTACAAATCGGTCGCGAAGGGACCTCCAGCGACTCTGACACTGTTCCACTGCCGATAAATTTTTGAAAACATTGGAAAACACAAGGTACGGGAAATGTTTAGTTATTTGTACAACGATTTTGGGGTGGAGGTCGGAGGGGAAGGCGGTGTGTGTGCGAAATTAGCATATTTTAAACCGCACAGCAACCCAAAGTCGTTGAACAAACAATTAAACCGTACCCGAATCGCCGCTTACCACTGCAACCTGTGGCGGCCGCCACATAATTCCACGCTTAAAAAAAATTAAAAGAAAACGGCGCTAATGAAACTCAAATGTCAAATGTCAGCATTGCCGGACTTACTTGCGTCAAAAGTTGAGAGTTGGCCAACGTTCGTTGAGTCCGTCGACGCAAGGGTTGCCAATCTGGCGCTCTCTATGCAAACACACACAGTCTACTCAACTGTCAGTTTCATCCTTGAGCGGAACGTACGCAAAGTACCCATTCTGACGGGCCTATTACAACGACATGGACATAGTGCATCGAATTAAAATAGAGCGGCTCCGCTGGCTGGGCCTTGTCGTTCGAATGTACACCGACGCTTCAGCTCAGAAAGTATTCAACTCGGACCCGCTGGTGGTAGCAGAGCAAGAGGGAGGCCCCCACTGAAATGGAAAGACCAGGTGGAAAAGGATTTGGCTTCACTTGGCAATTCTAAATGGCGTCAGTTGGCACAGAAAAGAAAGGACTGGCGTGCTTTGTTGAACTCGGCCAAAATCTCTTAGGCGGTTACAGCGCCAAATAACAAGAAGAAGAAGATATACACATATGGACTGCTGAGTGGAAGATCGACCTATTTCGGCTGCTGGTTCGAAAACGTCCTATTAGAAAACTTTTCGAGAACGTCCTACTTCAGAAATTGGTTGAAGAACGCCCTGTTTCAGAACTTGGTTCAAAATTCCCTGTTAGAATGTAACCCTGCTTTATGCTACATGAAAACACAGCAACCCAGTCCTGCGTCGTTGTACCATACAGACAGCTACATGTTGTGAGACCGTACGATGACACACACCACCGGGCTGTCACTTCAACAAAGTTGTTGTTGTCTATCCTTCTTCGTTTCATCAACATCTGGGAAAGTAAGTCGATTCTCTACAGCAAACTACTCTTTAAAATAAAGAATATTTAGGACCAATTTTTGAGGGCGTTTCATTTCGTTTTACATTTTGGCATCCCTTGCAAGGAAACGTCCCAATATTGTACGAAACACTCAGCTTCTTTTACTAGTTTTGCGATCAGTGAGCTGCACCCCGGTTTGTTGCTAAAACGCAACGTGAGAAGAACGTGGATAACCTTAACAAGCGAACTAAGTTAAATTGCACTGGCATGGAAGGCGAGAAAGAAGAGAGCCTGGCTAAGCTCATTACTAACTTTTCGGCAAATACACGAAAAACCGCGAAGCAGAAACAAACCCGGGGTTACTTGATAGCTCGTAAACGACTCCTAGATTATTATTGGGCCAAATTTACCGCGGCACGCGAGGAAGCTTTGCAATTAGCCATAGCATCGAAAGACACCGCGTCTAAAGCTAAGTGTACACGGTAGAGAAAAAACGCGAGATTTAGACAAAAATCTCGCTAGAGACGTGTAAACACTCAATAGAGCTCTACGAGAAACTCACCTACAAAGTCTATGTGAGAGTTATTTAGCGAGACTTTTTCGCCGTGTACACAGTCCAACGAAGCTAGATCGAAAACTCTACGACAACTCTACGCTCTATTTAGCAAGCTAAATAGACTTTTTGCTCTACGGAGACGTATAGTAAAGTCTTGACAATGAACTTCATTACAGATTGTTAAATTTTGAAATGGCTATGACATTAAATCGTATATTCGATACAAGCACACAATTTTAAGTGCAATTAGAACGTAGCCAAATAATGTACCGGGAATCATCCTCTTATTTTCATTGGTATTTCAATGGCTTTTCCAATAGCCTCCGTCCTTTGCAAAGGGGCATAATTATTGGTTAAAACATAAGGGGTATTCACAAATTGAGCAGGTGGTCTGGCACTCTGGCAATAGTCGTTGCTTGAGTTATCTGCTGTTTTGTCAGAGTGCCAGGCCACTTGCTCAACTTGGTGAATAACTACATACATATATATAGTAGCAAGGCGAATTTATACAAGGTGGTGTTGATGGCGAATTTAGATTTTCGTCGAGGTACGTCTTAATGTCAAAATGATGTGTTTGTTGTAAAATTAATTCGCCTTGTTTACAACAAACACATCATTTTGACATTCAGTAGTACCGCGGCGAAAATTTAATTCGTCATCAACACCACCTTGTATAAATTCGCCTTGTATAGTAGTTTGGCTGGAACTGCTCGGAGAAACTCCTTTCAAGGGAATTTTAAATATTAAAGGTTGTTTGATGCGAGTCCAAAAGTGCACATTGTACCGAAGGGAGAGGTTGCCATGTTAAATTTTTAGGTACATTTGTCTACTTTTAGGTAAAATTTTTTTCGGCAAATAAGTACAATTTCAAAATTTAATTATTGTTCATATTGCGAAAATGTATTTTATAACGTCAGAAAATTGGTGAATGCTGTCAACTCGACGAAGGGTTAGCGCTCCGCTGATGGCGCCAACTATATTTTCTACATCGTGGCTTTGATATAAATACATATATATGTACATACAACAAGCGTTGACAACAATTCGAGATAGAAAACTAACTCTAGGCGAGAGGTAAATATTGTCTACCGTGTACACAGCTTGTAGAGTACGTGATAGATAAAAGTTGAGATTTCTCTATTTTGTCTCTAGCTAGAGGGAATATCTCCTAGAGTTGCTCTACCGTGTAAACTTAATTGAGAGAGGAGATTTTTATTTCAGTGAAACTCTCGAGAGATTTCTCTACCGTGTACGCTTAGCTTAAGACACAGTTGGATGATAGCCGTTTTGCAGAAATCGAAGGCGCCTATTGTGAGGCATTAGGGGAGTTGGAAGACGCACTCTATAATCAGGCACCAAGTCCATCAGGGACGACTGAAAGCGTATCCACAAAGACAACAATGAAGCTACCGAAAATCGAGCTGCCAAAGTTCGACGGAACTTTTGGAACATGGTTATCTTTCAAGGACACGTTCTCCACGTGTGTTATTAATGGCGTGACCTTATCCGATGTCCAGCGATTGCATTATTTGAAAGGCTGCCTATCAGGAGACGCCGAAGTGCTCCTCCGAAATTTGCTAGTTATTGACAGCAATTTCAAAGTTGCCTGGGATATACTTCAGCAAAGGTACGATAACAAAATACGACTTCTGCGCGCCTACTTGCACAACATCGTGAAACTTCCTAGCGCGTCAGCTGAATGCTCAACAGCAATACAGAAGCTTATGGACGGGGTCACAGAGTCCGAGCGTGCACTGACGAAGCTTGGTAGACCCACGGAGAAGTGGGATGATTGGCTTGTGTATCTGATCACCGAAAAGCTAGATACAGAAACTCTTAAGCAATGGGAGTTGTCCCTAGACTCTCCCAACCACATCCCAATATATAAACAATTAGTACAGTTCTTAGAGAAGCGCATTGTGGGTTTAGAAGCAGTCCTAAGCCAGTGCGCCATCAATCCATCCGCTGCCATCAAGCCAATTATCTACCATGCCCCTGCTGTGCAGGAAAGCACATACTGAAGTTCTGCTCAAAGTTTAAGGCCCAATCTCCAACTCATAGATTACAAACAGTTAAGGCAAAGGGTCTATGCAAGAATTGCCTGAAGAGCGATCACATGCAAAACAGATGTCCGTCGTCGTTCTCATGCAAGCGAAGTAACTCAAAGCACCACACGATGCTTTATGATAGTGTCAAGAAGAGAACAGTCGACTCGGTTGCGTCAACCATGTGCGTGCCACTACACCCATTACGTGTACATCAACACAAAAGCATTCACGATCGTCAACACTACTTGCCACCGCCCAGCTGGGTGTTGTCTCTCCTTCTGGGCGCGCGTTCACACTCAGAGCTCTTCTTGATAGCGGCTCCCAAGACACATTTATCAGCGAATTCGCTGCTCAGCAATTGAGACTCTCGCGGCTTCTCATTCGAGTACCTGTTACTGGAGCCGGGGGAGCACAGGTTGGCAAATCCACCGGGACTGTTGACTTCATAATGCGCTCGCTTGTAAATAGTAAATTCTCGTTGAGCTGTTCAGCTCTAACTCTACCAAGTCTTGGTCACCTGTTGCCCACAACGCATGTTAAATACAATGTGCTCCAAGACTTCGCTGACCTGGAATTGGCAGAACCACTATCGACTTAATCCTGGGGGCAGATGTAAATAGCGTGTCGCTGATACCAGAGATCAAGCAATTGCCCGAATGCTCTGCCATCGCACGAAGAACCCATTTAGGATGGGTAATATTTGGAAAGGTGCCGAACCAAATAATCCCACTGGAGCGACCGACGGTCTGCGCTGCCACTTCCGCGAAGCTCAACGAGTTAGTTAAGCTAATGTGGCAATTCAACGAGCAAGATGATCTATCAGCGTCAGCCCCAATGAGTGAGGATGAAGCTGAATGTGAATCCTTTTTTGAGAGCACGGTTAAGCGCACAAATTGTGGTCGTTACATCATAAGATATCCTTTAAAAAATGGAGCCGATTTAAATAAACTAAAGAATTCGAAGAAGGGCGCGTTCCGGTTATTTAATTAGCAACTAAAACGCTTAGAAAAGGATCCGACGTTGAAACAACGGTATGAATCGTATATGGATGAGTACCTCCGCCTCGGGCACATGGGGCCTGTCTCCGAACGCTTTGGCCGCAACAATTTTGCTACATACCCCATCATGGGGTTTACAAAGAATCTAGTTCTACTACGGAGTTGAGAACAGTTGTCAATGCGTCGTATCGGAATAAGTCAGGAGTATCGTTGAATGATTGCTTGCATGTAGGCCCCAAACTGCAAAATAACCTGGCGTCGGTTATCCTGAAGTGGCGTACTTACCGTATAGGATTTATGACAGACATTGAGAAGTGCTATCGCCAAATATTGGTTGACCCTGAGGACACTGACTTACAGCGAATTGTATGGTTAAACGAGATGGGGGATCCGACGGTTTATCGTCTACGTACAGTCACTTATGGACTTAACTGTTCGCCATATCTTTTATTTATTTATTTATTTAGTCTAATAAACTTATAAAAGTTCCTTACAGACTAATAACAAAATTCAGCTTAGTTACTAAATAATAATAGATAAGAACTAGAAAATGGAATCCAAGGAGTTTTTAAAAACATCTAATGAAAATGCAAAAACGAATGAAACATTGTTCGAAATCATATTAAGTTCGTTTAAAGCTCGTGGAATAGGAGCATTACGGGAGTATTCAGTTTTGTACCTGCAATCTTACAATAAAAGTCCTCCAATCGTTGGCCAAAGATGAAGGTGATTCTTTCCCACAGGCAGCCCAAGTACTAAAGCATTCCTTTTACATGGACGATTGTCTGCACGGTGCGGATGACCCTGAAAGTGCGATACGTCTTCAAACGGAACTACAGCTCCTGCTGGAAAGAGGAGGGTTCACTTTGCGAAAGTGGAACTCGAACCCAATAGATTTCCTGCATAGCATCGAAGGTGAACAAGTTGATGACGAACATAGATGTAACTTCGATCAACATCAGGAAGTGAAAGCATTGGGTCTTTATTGGATCGCCTCGTCCGATGAGTTTATCTACAAGGTCAATATGACAGATCTATCTGGCCCTATTACCAAGCGTCAACAACTCGCGAATGTTGCTAAGATATATGACCCTCCTGGCTGGCTAACATCAGGTAAAATAGTCTGCCAACAATTGTGGGTCACTGGCTGCAACTGGGACGATGTCATTCCAGAACCTTATCAGACGCAGTGGAGAAATTTTCGAACGGAGCTACGAGAAGTAGAAGCCATTAAAGTGCCGAGATGGGTGCATACTGCGTGTATCAACTCCACGTTTTCGCGGATGCATCAGCGCTTGCTTATGCGTCGATAACATATCTCCGCGTCATTGCTGCCGACGAACCAGTGAAGGTGTCTATATTAATGGCCAAAATGAAGGTTGCTCCGCTGAAGAAATTAACTATACCTTTTCTGGAGTTAAATGGGGCAATGTTGGCTGCGAAACTTGCTTATAAAGTGCAGGAGTCTCTTAACCACCTGTCAATGCAAACCTTCTTTTAGTCTGACTCAACCCCGGCCCTTAGCTGGATTCGTTCAAATCCGGGAATACATAAACAATACATTGCAAACCGAGTAAAACAAATCAACAACTATCCAGCAGCGACCGATGGAGATATATACCAACGAAGTTACATCCGGCCGATATTGGTTCCCGGGGTATATCACCTTCTATGTGGTTCACATTGGAACCTTGGTGGATGGGACCGAGCTGGCTGTACCAAGATGAGCAGCAGTGGCCGACTCAACCCGCAAACCACAATCCCGTTCCCGAGCAGAAACCAATATGCTATACTACCACATTCAAGAAGGAGCCACCATTTTGCGATGCATTCTTGCTCAAGTATTCGCACATTAACACACTTCTTTCGGTCACAGCGTGGTGCCATCGTTTTTTTAATGTTATTATGAAGAAACCTCACGAAAGAACATCCTGGTGCACAAGCCAAGAAAGAAACAAGGCCATGAAGTTCTGGATAAGGTACGTACAACGTATTAATTTTTCTAACGAAATTTCGTCCTTACTTAAAGGAGAGCCGATACATGCGAAAAGCACACATTGTCAACTTAATCCCATGCTCGACGAAGAGAAAATACTACGAGTCCATGGGCGATTAAACCACTCATTTTTATCGTTTGAGGAGAAATTCCGAATTATACTTCCGAAGGAAAACCCATTCTGTCGGCTGATTCTAGCCCATGCGCATGAGTCCACCCTGCATGGCGGAACACAAGCGACGCTTAATCACATACGGCGACGGTATTAGATTATTGGTGCTCGCCCCGCTATTAGGAAATTAATTCACAACTCCGTTCGGTGCTTTCGACAGCGACCCAGACGAACGAATCCACTTATGGGTAGCTTGCCGGAGCACCACTGTACACCAGCCAACGCGTTCAGTCGATGTGGTATTGATTATGGCGGTCCTTATGGGATTCGTACTAGTAAAGGCAGAGGTCACCATCGCTAT
>NW_023458557.1:12876133-12878375 GCF_013731165.1 Rhagoletis pomonella | reverse complement strand
TATGCAACCATTGCTATCATTGAATCCACTGTAGTCAGATCTTTCGTGAAATCTTCAAAAGTGCTATCACTGAATGCGGATACATATGTATGTACTTACATACATAGCTACGACCGTAGCCTATACTTTGAATGCATACGTTCCTGGGAATTGAGATTCAGTGATTACATTTTCGTAGTTTCACAAAAATCGGACTGCGATGGTTACAGCGATAGTCCCGAATACTTAATAGAGTATTACGAGGTTACACCGCATGCTCGCCTAAAATAATATACATATTTTGGAATTTTAAGCTTTTTAAGACAAAATTAAAAATGTATTTCAATTGCCGAAAAGTCCACTTATATAGATGTATGTATATTATTTAAGGACGTTTGGCAACACAACGTTTGGTACCAACATAAATTTTGAAAAATGTACACCGCAGCCTGAGCAATCCATTAATGTATATGAGTCGCAACCTCTTTTCGAATATTCCTACGATGAAGAGCCCGTAATTGAGCAGACGCAGCAGACAGGGCTACCTACAGTGGTTCAAAAATCAACGTCGTCTCTTGTTGACTTCCAACCCGAAGAAGAGCCAATTGTGACCCCTTCTAGAGCATTGAGTCGGAAAAAAGATGAGGAGCGATTGGACACTCTGTGTGGAGCCGTAAGCGACTGGTTAAAAAAATCAGAAGCTGCTCCCAGTTAGCCGTAATTCCGATTTTTTAAATGTTCTGGACAGCTATCTTCTGAAATATGAAGAAGATATTCAGGACAGAATGAAAATTGAAATATTGAATTTTGTTTTTAATGGTGGACAATTTGTTGTCATGTAAAAATTTTATTTCATTTTTTATTTTCTTAAGTTTCGTTTTTAATGGCAAACAATTTGTTGCCTTGACGTAATTGTTTTATAATTAAATCTTTTACATAAACTATCATTTTGTAAATATTAACAAAGCTCTTCTTGTTAGAGACTTTTTATTTAAAACTGGTTTATATTATAACAAAAACCACATAAATCCAAGTTTGAAACTTTGTATGATACTTAGAAAAGTTAGAAAGTTTTCACTAAAATTTCAAATTTTATTCATTATTGTCAAAATTTCCTATGCATTTGTCAAAAATTTCACTAGCCTCGTGAGCTACTAAAATTTTATTCACCTCACACTTTTAAAAAATTTACTCGCCGAGAACTTTGTTACCGATTCACACACGCTCTTTGTATAATAAAGAGGAAGTGTTTTGTTATAATATAAACCATTTTTGAATAAAAAATATTTAAAATGAAAAGCTTTGTGAATATTTAAAAGAGGACTTATTCTACCGGATGTGTGTACATGAACTGTTATAACACAATGAAATGTAATGTTATAAACTAAATGAGAAAATTTAAATGTGAAATGAATTGATATACGTTTTGTAGATGTATGTATGTAAATTTAAACTACTGCGTACAGTGCCGCAAATTTTTGACACAGAATTTTTGAAAATGTATGCAAAATTTTTTACTCTTTATTTTTTCTGCTATTTGTTTAAAAAAATACTGTTTATACTGCAACAAAAAAAATAAAACTGAAATCTCTAAACTTTGTGCTAAACGAAGGAAAATTCGGTAAATTTGCATACATATTTTGCAAGTTTTAACCAAAGTATACAGTTTTATAGCCCGTTCAATTTTAGTATACAAAGTGCAAAAATCAAAGCGATTTCTTAGCAACTGTCTGCTGCGTCTGCTCAATTACGGGCTCTTCATCGTAGGAATATTCGAAAAGAGGTTGCGACTCATATACATTAATGGATTGCTCAGGCTGCGATGTACATTTTTCAAGATTTATGTTGGTACCAAACGTTGTGTTGCCAAACGTCCTTAAATAATATATATACATCTATATAAGTGGACTTTTCGGCAATTGAAACTAATTTTTAATTTTGTCTTAAAAAAGCTTAAAGTTCCAAAATATGTCTATTCTTTTAGGCGAGCATGCGGTGTAACCTCGTAATACTCTATTAAGTATTCGGGACTATTCGCTGTAACCATCGCAGTCCGATTTTTGCGAAACTACGAAAATGTAACACTGAATCTCAATTCCCCGGAACGTATACATTCAAAGTATAGGCTACGGTCGTAGCCATGTATGTAAGTACATACATATGTATCCGCATTCAGTGATAGCACTTTTGAAGATTTCACGAAAGAAGCTGACTAAAGTGGATTCAATGATAGCAATGGTTGCATAAATTACTTGCGTGGTGC
>NW_023458557.1:12874905-12876033 GCF_013731165.1 Rhagoletis pomonella | reverse complement strand
AATTGCAAATAAAAATTTATTTTCAAATTTGAGTCTCGGTGCAAAACGAAATCGATTGGTATATTTAACTTAGTTGTAGAATATTTCCTTCATAGTGAATTTTTCCATGACAGTTTTCATCAATAACTGTTATGTTCGGTACCTGAAAATAACAAAAACAAATAAAATAAGGACGAGCACACCTAAAGTTATACCTTCTAAAAATAGAATTATTAGCAAAAACCAACAACCACATGATCAAGTGAATAGCGGCGGAATAGCTGCGCTTGATTGCGTTGGCATAACAAAATGAAAAAGTGGAAAAAAGCAACGATAATTTACAAGGCGAGCTTAGCACAGGGCATAGGCAACTGGCTGAGTCAGTGGGATCGTCGGTTCGAAGTCTACTGAAAGAAGTCTGATGAGGAAATGTGGTGATTTCCGAAAAAGCTATCACTTCTACCATTCTTTCACATTATTGTGGCTTTTCCACAATAAGTTTTTCATTAAAAACGGCCTCAAGCTCATTAAAAATTGTTGAATATAATAGTTATACGGCCAAAAAATAACAAAAACAAATAAAATAAGGACGAGCACACCTAAAAGTTAAACATTCTAAAAATAGAATTATTAGCAAAAAGCAACCAAATCAACAACCACATGATCAAGTGAATTGCAGCGGAATAGCTGAGCTTGATTCTGTTGGCATAACAAAATGAAAAATTGGAAAAAGCAACGATAATTTACAAGGCGAGCTTTGCACAGTGCATAGGCAACTGGCTGAGTCATTGGGATCGTCGGTTCGAAGCCTACTGGAAGAAGTCTGATGAGGAAATGTGATTTCCGAAATAGCTGTCACTTCTACCAATTTTTCACATTATTGTTGCTTTTCCACAATAAGCTTTTCATTAAAAACGGCCTCAAGCCCATTAAAAATTGTTGAATATAATTGTTATAAGGCCAAAAAATAACAAAAACAAATAACTTAAGGACGAGCACACCTAAAAGTTAAACATTCTAAAAATAGAATTATTAGCAAAGCCAACAAAACCAACAACCAATAGCTGCGCTAAATTGTGTTGGCATAACAAAATGAAAAAGTGGAAAAAAGCAACGATAATTTAGAAGGCGAGCTTAGCACAGTGCATA
>NW_023458557.1:12873737-12874805 GCF_013731165.1 Rhagoletis pomonella | reverse complement strand
ATCCCACTGACTCAGCCAGTTGCCTATGCATTGTGCTAAGCTCGCCTTGTAAATTATCGTTGCTTTTTTCCACTGTTTCATTTTGTTATGCCAACACAATCAAGCGCAGCTATTCCGCTGCAATTCACTTGATCATGTGGTTGTTGGTTTTGTTGGTTTTTCTAATAATTCTATTTTTAGAATGTTTAACTTTTAGGTGTGCTAGTCCTTAGGTTATTTGTTTTATTATTTTGTTATTTTTTGGCCTTATAACAATTATATTCAACAATTTTTATGGGCTTGAGGCCGTTTTTAATGAAAAGATTATTGTGGAAAGGCAACAATAATGTGAAAAAATGGTAGAAGTGATAGCTATTTCGGAAATCACCACATTTCCTCATGAGACTTCTTTCAGTAGGCTTCGAACCGACGATCCCACTGACTCAGCCAGTTGCCTATGCACTGTGCTAAGCTCGCCTTGTAAATTATCGTTGCTTTTTCCACTTTTTCATTTTGTTATGCCAACACAATCAAGCGCAGCTATTACTCTGCAATTCACTTGATCATGTGGTTGTAGATTTGGTTGCTTTTTGCTAATAATTCTATTTTTAGAATGTTTAACTTTTAGGTGTGCTCGTCCTTATTTTATTTGTTTTTGTTATTTTTTGGCCGTATAACTATTATATTCAACAATTTTTAATGAGCTTGAGGCCGTTTTTAATGAAAAACTTATTGTGGAAAAGCCACAATAATGTGAAAAATTGGTAGAAGTGATAGCTATTTCGGAAATCACCACATTTCCTCATCAGACTTCTTTCAGTAGACTTTGAACCGACGATCCCACTGACTCAGCCAGTTGCCTATGCCCTGTGCTAAGCTCGCCTTGTAAATTATCGTTGCTTTTTTTTTCCACTTTTTCATTTTGTTATGCCAACACAATCAAGCGCAGCTATTCCGCCGCAATTCACTTGATCATGTGGTTGTTGGTTTTTGCTAATAATTCTATTTTTAAAATGTTTAACTTTTAGGTGTGCTCGTCCTTAATTTATTTGTTTTTGTTATTTTTTGGCCTTATAACAATTATATTCA
>NW_023458557.1:12872790-12873637 GCF_013731165.1 Rhagoletis pomonella | reverse complement strand
CAGTGGGTTCGTCGGTTCGAAGTCTGATGAGGAAATGTGGTGATTTCCGAAATAGCTACCACTTCTACCATTTTTTCACATTATTGTTGCTTTTCCACAGTAAGTTTTTCATTAAAAACGGTCTCAGGCTCATTAAAAATTGT
Source organism: Rhagoletis pomonella (assembly GCF_013731165.1). Taxonomy (NCBI): domain Eukaryota; kingdom Metazoa; phylum Arthropoda; class Insecta; order Diptera; family Tephritidae; genus Rhagoletis; species Rhagoletis pomonella. The sequence continues at coordinate 12,873,494 of NW_023458557.1, read as the reverse complement.
TGAATATAATTGTGATAAGGCCAAAAAATAACAAAACAAATAACTTAAGGACGAGCACACCTAAAAGTTAAACATTCTAAAAATAGAATTATTAGCAAAAAGCAACCAACTCAACAAGTGAATTGCAGCGGAATAGCTGCGCTTGATTGTGTTGGCATAACAAAATAAAAAAGTGGAAAAAAGCAACGATAATTTACAAGGCGAGCTTAGCACAGTGCATAGGCGACTGGCTGAGTCAGTGGGATCATCGGTTCGAAGCCTACTGAAAGAAGTTTGATGAGGAAATGTGGTGATTTCCGAAATAGCTATCACTTCTACCATTTTTTCACATTATTGTTGCTTTTCCACAATAAGTTTTTCATTAAAAACGGCCTCAAGCTCATTAAAAATTGTTGAATATAACTGTTATAAGGCCAAAAAATACCAAAAACAAATAAAATAAGGACGAGCACACCTAAAAGTTAAACATTCTAAAAATAGAATTATTAGCAAAAACCAAAAACCACATGATCAAGTGAATTGCGGCGGAATAGCTGCGCTTGATTGTGTTGGCATAACAAAATGAAAAAGTGGAAAAAGCAATGATAATTTACAAGGCGAGCTTAGCACAGTGCATAGGCAACTGGCTGAGTCAGTGGGATCGTCGGTTCAAAGCCTACTGAAAGAAGTCTGATGAGGAAATGTGGTGATTTCCGAAATAGCTA
>NW_023458557.1:12871811-12872690 GCF_013731165.1 Rhagoletis pomonella | reverse complement strand
TTGAGGCCGTTTTTAATGAAAAACTTATTGTGGAAAAGCCACAATAAGTTTTTCATTAAAAACGGCCTCAAGCTCATTAAAAATTGTTGAATATAATAGTTATACGGCCAAAAATTAACAAAAACAAATAAAATAAGGACGAGCACACCTAAAAGTTAAACGTTCTAAAAATAGAATTATTAGCAAAACCAACAAAACCAACAACCACATGATCAAGTGAATTGCAGCGGAATAGCTGCGCTTGATTGTGTTGGCATAACAAAATGAAACAGTGGCAAAAAGCAACGATAATTTACAAGGCGAGGTTAGCACAATGCATAGGCAACTGGCTGAGTCAGTGGGATCGTCGGTTCGAAGCCTACTAAAAGAAGTCTGATGAGGAAATGTGGTGATTTCCGAAAAAGCTACCACTTCTACCATTTTTTCACATTATTGTTGCTTTTCCACAGTAAGTTTTTCATTAAAAACGGCCTCAAGCTCATTAAAAATTGTTGAATATAACTGTAATAAGGCCAAAAAATAACAAACCAAGTAACTTAAGGACGAGCACACCTAAAAGTTAAACATTCTAAAAATAGAATTATTAGCTGCGTTTCTTTATACATTCCGGATAATCCCATTTCACACCCGGAATAAACAGAATGCTTTTGAAATATACGTTAACATATCATCAGGAACGTTCTAAAGAATAAGTAAACAAAAAAGTGTATTCCAAACGTTCAGAATGAATAAAGAAATTCAGCCATTAGCAAAAACCAACAAAACCAACAACCACATTATCAAGTGAATTGCAGCGGAATAGCTGCGCTTGATTGTGTTGGCATAACAAAATAAAAAAGTGGAAAAAAAGCAACGATAATTTACAAGGCGAGCTTAGCA
>NW_023458557.1:12862008-12871711 GCF_013731165.1 Rhagoletis pomonella | reverse complement strand
TGTTGACTTCATAATGCGCTCGCTTGTAAATAGTAAATTCTCGTTGACCTGTTCAGCTCTAACTCTACCAAGTCTTGGTCACCTCTTGCCTACAACGCGTGTTAAATACAATGTGCTCCGAGACTTTGCTGACCTGGAATTGGCAGACCCACAATATAACAATCCAGGCTCTATCGACTTAATCCTGGGGGGCAGATGTATATAGTGTGTTGCTGATACCAGAGATCAAACAATTGCCCGGAGGCTCCGCCATCGCGCAAAGAACCCATTTAGGATGGGTAATATTTGGAAAGGTGCCGGACCAAATAATCCCACTGGAGCGAACGACGTTCTGCGCTGCCACCTCCGTGGAGCTCAACGAGTTGGTTAAGCTAATGTGGCAATTCAACAAGCAAGATGATCTTTCAACGTCGGCTCCAATGAGTCAAGATGAGGCTGAATGTGAGTCCTTTTTTTGAGAGCACGGTTAAGCGCACCAGTTGCGGTCGTTACATCGTAAAATATCCTTTAAAAGATGGAGTCGATTTAAATAAACTAAAGAATTCCAAGGGGGACGCGTCCAGGTTATTTAATTATCAACAAAAAACGCTTAGAAAAGGATTCGACGTTGAAACAACTTTATGAATCGTTTATGGATGAGTACCTCCGCCTCGAGCACATGGAGCCCGTCTCCGAACACTGTGACCCGCAACAATTTTGCTACATACCCCATCATGGGGTTTACAAAGAATCTAGTTCTACTACGAAGTTAAGAATCGTTTTCAATGCGTCGTATCGGAATAAGTCAGGAGTATCGTTGAATGATTGCTTGCATGTAGGCCCTAAACTACAAAATGACCTGGCGTCGGTTATCCTGAAGTGGCGAACTTACCGCATAGGGTTTATGGCAGACATTGAGAAGTGTTATCGCCAAATATTGGTTGACCCTGAGGACACTGACTTGCAGCGAATTGTATGGTTAAACGAGATGGGAGATCCGACGGTTTATCGTCTACGTACAGTGACTTATGGCCTAAACTGTTCGCCGTATCTTACAATAAAAGTTCTTCATTCGTTGGCCAAAGATGAAGGTGATTCTTTCCCACAGGCAGCCCAGGTACTAAAGCATTCCTTTTACATGGACGATTGTCTGCATGGCGCGGATGACTCTCAAAGTGCGATACGTCTTCAAAAGGAACTACAGCTCCTGTTGGAAAGAGGAGGGTTCACTCTGCGGAAGTGGAACTCGAACTCAATAGATTTCCTGCATAGCATCGAAGGTGAACAAATTGATGACGAACATAGATGTAACTTTGATCAACATCAGGAAGTGAAAGCATTGGGTCTTTATTGGATCGCCTCGTCCGATGAGTTCATCTACAAGGTCAATATGACTGAGCTCTCTGGTCCTATTACCAAGCGTCAACAACTCGCGGATGTTGCTAAGATATATGACTCTCCTGGCTGGGTCGCACCTATTGTTATAACAGGTAAAATAATCTGCCAACAATTGTGGGTCACTGGCTGCAACTGGGACGATGTCATTCCAGAACCTTATCAGACGCAGTGGAGAAATTTTCGAAACGAGATACGAGAAGTAGAAGCCATTAAAGTGCCAAGATGGGTGCATACTGCGCCAAACGCTATTTCGTATCAACTCCACGTTTTCGCGGATGCATCAGCGGTTGCTTATGCGGCGATAACCTATCTCCGCGTCATTGCTGCTGACGAATCAGTGAAGGTGTCGATATTAACGGCCAAAACCAAGGTGGCTCCGCTGAAAAAAAATAACCATACCTTGTCTGGAGTTAAATGGGGCATTGTTGGCTGCGAAGCTTGCTCATAAAGTGCAGGATTCTCTTAACCACCTGTCAATGCAAACCTTTTTTTTGGTCTGATTCGACCACGGCCCTTAGCTGGATTCGTTCAAATCCGGGAATACATAAGCAATACATCGCAAACCGAGTAAAACAAATTCAACAACTATCCAGCAGCGACCGATGGAGATATGTACCAACGAAGCTAAATCCGGCCGATGTTGCTTCCCGGGGTATATCACCTTCTAAGTGGTCCACATTGGAAACTTGGTGGATGGGACCTAACTGGCTTTACCAAGACGAGCAGCAGTGGCCGATTCAACCCGCAAACCACAATCCTGTTCCCGAGCAGAAACCAATATGCTATACTACCACATTCAAGGAGGAGCCACCATTTTGTGATGTATTCTTGCTCAAGTATTCGCACATTAACACCCTTCTTGCGGTCACAGCGTGGTGCCATCGTTTTATTGATGTTATTATGAAGAGACCGCACGAAAGAACATCCTGGTGCACAAGCCAGGAAAGAAACAAGGCCATGAAGTTTTGGATAAGGTACGTACAACGTATTAGTTTTTTCTAATGAAATTTCGTCCCTACTTAAAGGAGAACCGATACATGTGAAAAGCACACTTTGTCAACTTAATCCCATGCTCGACGAAGAGAAAATACTGCGAGCCAATGGGCGACTAAAACACTCATTTTTATCGTTCGAAGAGAAATTCCCAATTATACTTCCGAAGGAAACCCATTCTGTCGGCTGATTCTAGCTCAGCCGCATGAGTCCACCCTGCATGGCGGAACACAAGCGACGCTTAATCACATACGACGACGATATTGGATTATTGGTGCTCGCCCCGCTATTAAAAAAACTAATTCGCAACTGCGTGCGGTGCTTTCGACAGCGACCCAGCCGAACGAACCAACTTATGGGTAGCTTGCCGGAGCACCGCTCTACACCAGCCAACGCATTCAGCAGATGTGGTATAGATTATGGCGGTCCTTATGGGATTCGTACTACCAAAGGCAGAGGTCACCACCGCTATAAAGGTTATGTTGCACTTTTCGTGTAGCTATTCCGGAAATCACCACATTTCCTCGTCAGACTTCTTTCAGTAGGCTTCGAACCGATGATCCCACTGACTCAGCCAGTTACCTATGCACTGTGCTAAGCTCGCCTTCTAAATTATCGTTGCTTTTTTCCCCTTTTTCATTTTGTTATGCCAACACAATTAAGCGCAGCTTTTCCGCTGCAATTCACTTGATCATGTGGTTGTTGGTTTTGTTGGTTTTTGCTAATAATTCAATTTTTAGAATGTTTAAATTTTAGGTATGCTCGTCCTTAAGTTATTGGTTTTTGCTATATTTTGGCCTTATAAGAATGATTTTCAACAATTTTTAATGAGCTTGAGGCCATTATTAATGAAAAACTTATTGAGGAAACGGAACAATAATGTGAAAAATTTGTAGAAGTGATAGTGTTAGAATGTAACCCTGCTTATGCTACATGAAAGCACAGCAACCCAGTCCTGCGCCGTTGTACCATACAGAAAGCTAAATTTTGCGAAACCGTACGACTGACACAAACCACCGGGCTGTCATTTCAATACAGTTTGTCTATTCTTTTTTTCTTTCATCAACATCTAGAAAAGTAAGTCGTTTTTCTGCAGCAAGCTAAGATTTAAAATAAAGAATGAACTAACGGATATTAAAAGGACAGTTTTGAGGGCGTTTCATTTTTCATTAACAACTTTAACATTTTGGCATCCCTTGCGGGGAACCGTCCCAATATTGTACGAAATCTCAACTGCTTGTACCGGGTTTGCGATCAGTGAGCTGCACCCAGGTTTTTGCTAAAACGCCACGTGAGAAGAACGTGGATAACCTCAACAAGCGAACTAAGTGAAATTGCACCAGCATGGAAGGAGAGAAAGAAGAGAACCTGGCGAAGCTCATTATTAACTTCTCGGCAAATACACGAAAAACCGCCAAGCAGAAACAAACACGGGGCTATTTGATTGCGCGTAAACGACTCCTAGATGATTATTGGGCCAAATTTATCGCGGCACACGAGGAAGCTTTGCAATTAGCCATAGCAGCGAAGGACACCGCGTCTAAGACACAGTTGGACGATAGCCGTTTCGCAGAAATCGAAGGCGCCTATTGTGAGGCACTAGGGGAGTTGGAAGACGCACTCCATAATCAGTTACCAAGCCCATCTGGGACGGCGGAAAGCGTATCCACAAAGACGACAACAAAGGTGCCGAAAATCGAGCTGCCAAAGTTCGACGGAACTTTTGCAACATGGTTATCTTTCAAGGACATGTTCTCCACGTGTGTTATCAATGACGTGACCTTATCTGATGTCCAGCGATTGCATTATTTGAAAGGCTGCCTATCGGGAGACGCCGAAGTGCTCCTGCGAAATTTGCTAGTTATTGACAGCAATTTCAAGGTTGCTTGGGATATACTTCAGCAAAGGTTCGATAACAAAAGACGACTTCTGCGCGCCTATTTGCACAACATCGTAAAACTGCCTAGCGCATCAGCTGAATGCTCAACAGCAATACGGAAACTTATGGACGGGGTCATAGAGTCCGAGCGTGCACTGACGCAGCTTGGTAGACCCACGGAGAAGTTTGACGATTGGCTGGTGTATCTGATCACCGAAAAGCTAGATACAGAAACTCTTAAACAATGGGAGTTGTCCCTAGACTCGGCCAACCACATCCCAACATATAAGGAATTAGTACAGTTCTTGGAGAAGCGCATTGTGGGTTTGGAAGCAGCTTCAAATCAGAAGACAAAAGACAACGGTCCTAAGCCGGTGCGCCATCAATCCATCCGCTGCCATCAAGCCAACTATCTACCATACCCCTGCTGTGCAGGAAAGCATATACTGATGTTCTGCTCAGAATTTAAGGCCCAATCTCCAACGCATAGATTACAAACAGTTATGGCAAAGGGTCTATGCAAGAATTGCCTGAAGAGCGATCACATGCAAAACAGATGTCCGTCGTCATTCTCATGCAAGCGATGTAACTCAAAGCACCACACGATGCTGCATGATAGTGTCCAACCGAGAACAGTCGACTCGGTTGCGTCAAATCACGTGCGTGCCACTACACCCATTACTTATACATTAACACAAAAGCGGTCACGATCTTCAACACTACTTGCCACCGCCCAAGTAAGTGTTGTCTCGCCTTCTGGTCGCGCGTTCACACTCAGAGCTCTTCTTGGTAGCGGCTCCCAAGCCACATTCATCAGCGAATTCGCTGCTCAGAAATTGAGACTCCCGCGGCTTCGCATTCGAGTACCTGTTACTGGAGTCGGGGGAGCACAGGTTGGCAAATCCACCGGGACTGTTGACTTCATAATGCGCTCGCTTGTAAATAGTAAATTCTCGTTGACCTGTTCAGCTCTAACTCTACCAAGTCTTGGTCACCTCTTGCCTACAACGCGTGTTAAATACAATGTGCTCCGAGACTTTGCTGACCTGGAATTGGCAGACCCACAATATAACAATCCAGGCTCTATCGACTTAATCCTGGGGGCAGATGTATATAGTGTGTTGCTGATACCAGAGATCAAACAATTGCCCGGAGGCTCCGCCATCGCGCAAAGAACCCATTTAGGATGGGTAATATTTGGAAAGGTGCCGGACCAAATAATCCCACTGGAGCGAACGACGTTCTGCGCTGCCACCTCCGTGGAGCTCAACGAGTTGGTTAAGCTAATGTGGCAATTCAACAAGCAAGATGATCTTTCAACGTCGGCTCCAATGAGTCAAGATGAGGCTGAATGTGAGTCCTTTTTTGAGAGCACGGTTAAGCGCACCAGTTGCGGTCGTTACATCGTAAAATATCCTTTAAAAGATGGAGTCGATTTAAATAAACTAAAGAATTCCAAGGGGGACGCGTCCAGGTTATTTAATTATCAACAAAAACGCTTAGAAAAGGATTCGACGTTGAAACAACTTTATGAATCGTTTATGGATGAGTACCTCCGCCTCGAGCACATGGAGCCCGTCTCCGAACACTGTGACCCGCAACAATTTTGCTACATACCCCATCATGGGGTTTACAAAGAATCTAGTTCTACTACGAAGTTAAGAATCGTTTTCAATGCGTCGTATCGGAATAAGTCAGGAGTATCGTTGAATGATTGCTTGCATGTAGGCCCTAAACTACAAAATGACCTGGCGTCGGTTATCCTGAAGTGGCGAACTTACCGCATAGGGTTTATGGCAGACATTGAGAAGTGTTATCGCCAAATATTGGTTGACCCTGAGGACACTGACTTGCAGCGAATTGTATGGTTAAACGAGATGGGAGATCCGACGGTTTATCGTCTACGTACAGTGACTTATGGCCTAAACTGTTCGCCGTATCTTACAATAAAAGTTCTTCATTCGTTGGCCAAAGATGAAGGTGATTCTTTCCCACAGGCAGCCCAGGTACTAAAGCATTCCTTTTACATGGACGATTGTCTGCATGGCGCGGATGACTCTCAAAGTGCGATACGTCTTCAAAAGGAACTACAGCTCCTGTTGGAAAGAGGAGGGTTCACTCTGCGGAAGTGGAACTCGAACTCAATAGATTTCCTGCATAGCATCGAAGGTGAACAAATTGATGACGAACATAGATGTAACTTTGATCAACATCAGGAAGTGAAAGCATTGGGTCTTTATTGGATCGCCTCGTCCGATGAGTTCATCTACAAGGTCAATATGACTGAGCTCTCTGGTCCTATTACCAAGCGTCAACAACTCGCGGATGTTGCTAAGATATATGACTCTCCTGGCTGGGTCGCACCTATTGTTATAACAGGTAAAATAATCTGCCAACAATTGTGGGTCACTGGCTGCAACTGGGACGATGTCATTCCAGAACCTTATCAGACGCAGTGGAGAAATTTTCGAAACGAGATACGAGAAGTAGAAGCCATTAAAGTGCCAAGATGGGTGCATACTGCGCCAAACGCTATTTCGTATCAACTCCACGTTTTCGCGGATGCATCAGCGGTTGCTTATGCGGCGATAACCTATCTCCGCGTCATTGCTGCTGACGAATCAGTGAAGGTGTCGATATTAACGGCCAAAACCAAGGTGGCTCCGCTGAAAAAAATAACCATACCTTGTCTGGAGTTAAATGGGGCATTGTTGGCTGCGAAGCTTGCTCATAAAGTGCAGGATTCTCTTAACCACCTGTCAATGCAAACCTTTTTTTTGGTCTGATTCGACCACGGCCTTAGCTGGATTCGTTCAAATCCGGGAATACATAAGCAATACATCGCAAACCGAGTAAAACAAATTCAACAACTATCCAGCAGCGACCGATGGAGATATGTACCAACGAAGCTAAATCCGGCCGATGTTGCTTCCCGGGGTATATCACCTTCTAAGTGGTCCACATTGGAAACTTGGTGGATGGGACCTAACTGGCTTTACCAAGACGAGCAGCAGTGGCCGATTCAACCCGCAAACCACAATCCTGTTCCCGAGCAGAAACCAATATGCTATACTACCACATTCAAGGAGGAGCCACCATTTTGCGATGTATTCTTGCTCAAGTATTCGCACATTAACACCCTTCTTGCGGTCACAGCGTGGTGCCATCGTTTTATTGATGTTATTATGAAGAGACCGCACGAAAGAACATCCTGGTGCACAAGCCAGGAAAGAAACAAGGCCATGAAGTTTTGGATAAGGTACGTACAACGTATTAGTTTTTCTAATGAAATTTCGTCCCTACTTAAAGGAGAACCGATACATGTGAAAAGCACACTTTGTCAACTTAATCCCATGCTCGACGAAGAGAAAATACTGCGAGCCAATGGGCGACTAAAACACTCATTTTTATCGTTCGAAGAGAAATTCCCAATTATACTTCCGAAGGAAACCCATTCTGTCGGCTGATTCTAGCTCAGCCGCATGAGTCCACCCTGCATGGCGGAACACAAGCGACGCTTAATCACATACGACGACGATATTGGATTATTGGTGCTCGCCCCGCTATTAAAAAACTAATTCGCAACTGCGTGCGGTGCTTTCGACAGCGACCCAGCCGAACGAACCAACTTATGGGTAGCTTGCCGGAGCACCGCTCTACACCAGCCAACGCATTCAGCAGATGTGGTATAGATTATGGCGGTCCTTATGGGATTCGTACTACCAAAGGCAGAGGTCACCACCGCTATAAAGGTTATGTTGCACTTTTCGTGTGTTTTAGCACCCGAGCTATTCATCTAGAGCTGGTGAGCAATATGAGTACGGAGGCCTTTCTTGCGGCGCTACGTCGGTTTTTCTCGCAACGGGGCTATAGTAGCGATATCTATAGCGATTGTGCCACAACATTTGTCGGGGCCAATGCAGTATTGAACGCTGATGTAGAGGCGTATAATAAGCAGATGAAGGCTGCTGGGAAATTCTGTGCTACGCAGGGCGTTACCTGGCATTTCATACTTCCTGGCTCGCCGAACTTCGGTGGCCTCTGGGAGGCAGGCATCAAGTATTGGAGATGCAGCATTAACATTCGAAGAATTTTACACCGTTCTCAAGCAAGTGGAAGGGGTGCTTAATTCAAGACCGATTTCGGCGTTAAGTGATGATCCTACCGACTTAACTGCGGTGACACCTGGACACTTCTTGATAGGTAAAGCACTTATTGCCAGTCCAGAACCGAATCTTTTAGAAACCAACATCAATCGACTATCGAGGTGGAAACAGCTGCAGCAGATGCAACAAGATTTTTGGACACGTTGGAGCGCAGAGTACTTGGTGGGGTTGCAAGTCCGACATAAATGGCAGTACCAAACTAAAAACATCAAGGTGGGCGATTTGGTGCTAGTTCGAGACGAGAGGACCGCACCCATGAATTGGCCCCTTGGGCGCATCCTGGAAGTCCATACTGGAGCAGATGGTCTCGTAAGAGTAGCTACTATACGCACGCAAGTCTCCACAATAAAACGAGCAATTTCGAAGCTTGCTGTCTTACCACTGGATACAACCATTGAACCTGGACATGGTGGGCGGACTTTAGACACGGTGGGCGGCAAAGTGGCATATAGTTCGTCAGAAGTTGACGAGGTGGGCGGAAAATGTTAGAATGTAACCCTGCTTATGCTACATGAAAGCACAGCAACCCAGTCCTGCGCCGTTGTACCATACAGAAAGCTAAATTTTGCGAAACCGTACGACTGACACAAACCACCGGGCTATCATTTCAATACAGTTTGTCTATTCTTTTTTTCTTTCATCAACATCTAGAAAAGTAAGTCGGTTTTCTGCAGCAAGCTAAGATTTAAAATAAAGAATGAACTAACGCATATTAAAAGGACAGTTTTGAGGGCGTTTCATTTTTCATTAACAACCTTAACAGATAGCTATTTCGGAAATCACCACATTTCCTCAGACTTCTTTCAGTAGGCTTCGAACCGACGATCCCACTGACTCAGCCAGTGGCCTATGCACTGTGCTAATCTCGCTTTGTAAATTATCGTTGCTTTTTTTCCACTTCTTTATTTTGTTATGCCAACACAATCAAGCGCAGCTATTCCGCTGCAATTCCCTTGATCATGTGGTTGTTGGTTTTGTTGGTTTTTGCTAATAATTCAATTTTTAGAATGTTTAACTTTTAGGTGTGCTCGTCCTTAAGTTATTTGTTTTTGCTATTTTTTGGCCTTTTAAAAATTATTTTCAACAATTTTTAATGAGCTTGAGGCCATTATTAATGAAAAACTTATTGAGGAAACGGAACAATAATGTGAAAAAATTGTAGAAGTGATAGCTATTTCGGAAATCACCACATTTCCTCAGACTTCTTTCAGTAGGCTTCGAACCGACGATCCCACTGACTCAGCCAGTTGCCTATGCATTGTGCTAACCTCGCCATCGTTGCTTTTTT
>NW_023458557.1:12860323-12861908 GCF_013731165.1 Rhagoletis pomonella | reverse complement strand
TGGATGGGACCGAGCTGGCTTTACCAAGATGAGCAGCAGTGGCCGACTCAACCCGCAAACCACAATCCCGTTCCCGAGCTGAAACCAATATGCCATACTACCACATTCAAGAAGGAGCCACCATTTTACTATGCATTCTTGCTCAAGTATTCGCACATTAACACACTTCTTTCGGTCGCAGCGTGGTGCCATCGGTATTTTTGATGTTGTTATGAATAAACCGCACGAAATAACATACTGGTGCATAAGCTAAGAAAGAAACAAGGCCATGAAGTTTTGGATAAGGTACGTACAACGTATTAATTTTTCTAACGAAATTTCGTCCTTACTTAAAGAAAAGCCGATACATGCGAAAAGCACACTTTGTCAACTTAATCCCATGCTCGATGAAGAGAAAATACTACGAGTCAATGGGCGATTGAACCACTCGTTTTTATTGTTTGAGGAGAAATTCCCAATTATACTTCCGAAGGAAAACCCATTCTGTCGGCTGATTCTAGCCCATGCGCATGAGTCAACCCTGCATGGCGGAACACAAGCGACGCTTAATCACATACGGCGACGGTATTGGATTATTGGTGCTCGCCCCGCTATTAAGAAATTAATTCACAACTGCGTTCGGTGCTTTCGACAGCGACCCAGACGAACGAATCAACTTATGGGTAGCTTGCTGGAGCACCGCTGTACACTGTATGGCGGTCCTTATGGGATTCGTACTAGTAAAGGCAGAGGTCACCATCGCTATAAAGGTTATGTTGCACTCTTCGTATGTTTTAGCACCCGCGCTTTTCATCTAGAGCTAGTGAGCGATATGAGTACCGAGGCCTTTCTTGCGGCGCTACGCCGGTTTTTCTGGAAACGGGGCTATATTAGCGATATCAATAGCGATTGTGCCACAACATTTGTCGGAGCCAATGCAGTATTGAAAGCTGATGTAGATGCGTATAATAAGCAGATGAAGGCTCCTGGGGAATTCTGCGCTAGGCAGGGCGTTACCTGGCATTTCATACCTCCTGGCTCGCCGAATTTCGGTGGCCTCTGCGAGGCCGGCATTAAGCAGATGAATAATCATTTAAAACGAACTATTGGTGATGCAGCGTTAACATTCGTGGAATTTTACACGGTTCTCAAGCAAGTGAAAGCGGTACTTAATTCAAGACCGATTTCGGCGTTATCTGATGATCCTACCGACCTAACTGCGTTGACACCTGGACACTTCCTGATAGGTAAAGCACTTATCGCGAGTCCAGAACCGAATCTTTTAGAAACCAACATCAATCGACTATCGAGGTGGAAACAGCTGCAGCAGATGCAACAAGATTTCTGGGCGCGTTGGAGGGCAGAGTACTTAGTAGGGTTGCAAGTTCGACATAAATGACAGTACCAAACCATAAACATCAAAGTGGGCGATTTGGTGTTAGTTCGAGTCGAGATGACCGCACCCATGAATTGGCCTCTTGGACGCATCCTGGAAGTTCATACTGGAGCAGATGGTCTCGTAAGAGTAGCTACTATTCGCACGCAAGGTTCCACCATAAAACGAGCAATTTCGAAGATTGCTGTCTTACCATTGGATACACCCATT
>NW_023458557.1:12858408-12860223 GCF_013731165.1 Rhagoletis pomonella | reverse complement strand
AACGAGCAATTTCGAAGATTGCTGTCTTACCATTGGATACACCCATTGAACCTGGACATGGTGGGCGGAGTGTAGACATGGTGGGCGGCAAAGCGGCATATAGTTCGTCAGAAGTTGACGAGGTGGGCGGAAAATGTTAGAATGTAACCCTGCTTTATGCTACATGAAAACACAGCAACCCAGTCCTGCGCCGTTGTACCATACAGACTGCTACATGTTGTGAGAGCGTACGACTGACACACACCACCGGGCTGTCACTTCCACAAAGTTGTTGTTGTCTATCCTTCTTCGTTTCATCAACATCTGGGAAAGTAAGTCGATTCTCTACAGCAAACTACACTTTAAAATAAAGAATATTTAAAACCAATTTTTGAGGGCGTTTCATTTTCGTTTATAAATTTTACATGCCCTATCTCAACCGAAAATATGGTGAGATAGGGCGTTTTTGACTCGGCAGCTAATATAACGCATTTTCGAACCGAATTCTGAAATAAGTCGTTTTTCAAATAAATTCTGAAGTAGTTCTTGAAAAGTTTTCTCTGATAGGGCGTTTTCGAACCGGCTGTCGATATCGGTCGATCTTCCACTCAGCGGTCGATATGTAATTAACAAGGGACATTACTTTTAAAAGTTAGAAATCTGTTCTCAAGGCCTGAATACATTTGCGAATGAAATACTTGAACAACCATGTAAAAGCAAAATTACGACACTTAGGGTCTGGCACACCTTTTTATTCTGTTCCAGTACGCTCCAGATTTACAGGATTTAGTTAGAAATAGGCCGGAAGATATTACCGAAGACGCTTATTAAATATTTTTGTATGGGAGCCTTCAGACTAAATTTTGTAAATCGGACGGGTACCGGAACAGGCTAAGCGATTCAATTTAATTCCAAAAATTACCAACATGTTCGGTAATGTCTCAATACAAAGTATCCGTCTCTTTTATTTATAAATTATAGTTAATAAAATGTCGAATATGCGCAACCACGGTTAAATACCGAATTGGAACTTATAATTAATTATAGATTAGAAATAAAAGGGACCGGGCAGGCGGTACCGGCAAGCCCTAACATAAATATCTAATTCTTATTCAAATGATATATTTGCGTCATTTTAATGCAGCTTGCAATATGTCTGAATTTCTTTGCACATGGGTGGGTGTCAAATACTATACCAAAGCCTCTGACACCATTGAATGTATTTTTGACATGGTCACCGTTAGCGTAGACAGTGGCAATTGCTGCAGCTGAAGTGCAATTGTCTTTCCAAATTAAGTAAATAGTAGTGCCTGTTGCAGATGAAACTATATCTTGGATTGCTTAGTTGAATACTCAGTTCCTGTCGCACTCCGTTCCGGTCGATAACCACGATACCTTTTATTTTTTGACATTTTGAGGGCAAAACTTATACAAATCCAGCTATTTTAAATATTAATATCGCCTGACGACGGCGACGTGTCGACAATGTAGATGATGTGAATCAATTAGTAGGGGATTGAGTCGGATATGGAGATGGCGCAAGGTTTGTTGGAATGTTTGTAGCTGGTATTTGTTGCTCTTGCCCTTTGCATTCATCATCAACAAATGTGGCTTTCAAATCAACATTATCCACTGGGTCGCCACTCCGTTCTACAACATCCTGTAACAAAAGGTAATCCAAGAATACAAATAAGAAGAACGTATGGGGTAATTTGAACTGAACCAACCAAGCTGCTTTCGGTTTTTCCCAAAACTATTACTGAGTCTAAAAAGCTCATGTCATTGTAGCAGTACAAATGTGGCTCATACAAGATTGCTGCCGATGAACCAGACTTT
>NW_023458557.1:12835154-12858308 GCF_013731165.1 Rhagoletis pomonella | reverse complement strand
AGTACAAATGTGGCTCATACAAGATTGCTGCCGATGAACCAGACTTTTTGACTTTTGTCAAATTTCCTTTTTTCTGCAACATTCGCATTCCGCACATGCTTGACTTTGCGCTTCACTTCCTCAATATCCCTTGTAAACTCGTTGGAAATCTGAACCCACGCGCTTCTTTTTAACACCCTTATTCTGGAACCCGCATTTTCGTAATTCGTAATTCGTAGCTACGTTACGAAAAACGAAAAATCGATATGCTGCAACCCTTGCGAAAAATGTGCAGCATTGCCAGCCAGTTGTATGAAGGAAAACAAAGTGGAAAAGAATTACAAAAACAATCATCATGTGCTTGTTTATAGTAAAATTGGTTGATTTTACATATTTTGAGGAAAATTATGGATTATTTTGCATTTGCAATTATAGCAGCGGAGGACGAGCGCGCTGTGGCAATGGATTTACAAAGGTATGCGGAGCTGTCGGGCATGGTAACCATGAACGCTTCTAAGTCAGCTTCTGGTTGAATTGTTGAGCCACAAGCTATAATTCCTAATATGCCTGAAGAACTGGTTCTCCATCCAGTTAATGCAATAACAGCTTCTTCCGAGCCATTGAAAATATGCATTTTGTTAGTTCCATCACCTGGTTGCGCTTGCTTCTGCCTTCGGCCGCGCTTAGGGATTATAAGCTTTACTTATGGGAATTTTCTTTTCTGTGTTGCCGGAGAAGAGGGCGAAAGCCCCTCTTCTACTATGAAAGGTATACAACATTTATTGTGCATATTACTCCGGCTACGCCATCCACAGTATCTTTGCGCAGAACCCACATCGAAATTTACAAAAACAGTGCGTAGTTCAAACCGAATTTGTTGATAAACTAAAGCTCAGAAATTTGGAACCTTTGTTTTAAATGAATGTTTAATCCTTTGACAATACGTGCTTTTTAAAGTTTTTAGATTCGGGTAATGCGTTTGGATACAACAATCCAAAATCATTGTACAAATAAATAAACCGTACCGAAGTTTCTCGATAAGGGGCAACAAACATTCTTTTTTTTCGTTCATATAAAGAAGTGGATAAAAATATACGTATGTATATGCGAAAGGCAAATTTATCTGTTTAAAGAACACCACTAATATTTCCTGCAAACACACATCGATTTACATCTTTTTGCTTATTTTTATCTCAATTCCGACACAGAATTGTTTTCGTACAAAATTACGCAAAAAAGCTGTCAATTCTTACTCGTTCATTTTTAAGCATGTCATGTTACGAATTTCGAAAGTTCGAAGATACGATTCGGATTGCAGCATACCACTTCTACGATTCGTAGCAAAATCCGAATATGAAAGTGTTGCAGAATAGGGGTATAAGTCTATACGTTTATATTGTGCACTTTTATAATTCCAAAGGCACTCAAATTTCTTATAAAAGTTTATCAATTTAATGGTATCGAAGACTTCGGATGCACCTCCTGTATTCTATAATATACTTCCTATACATACATATGGGTGTTTCCTTGAAAATGTCAACCAGGACTGAAAAAATAAAAACAACTGAAAAGGGTTTTTAAGACGAATTAATAAGAGAAAAATACTCGAATTTTTATATTATAGAAGTATTTCAGCTTATTGGAATTTTAAAACTCAAAAATGGAAGAGTAAAACTGAATGTCTCTTCGACTCAGTTTTCTCTAATGAAATGCCTATTTTCTCTTTCCTATTAACTAAATTGAGAGATTTGAAACATTACAATTACATCTTAAAATCAAATTTGCAATAACAACTAACTATAAAAATGAGAAAAGGGAGAAGTTAGAGCTCGAATAACTGTAATTTTTTGATTTGCTTCTGATAGTATTCTAATGTCGCGTACGTTATGCAAAAACATTGTTTGTCTATGTCATTTGTATATTGGCAGTCGCAGGTAATGCAGATTACAATTCTTAAGCTAGAATTCTTCTAGTTAAAGATATACAGTAAAATTTTCTTTCCAACCGAAGTAAAAATATATTTTATTACCCTTTAAAATTTGTCGCATACGTTATTGTAAGTACGAAAATTTCAATCAAATACATCAAAACCAATGTTAATTGCAAATTTTCCATTTAAATTATTTAGAATAGTTGTAAAACAATGAAACGGTGGCGAGAAGAGTTCTCAATAAATACATTATATTACTTACGAGAAAAATTGTCGCGTACGTTATGTCGCGTACGTTATTGTTATTTTTTTTTAATATAAAACTAGCCAGAGATAATTTCTCTTAAAATATCAAAGGATTGTAAAGGTACATTATTTAGCTTAGTTTAGCAATTTTTAAAGCAAGCAAATGAATTCAAACGGCTTTATAACTTTAAATTTCGCATTCAGATGGCGGAAAAAGGTTTCGAAAACGCGAAACGGTGAAGAGAAGAACTGAAAAAATTTAATTTAGTATGTGTTACTAGTAAAAATATTGTATGGGGGAAAAATCTGTCGCGTACGTTATGTCGCGTACGTTATTATAATTTTTTTTAATAAAAACTAACCAGAGATAATTTCTATCAAAAAATGGAAGGATTGTAAAGGTACATTATTTAGCTTAGTTTAGGAATTTTTAAAGAAAAGAAAAACTATCATGATTCGCAGACTTTCGCATATATGTATATGTGCCTTAAAACCACTTCTTTTTTTGTCGCGTACGTTATAACCTGGTTTTGAACGGATATTTTCCACACCAAAGTTTCGAGGCTGCTTATTTTTTTCTCAAACATAGTACCCTTTGGTTGCAACATAACCGTAATCTTTTTTTTCTGTAACTTCTATTTTTGATAGATTTACGTTACTCTATAAGCGTACGAATGTCGCGTACGGCTGTATGGAAACACCCATATATGTAATTTTAACGCTTTATATACGAAAAATAATATTATTTACCAATGCTTTGTGTTGTATCCGAATACGGTTGTTTCGCTTTTCCACAAATTCCACTATTTCTCTATACCTGGAATTCAAAGTAAATTTGACGAAGTAGCTGTCAAACCGTGAATTTGACAGTTCGTCGCATGCGATAGATGGTATGAGATATCTTATTTTATATCGTATAATTTCTGCTACGATTTTATATCGTATAATTTCTGCTATCGGGCAAAAATTTATATTTTTATAATATTATATAGGCAATTAACAGTGCCCTTAACTTTGAAGCTCCTACAGCATAAATTCAGTTCACTGTATTTAAGCATGACTGCAGTTTTTGTGTATATCCAAGGCACATTTACTACAACAATTATCTAAAATTTGTTTATATAACTAATTTTACAGCAGTTTGGCCGGCATACGGACTACTGAAAACTCGATTCGTGAGTAAATGACTCGGAAATCGCAGCAAAATCGAAATTCTCGGAGCAAATTAACATTTTTTATTAAACGGTATAAGGAAAAATTGTTACATAATATTCAAAAGAAACCTTCCATGAATAAATTTATAATAAAAAAAATAAGTAAATTATCAGACTGCGTATAAATTTCTGACCTTTGGTTTAACTTTCAACTTATTCGACATTAAGCCTATTCCTATATTTACTTTTAATGAGATTCATCTCTGAAAATTTTCTTTCGGCAACATACACCTTTCCAAAATATTTTTCTGATCCTTAATCAATCCCCTGCTTTGGGGAATAAAAATATATGCCGCAAGGAATGTTAAGGAGTAAAAGAGACAAATTCTGTTACACCTTGCTTTACAAAACCTTGGCAATTGCCACAGAAGTTATTGACCAAAAATGTAAGAAATTACCATATTATTTTTATTGGTGGTATTCATCTAAACCGATAACTTTATCAAGCAGATATTCTTATAAATTTAAGCACTCTGTTACATGAACGCCCCATACCCTCCTCTCGTTTACACTTGCGACCATAGTCACACACGACTTCGTGACTTCTTTCTTTTCTTTGGTTTTCGAGCTCACTATCAGTAATTTTATACTATTAGCGAGAGGAATAAGAAATTTTAAAAATGACCTCACTAAATGGGAAAAAATTATATTTAGACGAGATAATATTAATTTACTTAAATATTTAACATAAAGGCGATTTATTTAAAGCAAGTTAAAAAATGGCTGTTTTTGTATGAATTGATTTGCCACTGCTACCAAACTGTACGGCCAAACAAAACAAACCATACGGATAATAATTTGAGCCAGATCTCTATGAGGATCATATCGTTGTTGTTGAATTTCCGTGCCAAATTTTTATGCGGATCCCGGTTATTGTCCAAGAAAGCACAGCTAGAGTTGCGACAGAGTTGCATTGGCTTCAGTTTATCAAGTTTATTCAGTGAAATCGCTGGAAAAAATTTTTGAGAAAAATGTGTAAACGAGTTTCCATATAAATTTTGACATTTAATTTATAGGGTTTACACAATTATAAGTGTATACGGTTTATAATGCATATATAAGGTTTGATGAATACCCTTAGGTCCGGTTTTTCAATGTCTGATTAGCACTAATCGGAGGTAGAAGCTGCGGTTAAACACAACGACTGCTTTATCGATCACATGTTATATGAATGATGTCGAAAACGTCAATAATGATGTTTAACCGGCAAGTATGATAACAACCGGCCCAGAAATAAGTAAAAAAGGCGGAGCATATTTTAGGTCAAGCGAGTAGGAAGTAGATTCTAAATTTGAAAAAGATACCGGAATAAATCTCTCCGATCAGAGCGAAATCCGAACGCTGAGTTTGGCCTAACAAAATTAGTTTGCTGTGAGAGTCACCAACAACAATCGCACGCAGTCTGCGAAACAACATGTCTGCATGACACCGACCCATTATGGCTTTTTTCCGGATTTAGTCACTTAAAAAATTTAGAAAATTTGCTATTTCATATCTAAGTACATAATAACAAATATTTTATTATTATTATTTTATATGCTGCCAAATGAACAGCTGATAAATGTAAATAAATTAAATTACAATAAATGGAGGTAGTTGCGCCGATATTATTTAGAATTCAACGCTGAGCTGCCGCCGTGTTAAAAAAAATCGTTCAATGTTATAATAAATTAAACAGTGTATAATTATATAGCAAACATCTTAAAAATATATATTTACAAACGTAGTATTATTGTTAAATATTTTAGTTACTTTATCACATCAGTAATATAGAATAGTTGTTTGCAACTGCCACCTAACAAAGCGGCGTTAAATTGATTATAAGCGGCGTAAGTCTTTTCGATCAGCTGGTTAGGCTAAGCCTAACACGCTGAGTTCAGGTAGAGTAAAAATTTTCCGCTGGAAAAAATGACGGAAAGCTGCCAACTGTTGAGCTGATCGGAACTACTCAACTGTGTGTTTCTAAGACAATTAGCCAACGGTTAGGCAACAGCTATGTCTTATGAACACGCCCAATATCAATATTGTTTTATTTGTCCAGAAATTTAAGCTATTCGCTTATTTTGTATGGAGGACTTACCCAACACAATTATATTGGCTTATGAAAAGCTATCTTGGCTTTTATATTGAACAAGAGGCATTGCCATTCAGCATCAGAAATTTTCTCCTTCAGCCAATCAGAAAGAGGCAAAAACTTACTTTGACACTATTTGCAGTCAAACAACTGCCAAAATTAGGCTAACATAGGAAATAAGGTAATTTCGTTTTATTTGACCAAGATTTAGCTATTTGCTTGTGATGGTTGAATAAAACAAGCCTAATGTTACCGCCACGAAGTTATCGCGGAAATGAAAATTTAGCTGTCAAAGTGCCAAATTGCTGGCAATATTTATCAAAATAAAAGCTCTGATAATTATTGCTTGCAAAGAGCAATATGCTGTCTCCATTGGCAAAATATTGTCTGATAACATTATCAAGATAAAAACTGTTGGCCGTGGAGACAGCAGGTTAGATTTAGTTCGAAAAGTACGGGATCAAGCCTTTTGATTGCGTTTTCCCACAAAATTTAAAACTTGGTGTACGGTTTAGTTATTTGTATAATAATTTTGGGTTGCTGTACCCAAACGCGGGACCCGAATCAAAAAACTTTTGCACACACTTGTAGACAAGAGTATACGCTTTACTAAAAAAATATACTATGTGCACTAGTTTATTAACAATTTCGGTTTAGAATGTATTTTTTGCAAATTTCCGAGCTGAGCTGTCAAACAAAAAATATCGTCGAAATATCTTTGCAAAACGTCCCTGCAGCAAACCAAACTGGTTTAAAACTTGCGCTGAGCTAGACTGAAAAGGGACGGTACTGGTTCTTCATCTATCCCAAATCAATGCTTTCAACTGTCTTTTTTAACGTGGCGATGTCCTACGAAGTGACAATTGTCGCCCTCTGCAGAACTTTTGAACTTGTTCTGAGCTGACTCTGGCTTAGAGGGTTCTTAGGCATCTGTCACACCATCAATACGGATCCCGATATTTGGATCGCGATCCTGGATCGTGCCGTGTAGCATTGATGGATCGCGACCAATATCACAAGATTTCCTATTATTTTTAAATCCATCAATATGGATCGCAATTCGTATTGATGGTGTGACAGGAGCCTTAGACAGTTCATATATATTCATATAACAGTTCCTAGATAGATCAAAAAGAGTCACAATCCTGGCGAGAACAAATGTGGTTAGCTTTGAGCTGGTTCTAATACCATGTCCCCACCGGAGCTAACCACGTAGTTATGGCTGTTGAGTTGGTTATCCCGATAACCCACTTCATTTAGCGTAGTTTCGCCATATAAAAATGACAGCACTTACCCATTTCACTGAGATGGTCAAACGCTAACCAACTCGAAACCACGTCGAAAGTCTGATACAACCCTGTGTTTTCCCGCCATATGTGGGTCATTAGCGTTAAAATGTAAAAAATTCGTTCCTTACTAGTGTCTGGAGTTCACTAAGATCAGATTAGATTTACTCCGGTTTTTGAAAAAATTTGAAATCTACTCCTCTACTCCGCTTGACTTAAAATCTATTCCGTTTTTTTTTTCATTCATGTTATGCCCCTCTTGCGGCCATTTTTTGAGTGTTCACCACCGGTTTCAGTAAAAAAAATTGAAAATTAGCCAAATCTCACTGTTAAAAAGTAACTCTTTCATAGTAATGCGTCAATAAAGTAACTTCGTTATTTTTTGATATATGGCTGTAGAAATTGGCGGATGCAGAACTTTACTTAAGTTGTTAAAAAATATATGAAGAATGAAATTTATATAAAGTAGAAAAAGTTTAGATCTTATTGCTCTTTAAAAAATTAAGTGTTAGAAACGTTCTACTTTATAGAAAATGCTAAATATTACCTAAATATTTAACATATTATCCTTACATTGCCTCGCGCTCTTATTTTTGCATGAATAGAAAATATTTAAGTCAAACAATTAATGTCAGAAACGAAAATAAAAAATTCAATCTAGTACGGAAAATTTGTTTTTACTCAGATTTTTAGTCCTGAATCGAGTTGAGGTCCGAACACTGTTCTCTACATTTGTACTGCTTTATAAACCTCAAACCGCAGTGTGGACAGCAATAGTTAGTGATGTGGTTAAGTTCGATTTGAGATGGTTAACTTTTTGGTGGGGACATGTTATAAGAAGTATAGCATAGAGCCTTTTCTTTAAATACTGGAATTAAAAAAGTACGCATACAATTTATAAATAAAAAATACTTCATTTTATATTTAAATACATGGGCGCATATTCATAGTCATATTTAGTACTCAACTAAGTCGAAACTATTCTAAGTCACAACTAAAGCTATTCATAGTCGCCTTAGTTTCGACTTTTCTGGCTATGTACCAACTTAAAATTTAGTTTCGGCTGCAGCTGCAACTAAGTCGTAACTAGGAAGAAGTATTTTATCAAATTAAGGGAAAACAGACGAAATATGTAAATATTAAGTTGGTAGAGGGTGATTTTGATTATATTGAATAATCTCCAATTAAAATTTACAAAGATCGATCCATTTTAATCGGAAGATGAAATTAAATGCGTATTACAATTCGAATAAAGCTACATCACAATTTTATAATTGGAATAATTTAGATAAATTTTCAAATAGTAAGTCGGTTTCACGCTAGTTCTTTTAAAGTAAATTTGTGCATAACATTTAGATATCTACTATTTGTATGTTTCACAGCATGCTTTCGATAAACATCGACTTCACATCACTGCGGTTGTTCTGGCTATTTCACACAATTAACAAGAAAATTATACCTTATTCTTTTGCATAATCATGCAATGAAAATAAAAATTACATAAACGGATGATCAAACTTGATATTTTTTAATAAAAATGTAATTTTTCCAAAATATCGTAAAGAAAAATCGATATATTTTCACACTCGTTTTGCTATATCGTAAACTAAGTCGAAACTACTTAGTAGAAGTCTGAAATGCGACTATGAATATAGGTAAATTTTAAGTTGGTACTTAAATTTAAGTTGCAACTTTGTTAGTTTCGGCTTAGTTGCTGGACTATGAATACGCGCCATGGCTATTTGTTTTGCACTAATTTACTTTTTGAGGTAAACTGTGCTTTAAAATTAGGAATATAAAGTCTCGGTTAATCCTTCATTTTCTAAAACCGTTATTCTTAAAAATAGTTTATATTTGTTACGTATAATGGGTATTTCTGTGTTACTTATATTTACAAATCTAAGTCGTGTGTAAAAATGAGAAAAACGGTGATATATTGAATGCTTATTTGTGATAACTCAGCGTTAAATTGTATTAAATGTTGTGAGTGAAGCATATATAGAATTTTGAATATTCGCAACGTTTTTCATGTTAAATTCGAAAATTTTGATGAGAAATCGTTGATCTTTCCTTTGTTTTGTATAAAGCTTGAAAACTGGGTTTATATGATTTTGTCTTAAGCATGATCAATTTTTTTATAAAATAATAACAAACAAATTTTAGCTCCAATATGTAGAATATTGTGAATACTTAGAAAATAAATAGTGTACGGAGACGTTTGCTGTTAAGTGAAGCCTAACTAAAGTGTATGGTTATATTTTGCATTAATCTTTATGCGTATGTATACCTATATGTATGAAAATTACATTAATGTTACCAGTAACGACTTTTTTTGGAAATTTTTTAGCCGTTGCTCCATAAACTAGGGAATTACATATTAAATAATCGAAAACAGTTTGCTAGTAGTTCTAGCGTCTAAGAAAATCGAAAAAATATAGTATGGTACATTTGGGCATCTTGTGTCAGCTTTCATATGACCTGGATGAGTAACAATGATGACAGCTCAACTAGCACCACATGAGTTTCAATCGTCCAGCTCTGCATCCCTTTTGCAGTAGTTCAGAGACAGTTCTGAAATTTGTAGAGCCGAACTAGCGCTTAGCCAGACTGTCTCTATATTTTGCTGCAGGGCGTGTTCAGCCCCTCTTCTTCGGCAACACAGATTGGATAATTCTACTTATTGAGGGTTATATGCCCTAAGCGCGGCCGTAGGCCGTCTACGCGGAAAGGTGTTCTCCATGGTGTATTAATAACAAGGTGTTGTCAGCAACTTAACCTCACTTTTTCGGCAGTTCTATTCCGGTCTCGCATTTTAAAGTAGTAGAAAAGGTACTAATTTGTTAGTACTTTTAATCCGTATGTGCATACTATTTCAAAATAAATCTAGAAAAATATATAATTCTTCTTCTTCTTCTTCTTATTTGGCGCTGTAACCGCTTAAGCGATTTTGGACGATTTCAACAAAGCACGCCAGTCGTTTCTTTTTGTGCCAACTGGCGCCATTTGGAAATGACAAGAGAAGCCGAGTCCTTCTCCACCTGGTCCTTCCATCTTAGTGGGGGCCTTGAATACTTTCAGAGATGGAGCGTCGGTGTCCATTCGAACGACATGACCAAGCCAGCGGAGCCGCTGTATTTTAATTCGCTACACTATGTCCATGTCGTTGTAAAGCTCATACAGCTAATCGTTCCATCCATATAATTACATAATTACAGGCTTATAAGCCCGAATGCATGTCTGTATCGGCAGCTCCACACGGCTTGGTCATATATTAGAAGCTATAAAAAAGTAAATGTTGTGTAGTAAGGCAATTTCCTATAAGACTGTAAATGACTTTTTAAATAGACTAAAACACATAAATATCGCATATATAAGTGAACTCCTAATTTTAATATGCAACCGCTCTACTCTAGTATATCAGTTGTAAATTTGGCTCAATATTATGACAACACATCGAAAGTTATTTAATATAAAAAAATCGCCTGTCCATACTATTTTTGTGTGAAGTACACACATTGATAACCACGATATCTTTTATTTTTAAGATTTTGAGGGCAAACCTTCTACAAATCTAGCAATTTTTTATATTAATATCGTTCGGAAAACACCAAGTTCTTAAAAAAATCGCCATAAAGCGAATTATTAAAATGGAGTATTTTAGATACTATTTCCAAAAAATAGTAGTATAAAAATTACGATCGGTAGCACTGAAAATAAGCACATCGCTACTGACAGCACCTTGCTATTATTCCACCATGGGTGTAGGAATGTTCGATATTTAAGAAAGTATCGATATCACGAATCGATTTAATTCATTGCATATAAAATTAATGGCGCATATTCATAGTCATATTTAGTACTCAACTAAGTCGAAACTATTCTAAGTCACAACTAAAGCTATTGATAGTCGCCTTAGTTTCGACTTTTCTGGCTAAGTACCAACTTAAAATTTAGTTTCGGCTGCAGCTGCAACTAAGTCGTAACTAGGAAGAAGTATTTTATCAAATTAAGGGAAAACAGACGAAATATGTAAAAATTAAGTTGGTAGAGGGTTATTTTGATAATATTGAATAATCTTCAATTAAAATTTACAAAGATCGATCCATTTTAATCGGAGGATGAAATTAAATGCGTATTACAATTCGAATAAAGCTACATCACAATTTAATAATTGGAATAATTTATATAAATTCTCAAATAATAAGTCAGTTTCACGCTAGTTCTTTTAAGGTAAATTTGTGCATAACATTTACATATCTACTATTTGTATGTTTCACAGCATGCTTTCGATAAACATCAACTTCACATCACTGCGGATGTTTTGGCTATTTCACACAATTAACAAGAAAATGATACCTTATTCTTTTGCATAATCAAGCAATGAAAATAAAAATTACATAAACGGATGATCCAACTTGAAATTATTTAATAAAAATGTGTAATTTTTCCAAAATATCGTAAAGAAAAATCGATACATTTTCACACTCGGTTTGCTATATCGTAAACTAAGTCGAAACTACTTAGTAGAAGTCTGAAATGCGACTATGAATAGAGGTAAATTTTAAGTTGGTACTTAAATTTAAGTTGCAACTATGTTAGTTTCGACTTAGTTGCTGAACTATGAATACGCGGCAATATGGCGATATATCGGGCTGAACAATATCGATATCGGAAAAATCGATGTTGAAAATCCTACTCCCAATTGAATAGAATATTAGACCTGCCTATCAACTCACCTAATTGTGTTACTTCCATCTTGTATATTTACTGAGGATTAAAACGGCATGCCGGTCGACTGTATTGTCAAAGCAGATAGAACAAGACAATAAGGCAGTCTGCACACGGGTCGTATAGCTTCAGACGCGTATTAGATGTTACATACGAAAGTTGTACGCTTTGATGCCGCACACGTGCATTTAAATGGAGGGCTGTATACGAGTCGTCAGCTTCACGAATTCGTCAAAGCAAGCTAGCTGCAAATCGCTTAGCGTACAGCAGTGTTGGTAGCTATCCGTACGTACGCTTAGAAAAGAGAAAGAAGAAGATGTTTGTTTACAATTTACGGTGTGCGTGTATGCATTTAATAAAAAAAAACCGATAAAACAATAAAATTCGTCCAAATAATAGAAAAATAACTGAAAATTAATTAAAGAAATAATTATTTTGCATCACTTAACATTTTTTGCTTGCTACTTTGACGCTTTGAAGTTCCTTCTAGGAATGTTCGATATCGTATCGATTTTTCTGAATATCGATATTTCATGGCACGATAATCGATTTTTTTAATCGATATTCCAAGGTTGATATATCGAAGACATCGATACTTTACCCGCAATATCGATATTTATGTTGAAATTTATTTTTGATCTACAAAAAAGTGTATCGGAAAATACTAAAGTAGGTTTAATCAGCAGATTGTGAGATTTATTTAGCTCTTAAGTTTGACAAACCGCTTTAATCGACCGGCATGCCGTTTTAATCCTCAGTAGATATACAAGATGGAAATAACACAATTCGGTGAGGTGACAGGCAGGTCTAATATTCTATTCAATTGGGAGTAGGATTTTCAACATCGATTTTTACGATATCGATATTGTTCAGCCCGATATATCGCCATATCGATTTTACATGCAATGAATTATATCGATTCATGATATCGATACTTTCTTAAATATCGAACATTTCTAGTTCCTTCGTGTGCAGATCTTGAGGCGTAGAGGAATCGTTGCTGCATTAAAAACTTTTTACGCGTTTAGACTTAGGCAGTCTGCACACGGTTCGTTTAGCTTTAGACGCGTATTAGATGCTACATACGAAAGTTGTACGCTTTGATGCCGCACACGTGCATTTAAATGGAGGGCTGTATACGAGTCGTCAGCTTCACGAATTCGTCAAAGCAAGCTAGCTGCAAATCGCTTGGCGTACAGCAGTGTTGGTAGCTAGGCGTACGTATGCTTAGAAAAGAGAAAGAAGAAAATGTTTGTTTACAATTTTCGGTGTCCGATAAAACAATAAAATTCGTCCAAATAAGAGAAAAATAACTGAAAATTAACTAAAGATATAATAATTTTGCATCACTTAACATTTTTTGCCTGATACTTTGACGCTTTGAAGTCGCTTCGTGTGCAGATCTAAGGCGTAGAGGAATCGTTTCTGCATAAAAAAATGTATACGCGTCTAAAGCTATACGAACCGTGTGCAGACTGCCTTACGGTGGCAACGAGTTAAGAACCGTATACACCATGGAAGCGGTTTGTCAAACTTAAGAGCTACATAAATCACACAAGCTGCTGGTTAAACCTACTTTAGTATTTCCCCAAACTTTTTTGGAGGTGAGAAATAAATTTCAATTGAAATATCGATATTGCGGGCAAAGTATCGATGTCTTCGATATATCGACCTGGGAATATCGATTCAAAAAATCGATTATCGCACCATGAAATATCGATATTCAGAATAATCGATACGATATCGAACATTCCTACATGGGTGTTCTCTGCGAAGGTGTTCATCCCCTCCTCTTCGGCAACCCAAAATAGGAATGTCAGTGGCAAAAATACATCGATGTTTTTCCTCGCATCGAAAATTACATCGATATTTGTCGATGCATCGGAGGGCGTACATCGATGTATCGACATGCATAGAGTTTTCCTCCTCTATGGCCGATTTCACACTGGAAGATTTCTGCCACGAGAACAACTCAATAAGTTGGCAAGAGAGGCAGTGCGGTGAGGTAGAGGCCCCTATTATGAGTTGCATTCGATCTTCGACTGTAGTCGAAAGTGCTGATCGAACGAATTTTCACTTGGTATTATGGCGCTCATTCGATGAAGAATAGCGCTATTGCGAATTTCGCTCGTTTAGGAAGTTCACAATAGTATATTTTTCACCGGCTTTTAGCTTTGTTTACAGATCGAGCAAACTAAATAGTGTGCTTATACATATGTGGATATGTAAATTTGTGCAAATTAAAACGGAATAAAAAAGAAAGCGAGTTTATAAAAGCGTGGTAAAAAAAAATTTTAATTAGCACAACGGAGTTCTGGTTGAACGATTCGTCTGAGGATGAGGGCTTGGCCAGGAGCTGAAAACGTGAGAGTTTAAGTGCAGCCTTTTGAATATATTTTGACATACAATATATTTAAGAAATTTTTTGATCCAAATCTATTTAAAACAAATTAAAACTATAAATAGCTCCATGAATTTGTTTTCAGTGATCGTGCCAACGGAGTATAGGGATTTTCTTTCATATGTAAAACCAGACTTTCGAGCTTGTGTTTACTATTCACGACGTTAGAACTGCTTGAAATTAATACAAATTGTTTAAAATTAGTGTCTAGCCGCCAAAAAGTAAGAAAACAAGTGCAAAATCGTACATTTTTAAAATTTTCTAACATTTCGCTACACCAACGAAAGGAAAATTCTGTTCGACAGAAAATTCGATACTCAACGAAAATTTCGACATGCTTTATAGCTCATAATACGAATTTTACTTTTGATCTTCGATAGCCAGCTAAGATCGAAAATCGAATGCAACTCATAATAGGGGCCAAAATTTCTCAAAAAGTTGTTCCAGCTTCTACCCGCATTAAAGTGGCAGTTCTGTTGCAGCGCACCGCCACATGCGCAACTATGAAAATGCCGCTAAGCAACTTTCAAGCGGAAAAGTTACAAATACATTCAAGCGTCCTATATTCTGCTGTTTTTCAGCTAGTGAAAATAATTGTTCTGTCATTCTGGTGTGAAAGGCCCACGAAAATAAAACATTATGGGCCAATTTCAAATGAATATTTAGACGGCACTTAAGTTTGAATGTGGATTGTTGTTTAAATGCCATTTAGCTTTCGTTGGGTTTCAGATCAGCTTTGTTTAAATATGCCAATTAAATGGCTGCACTGCTGCTTGTTCCTTGAAATTGTTGTTGCATTTGCTTGTTTATTTATATGTTGTGCTGAACAGCTGATTGTTTTTTGGTGGGATTGATTAAACAACCTACGAGTCAGTCTTGGTTGTTTGGTACAAGCACAGGGTTGCATATCTCATATTTAAATAGCCAATTTTGGCCATATAAGTGCAAATTATATGTATGATCTGAAAATGAATAGTGAAAGTTAATCAACAATCTCTACTTAAGTAGGCCATCTGAAATTTGGCCTTAGAACCAGCGTTGCCACTTTGTTAAATTGTTACCAAAATTGGTAGAAAAAATTTGGGTTGGTAAAAAGGTAAATTTTTTCTCATTTTGGTAGATTTTTTGTTGAATTATTTTGTTTTCGTTCCCGTTTTATTTTTCGCAGTTATCTTTTTATTACAAACATCTTTCTTTCAAAAAGTATTGTCTACTTTATTGCATTAATTTTCGATTGTTTTAATGCACACTTTTTATATACATACATACATACATAATAATATTAATAGATTGGCGCTTACACATATGTTAGTGTTTGGCCGAGCTTCTCCTCCGATTTGTGGCGTGCGCCTCGATGTTGTCACACAAAGAGGAGGGAACTACAGTTTTACGCCGACTCCGAACGGCGATTGTATTTTTATGAGAAGCTGTTTTTCATGGCAGAAATACACTCGGAGGTTTGCCATTGCCTGCCGAGGGACGACCGCTGTTAAGAAAAAACCTTTTTTCTATATTTTTTGCGATGTTGCTTTGACCAGGGCTTGAACCCAGGCGTCGCGGAGTGGAAGCGCGCACTGCTTACCACTACACCACAGCGGCCGACAATACATACATACATACGTTTAAATGAATATCGATAAAAGGCGAACATATCGTGCTCCATTCAAAACTTTTTTTATTGGAATCCCGAAGAGTTTTTGATTGCTTAATATTTTAAATGATTTTTTAAATGAAAAAAAAATGGACAGGTATGTAACTACGCACTTTGATAGTTCGCAAAAAAAAAATTAATCGACGCCAATTTTTATCAATGGCGATTGTTAAATGAAAGAAAAGCACAAAAAACTGGTGGCAAAAAAATTTAAATATCCCAACGAGAATTTTCAGCTGCACATTGTTGGTTATGCTCATATATTATGGGCTATAAAATTCCATACCTTAAATTGTTCAAAAAATTTAGAGTAAAAAGATGAACATTTTTTGATTTTTTCTAAATGTTGCATATAGCTTGAATCCTTGATTTTTAAGTGTTTGGTTAAAGCGCAAACAATATTCTTATAAAAAATACCAAAAAATTATTGCTTGAAAAAAATTTTGAATATTAAAACAAATCATCGAGCGCTTTTTTGAGCCACTGTATTTATCTATAATGACTCCAGTTGAAGTTTTTTCTAATGATGGAGTTTCGTTGTTGCCTTTAGTTTCATCACTTTCGCTTTCGGTCGAAGGAAACTGGTACGACGTTTATACGCACGTATTATTTGCAAATAACAATTTGCAAAATGGTAAACTTGCCGTATAAACTTTGAGTTAATTTTTTATTTGCAAGTAACTAAATCACGCAAATGAGTATTGATTAGTGGTACTATTTGCAAATAAGCGCAAGACGCCGCCATTATTAGGTTTATTTTCTTTTTCCATGGTCATCTTATTGCCTTTTTATAATCAATACGTTGCCATTTTTAACTTTATTTTCTTTTTCGATGGTCATATTATTGCCTTTTCATAATCAGGCAATATTAAAAAAGAATTTTTCACCATCGAATAAACAGTGAGTTAGGTATTTGCAAATTATTTTTATTTGCAAATAGCTTACGTATAAACGTAGTATGAGACAATAGCATCTCAAATACCATATAATTAGTGAAATAAAAAGTTCCTTCAAAACAATTTGAATTCTTGTTGAAATAACTGAAAAAATAACAAAACTATAGTTTTTATTACAATATCTAAAATAAAGTTATTGGTAGATATTTTGAAGATTTTTTCAAGTGGATGCTAATTATTTTGTTTCGTCAGTGGCAACCATGCTTAGAACCTTTTTGGGTATGCAGTTTTATAGCTCATTAAATTCTAGTATAACAAAGTGCAAGTCAGCCAAAGAAAAAATATTAAAAATCAAAGCAATTGAAACTTGCACTTTATCACAGCGCACGGCAGTGCGCGCGAGTGACGAAAGCAGCCACAGTAGCATGCTGAAATGACTCGCTTATATATACACGAGATTTGGAAGTTTTTATCCAGACGTCCAATCGACATGTTTGAGATATCGTTGGTCTTGTAGAGTGTGTCCAGAAAATGTATTCAAGCTTCATAAACGATTAACCGGATTCTTAAAAATTAGACTAAAGTGGTGCGAAACAAAAAACGTTTTTTTGCTTTTGGCGGTTTAAGGGGGCATATGGATACACCCAACATATTTAGGGCCGGTTACTCAATGTCTGGTTAACACTAATCTCCGTTTAAACATAGTTATCGACGTTACCGACTCCCTGTTGTATGCACGGAGTCGAAGACGTCGATAACGATGTTTAACCGCAGATTATTGTTCACCGGACATTGAGTAACCGGCCCTTAGAGTTATTCTATAGGCCAATACCTTTCAAACAATACCTTATATATTAAGTTCCGGCTACTAGTTGGAAAGATATAGAGGCAAATGTGTTTTGGTTCGTGTCTCCACTACGAGATGCTTTGGTATGTATGTGGCATCTGTACGTACCTTCATTTAATTTTTTTTTCAAACTTTCAGAAATTAAAATACAAAAAACTGAGAAGGTTTTGTTCCAGGATGTCTTGATTCGTATGCCTTTGTGGGCGTGGCTGCTGCCTGAAATTCGAAGGAAGCAATTTTTTAAACTACCACTAAGGCCACACTACTCAGTCCATGTCATTGATGTGGATATCAGTAGAAGGGTCTTCAAATAAGCTATCTAACGCCGTCTTTTGTGTTTATAAAATATAAATATATCATAACGTTATCGCCTGAAAACTAAAAATCGGGCTGCTGAAAATATACAATTCGGGAATTTTCTCAAAAACTGGTCAGTCGATTTTATTCTAGGTTTCCACAAATCTAGCCCAAAACCTTAGCTTTCCTCTGGTATACAGCTTATATCTGGGAAAACTCCTGTTGTGGAGATATTGCAATTCAAATAGAAAAAATGTCGCTCCAAAAAGGGTCAAATGGTTAAAAATTAACATATCCGTCTAATTTGGTTATTCTAAGATAAAAAAATAACTTACCCAGTTCCCCGAAAAAAATTGCCCATTCCCCGATTGCCACTTAAACCGCAATTCTCTGAAAATCGGGCAATTTTCCGCGAGTTGACAAGTTGAAAGATGCAGCTGTGCTAATCACTTCGTAAATGTCTTGGAAACCACAATTTGTGTGTATTTTAGAGCACTTAACCTGGTGACAGGTAATAAGATCAACGGAAATAAGGTCAATTGACTTTATTTCCCACCCTGGTGCGAAATAAAGTCACTTGACATTATTACCTTTTTAAAAACGAAATAAAATCCATTGACATTATTTCTCTTTCAAACATTAAATTTGCTTAGCTTCGCGGCGGCCCGCGTTACCGGCGCGCCGGCCCGCGACCGGCGCGCACACCACGTCACGCTACGCCGCGGTCCCCGGCCCCCTTCTCCATCTCCCGCCGTGCTGTAACGCGGGTAGATTTATTTATTGTTTGTATACGTTGAAATAAATTTTTTTATATATTTTAAAGATCGAGGGCTTATATTCAATAATACCCCCTATCTGCACACTTTTCACTTGAGACTCTGATATAAAAATCCACCTAAGCTTTAACTGTCATCAGCGATATTAATTTTACCTTATATAACGACAGGTAATAAGTCCCAGATGGTTTCTAAAATCACAAATTAGTTTTTGTGCAAATTGCGGATAGAGGGTTTTAATGAATTCAAGCCTTCGATATTTCAAATTTTTATATTTGTAAGTTATTGGAAGCAGGGATGCCAACTTGGCACAAACCGTGCCATTTGTCCCTATTTTACTTAAAATGGCACTTAATTTTTGAATGTGGCACAAAGTGTCAAAATGGCACTTTCGTAAAAAAAATAACATTTCAATACATTTTTGTAAAATCCTTTGCGTGCACTTTTTTTTTCTCAACTAAAATTTTCTAATTTATAAAGGCTATTCAACTGGTTTATCTTATTTTATCATTGCACTTTTGTTTGGAAAATGTAGCTTTATTTTATTGCTAAATGTGAATGATTTAAAGGAATGACACCTTTTTTGGGACTTTTATTTTTCTCTTTGGCACTTTTTTATCCTCAATATGGCACCTCATGACTAAGGATAGTTGTGTAGCATGACAGCTAAGCAAAACAAAATGTTCACACAATATTAAGTAAAAAGTTCAATATACTTTTGGCAATAACTAGGCCAAAGTACTCAAATCAATTTAGCTTGCGCTGCACTTCTCCAATAACATAAACTCGATTGAACCCATATACATGTATGTATGCATGCACAACAACGTAGAATCATAAGCATGACTAACAACTTAGAAATGTAAGTTTGTAAATTAGATTACTCATAAGGTAGATTGTAAGCATATAAAAGAACGGCGATGAGCCGAATAAAACATTCCCACTTTAAGACTCAACGTTTTTACTTGCGTTTTACTTTTGGAATCATTGTGGGGCATTTTAATGCTCACCTAAATGCGGCTGTAGAGCTAAGACAATACTAAACTCCTTCCAATCTTTACAGTTGGCAGCCTTGATTGCAAAATTTCTGCTGTGTTTTGGGGCAACAACTTGTCTGCAGTAAAAAATCATATAATTTGTGTTTCAAAAGTGTGTGAAGACCAATCAATTTACTTACATGATCTCGGTTCCGATATTAAATTTAATTGTTTATACCCGAATTTTGGCACATTGGCTCGTTGAATGTGCCATCTAATAAATAGTGTCGTCGTTCTCCTTAGATGCTTTTAAATGATGTCGTCACAAATTGCTGGCGGAGACATGAATACAGTGTAAGACAATTCTTTTTCTATAATTGTTCCCTTATAGGAAGGTAGCTTTCTTTTCCACCTTAGAAATTCCGAATTCGTTCAAAATATGCTAATTTAAAACACAGAATTCTTTCAGTGTTCCTCCGGGGTTTTTGGACATGGACTGTTACTTCTATTTAATAGGGTTCGCTTTATTTTTGTGGAAACGAAACATGTTTTGCAAGTTATGGATCATTTCTACACTCTTTCTTCAAATATTTCTCGTATTCCAGCTGTGCGCAGGCGTTTAGTTTTTCGCATCGCATAGTTTTTTAATAAAATCAATTGGTGGTAGTTCATGATTGTGTGTGGATTAATATCACAACACTGAGGATTTGGCAATAACCTTTTTCATCTATTAAAAAACAACACTTACGGGGCAATGTTTATTGTAAGAACAACACATTTTTCTATGAATCGACATACTTTAAGCATTGTTGACGCTTTTTCCATTTGAATGAGGAAATAGCGTCAATGACTTTATTTCCAAATTTTTGTTGACTTTATTTCGCTTTTGAAAAGGTAATAATGTCAATTGACTTTATTTCGCGCGAGGGTGGGAAATAAAGTCAATTGACCTTATTTCCATTGACCTTATTACCTGTCACCCTTAACCTACCTGGGAAGACGCGTACAATATTACCTATAGTTGTACATAAATATGTATGTATGAATGCATTTAGTTCAGCCAATGTGCCGCTACTACTTACTTACATATGTATCAAATAAAACACCTCTTTGAGGTAAAATTTTCGAGTGCCGAAAGCTGAGCTATAAACACAAAATTTATGTTATCAATTTCGTGACGAGAATTATACCCATTTTTTAACTGCCTTGGAAACGTACGGAAAATCTTTTTTATTCATACGAATCGTTGCAAAAGTTCTGTTTTTTATTTTGTGTTTCTAGCAGTAGACGGAATTTCGCAACGTTCCGAATAAATAAAAAATGATTTTCCGTACGTTTCCAAAGCAGTTAAAAAATTCGTATAATTCTCGTCACGAAATTGATATCATAAATTTTGTGTTTCTAGCTCAGCTTTCGTCACTCAAAAATTTTACCTCAAAGAGGTGTTTTATTTGATACCAATTACTTTGGGGTAGCAAATTTTAAATCGACCAAAATACAAACAATAATCTAAATGATTTATTTTTCTAAATAAAATGTTATCTAAATCCAAATTATGTATTCAAATCGATGTGTCCATTGAAACACATAAATTTTCGAATAATGATCGAAGAATGATCATATCCTTTGTATTCGAAAAAATTAAAAAAAAACTATGAGAAATGATAAAAACGTATCAACTTGGTACTAACTTTGGATACAATAAGCAACTGTATTCGTCTGATTGCCTAGTAGTTTAATTGTTGTAAAGATTTCTACCGGGTGTGGGGCGCACACATGTGCTTTTTTTTAAGTTTTACTTCTATCACGTGTACGGTGTTGCACTCGTGCTATTAAACTAATGATTTTTTCTCAAGTAGTTTTGCTCAGTGGCAATTTGTACATTTGATGTAAGTAGTAGCGGCACATTGGGGGAACTAAATGCATTCATACATACATATTTATGTACAACTGTAGGTAATATGGTATGCGTCTTCCCAGGTAGGTTAAGTGCGGATGATAAACCCATGTAGCATAGGTAAATTCTGTGTACATAACCACAATTAAAATGGTGAAAAATATTACCATTTCGACATGTGACTGGAAAAAAACTTTAAAATACACACAAATTGTAGTTTCCACGACATGTACTAAGTGATTAGCACAGCTGCATCCTTCAACTTGTCAACTCGCGGGAAATTCCCTTATTTGCAGGGAATTTCGGTTTACGTGGCAATCGGTGCATGGGCAATTTTTTCGGGGAACTGGGTATGTTATTTTTATACCTTAAAGTAACCAAATTAGACGAATATGTTAATTTTTAACCATTTGACCCTTTTTGGAGCGACATTTTTTCAATTTGAATCGCAATATCTCCACAACAAGAGTTTTCCCAGATATGAGCTATATACATACCAGATGAAAGCTATGGTTTTGGGCTAGATTTTTGGAAACTTAGAATAAAATTGACTAACCAGTTTTTGTGAATATGCCTGAAATGTATATTTTCAGCAGCCCGATTTTTAGTTTTCAGGCGATAACGTTATGATATATTTATATTTTATAAACACAAAAGATAGCGATAGATAGCTTGATTGATATCCACAACAATGACATGGATTGAGTAGTGCCGCCTCATTAAAAAATTGCCTTTTTTCGAATTTCAGGCAGCAGCCACACCCACAAAGGCCTACGAATCGACACATCCTGGAACAAAACCTTCCTAGTTTTTTTGGTACTTTAATTCCTGAAAGTTTGAACAAAATTAAATGAAGGTACGTACAGACGGCACATACATACCAAAGCATCTCGTAGTGGAGACACAAACCAAAACACATTTACCTCTATATCTTTCCAACTTGTAGCCGGAACTTAATATATAAGGTATCGTTTGAAAGGTATTGGCCTATAGAATAACACTAAATATGTTGGGTGTACCCTAGGGTGGATCGACATAAAAAGTTTTTCCAGTCCACCCCTAGGATTAAAGATATTTTGAAGGCGATCGCAAAAAAAAATTTTTTTTTTTTGCCACGCCCCCCCGATGGGCTATTTACTTTTTTTGACACTACGTCGCCATTTTAAGTCCGATTTTAATGAGCCGTACACCGTTGTTCATGGCTTGGAAGCCGCCACAATTCTTACCTTAATCATTTAATCAATTAAAGTTTCACAGAATTTAAAGGCCTTTTCGACAGACTAAAAAAAATTGGAATTTAGGTATGATGTGAAACGAGATACCGACAGTCACTACTAGAATTTGAACTCGGAGTAAAAAATGATTAAGGTAAGAATTGTGGCGGCTTCCAAGCCATGAACAACGGTGTACGGCTCATTAAAATCGGACTTAAAATGGCGACGTAGTGTCAAAAAAAGTAAATAGCCCATCGGGGGGGCGTGGCAAAAAAAAAAAAAATTTTTTGGGATCGCCTTCAAAATATCTTTAATCCTAGGGGTGGACTGGAAAAACTTTTTTTTTTGTATGGGGACCGATCCGCACTAGTGTACCCACATGCCCCCATAAACCGGCAAAAGCAAAAAAACTTTTTTGATTCGCAACACTTTAGCCAAAATTTTAAGAATCCGGTTAATCGTTTATGAAGCTTGAATACATTTTCTGGACACACTCTGCAAGACCATTCCAACGATACCTCAAACATGTCGATTGGACGTCTGGATAAAAACTTCCAAATCTCGTGTATATATAAGCGAGTCATTTCAGCATGCTACTGTGGCTGCTTTCGTCACTCGCGCGCACTGCCGTGCGCTGTGATAAATTGCCACTGAGCAAAACTACTTGCGAAAAAAGCATTACTTTAGTAGCACCAGTGCAACATCGTACACGTGATAGAAGTAAAACTTCTTAAAAAGAGC
>NW_023458557.1:12828372-12835054 GCF_013731165.1 Rhagoletis pomonella | reverse complement strand
AGTTGGTACCAAGTTGATAAGTTTTTATCATTTCTTATATTTTTAATATTTTCGAATACAAAGGATATGATCATTCTTTTTCGCTTTATTTCGTATTCGAAAAATTATGTGTTTCGATGGACACATCGAATTGAATACATAATTTAGATTTAGATAATATTTTTAGCAATTTATTTGAGAAAAATAAAACATTTAGATTATTGTTTGTATTTTGGTCGATTTTAAATTTGCTACCCCAAAATAATTGATATCAAATAAAACACCTCTTTGAGGTAAAATTTTCGAGTGACGAAAGCTGAACTAGAAACACAAAATGTAAGATATCAATTTCGTGACGAAAATTATACGCATTTTCTAACTGCCTTTGAAACGTACGGAAAATCTTTTTTTATTTATTCGGAACGTTGCGTTTACTGCTAGAAACACAAAGGCTGCGTTTCTTTATACATTCCGGATAATCCCATTTCACAGCGGGAATAAACAGAATGCTTTTGAAATATACGTTAACATATCATCAGGAACGTTCTAAAGAATAAGTAAACAAAAAAGTTTATTCCAAACGTTCAGAATGAATAAATAAATTCAGCCAAAATAAAAAACAGAACTTATGCAACGATTCGTATGAATAAAAAAGATTTTTACTACGTTTCCAAGACAGTTAAAAAATGCGTATAATTTTCGTCACGAAATTGATATCATAAATTTTGCGTTTCTAGTTCAGCTTTCATCACTCGAAAATTTTACCTCAAAGAGGTGTTTTATTTGATTACATTAACATTGGGAAATATTTAGTTATTGGCCCACCGTTTTTGGGGTGGGGCAGAGGGTGAGGGGGCGTGGCTCCCTAAACCCATCCTATTAGAAAAAGGACAATCCCCACTTTATAAAAAGCCGCACCCCCTCCTTCGGATCAACCCACAAACTAAGCAGTTTGAAGTGGAATATAACCCAACTAACAGAAACCGTGGGATTTTTGAATAAAAGAAATTGTCCCGAGTGGTTTGTATAAAAAAAAGTTAACTAAAAAAGTTGTTAAAAAAAGTTTCACAAAAAATATTATTATATTAAAAAAAGCGCGACAGGTAAAAATGTTATAGTAATTGTAATATGATAGTATTTTAGGCCAGACCTTCTTTCTGCGTAGGCGGCCTTTGGCCGCGCTTAGGGATTATCACCCTCACGAAGTAGGAATTCTACTTCCTTTCTGTGTTGCTGAAGAAGAGGGGCTGAACACCTTTTGCAGAGAGCACCTTTCAGCGTAGGCGGCCTTCGGGATTATAACCCTCACTAAGTAGAATTCTCCTTTCTGTTAGGGAGGGGCTCCGTTTCCAAAAAATCGTTTTTTTGATTAATCACGGATTTTTATTCAGGTTTTAAACCGTTTAAAAACTGTGTTAAAAAAGCTGATCTTTTCGGTTTACCGAAAAGTCCCAATTACAAAAAAAAACACTGCAAAAAAACCAAAAAACATCGATATTAAATTAAATTAAATTTTCACTTACACTTATTACTTGCTGCTATGCAACGCAAATTACTTAAAACAACAAACGTTTTACATATTTATATAAACACAAACTTAATTCCACAAAAAAGACTTTTAATTTATAAAAAATAAATATCGCTCATTTATTTCAATAGTGTATTAATTCAAAAAAGCAAAACTCGAGAAAACCTGCTTTAGAGTTCTGAATTTACGTTTACTCCCATAGTAAGAAGGAATGCATATTTTGTTCTAGTGAGATACTGGTATTCGGTACAGCTATGAAATTTTTACACAACAAAGAAGAAAAGGTAGCGGTAATTTCTGCATACTCAACTCAAAATTTGTATTTTTTTGATTAGGACCATATTTACGTAAATGAGCGATATGTATATAGTTAGGTACATATGTACTTATGTATATTTTAAAATATTATTAACTTCAAAATTGGGTACACAGTGGTTGTTTTTTTTTCAATATTTGCAATGTTTTATATGGTAATTTTTTTTTGTACTTTTTTTTATTAAAATATGGGTTATGTTTTAACAAGCGACATATAAATCCAAGTTTTAAACTCGGTACGAAAATTCCATATTCACAATCGCCTTCACAACTGATTATACTTAGCTACTAGATCAGCTAGCAAAAACTGAGTAGTGAATTTGAAGTTTGTGGTACGCCGCAAAATGTTATTCTTATCTCGACGAATTGCAAAGTAATTATCCATTGCCGAGAAATGTAAGAACCGCATTTTCGGTTTTTGGTTTAAAGGCAAAACAAGGTTAACAGCTTAATTAAAAAAAGACTGATAAAGATCATTAACCAAATTTAAAAAAAAACTGTTTTTGGAAACACCGATCTTATTTGAACATCCGTACCTTCTGCGTTGCCGAAGAAGAGCGGCTGAGCACCTTTTGCAGAGAACACATATTTTCCATGAAAAGGTTTATATTTTTAATGTTTACTGGGTTATATCTTATTTTATTCTGTTTCTTTTTTCATGATGCAGTAATACAAGGTGGTATCAGTTGTGACAGCTCGATTTGACACTGCCTTAGCTCAGTAGAATGAGAAGAAAAACGGGAAGAAATGAATCCCCATATGGGGGAAAAATATAAAATTTCACATTTTCTCCTAAACAAAATTTGCTTTTTTTATAGTATATTCGTTATGAAATGAAATAAAATAAGGTAAAATACCTTTTTAAGAAAACAAAGTGTGTATACTGAGAAAAAATAAAAAACATTCAACTATATTAATGGGCAAAGAATAGTTAAAGAAGTAACACTGTTTCACGTAAGGCAGTCAATATGGCGGAATTAGAGCGAGAAGTTGCCAACTGATAACACCTTGTATTATTGCATCATGGAGTTAATTTGCATATGCAACCAAACGTAAAGCGCGATTTTCAAGGGGTTTTTATTTAATAAATTGTGATTAATTGGTTGAAATTAAAGGAATAAAAAAGTTATAACGAATAAAGTGTAAAGTGAAGGCGAAAATAAAAACGTATTGATGAACTGGCTGCTTTAAGGAGATTAGGAGTAATTATTATATGCAAATTTCTGAATTTTACAAAAATGGGCATATTTCAAACCAAATTTCTAAATAAATTACGGGCCGAAAATTACAAAAGTAGGTGTTAAAATAATGTGTAGACCCTTGACTACAAGTGTGTGGGTTTTGAATCGGGTCACCTCTTTGGACGGAATAGCCCGAAATAGTTGGGCCTCTTACTAAACAGTACCCCTAACATTTTATGGGCTACAAAACTTCATCTTCCTTTCTATGAACTTCAGACAAAGCGACCACAGTATACCAGTAGAAAAGCACAATTGAGAGAAATAGAGATTGCGCCCATCGCGGTATCGCTAATCCGCTATTTGTGAATTTGACAGAATCAGCTGTGTGCGTGACGTCATCTTGGTGCAATTGTTGATTGAGCAAAACCAAATAATGGGTACGTTTTAGTTATTTATCCAATGATTTCGGGCCATTGTGTCCGAATTGGTAACCCGATCCAAAAAAATTTTACACACACTTGTTGTCAAAGGTCTACACTTTATTGTAATTTACTACTAATTTATTAATAATTTCGGTCTGAAAAATACACTTTTTTGTGAAATTCGGAGTGAATTCTACGCAAATATACTGTGGATGGCGTAGCCGGAGTTATATACACAATAAATGTTGAATACCTTTGACAATAGAAAGGTGTTCTGCACATAAATACTGTTTATCGAGTTTACATTTCCGGTGTCAAAATGCTAATTTTAGACCATTTTCTAATGGTTCCCCAGGGGTATGTGGTAGGTTTCAAGGGATCAGGTGTGACTTTTTACAAAGTGTGAACTGTGCTCTTTCTAGTGGATTAGATACAAATACCCACGCCCCTCCCCCTCCGCCCACTAACTCAAAATGAGTGGGAAAATAACTAAACATTTCTAATTTAAATATTTGTGCGTTAATATATCTATAAAAGTGAAAACAAAAGGCAAGCGTGCGATATAAAATAGTTTTATTTTCTGTACATACCTACATACATATAACTTCACGCATTTTTCCACCATCCTGCATGTGCTGAAAATCGTACTTACCTAAAGGGCTACGTGCCCAAAATCATTGCTACGTGTTCCTATATAATTAAACTTTGTATATTTATTAATTCCGTCAAAATTGGACCATTTACGGCCGTTTGCACCATGTCTAGTTAACGCTAACTGGAGGTACATCCTTCAGTTAAGCACGTTAACTGCTTTATCGATCACATGTTATATGATGGGTGTCGATAACGTCGATAAAGATGTTTAACTGAGAGTTAGAATTAACTAGACATGGTGCAAACGGCCCTTAATGTTGATATTAACACATTCTTTCGCATGATTTACATATTTTCCTATGCGTTTTGGCATTTCTCTCTAGCAATTGCACCAAGAATACGTCACGCAAAAAATTACGCTCAAAAATCCTCTCTCATGGGCGCAATCTTGTATTCTATCATTCTTGACAGAAAAGGTTTTTGTTGTTGTAACTGCTTCGTGGTGAAAGTCCTTTATGGGGACCAAGTTTCACACAAAAAATTGAGCGCATGGTTGCTTAAGCATGCTAAAAGAACGAATATTAGAAAACATTGAAAAAAGTATGAGATAATACAATTATATTCGACTAAAAATAAACACAATAATTTGCACTAATTAAATAATATGATAATCATGTGTAAAAACTCTTTTCAACTCGTATTTTTCTCAAAATAATATTGCGGATCAGATTGCTCTGAGCGCTTCTGATGAAATGTTGTTTACCAAGAAAATGTAACCCTGTTGGTTTTTATTTCTGTATCCCATCGCGGTGAGTTTCTATTTCTTGGTAATTCGGTTTGTGAAATGGCAATAAAATTAGTGAATTGATTGATTTCATGTCTTTACAATTGCTTAATGCAAATTTCTTTCTTTTCAGATCATAAATTCACAGCTGATGAGCTAATTAAATTTGTGCATGGAAGCAAATGCGTCTTGAAAAAAGAAAGCAATTGAACGAAAAAGATAAGACCAATGATGACGATACAGAGGATGAATTCGTCACTGGGCTGGAATACAAGAGCACAACGTATGTTAAAAGTTCCCTTTAAAATACAGTATTTATTTTAAATGCATGCTTGCAGCTCCGATTCTGATTTGCCAGAAGATTTGCCTGCAGATAATGCCGAGCATAATAAAGCTGAGAGCGACAGCACTT
Source organism: Rhagoletis pomonella (assembly GCF_013731165.1). Classification (NCBI taxonomy): domain Eukaryota; kingdom Metazoa; phylum Arthropoda; class Insecta; order Diptera; family Tephritidae; genus Rhagoletis; species Rhagoletis pomonella. The sequence continues at coordinate 12,829,839 of NW_023458557.1, read as the reverse complement.
TTGTACGTGAATACCCAGAGGATATTGTATTAATAAGATTATCCTTGAAACCTCGTCTGGATTTCCCAAATCTCCCGGTTCGTATCGCTGGACTCTTAAATAAACGCTAACGATGACCAAATTGTAGTACAATTAACTTTATTGTAAGCAATAACAACGCTTTACTAAACTTTTTAACACAATAAACTTATAGCTTGCTTATTCGCAACTCACTTCTTTGCTCACTTTACTTGTAGCTTGCTGACTTGTAACTGACTCACTTCGCTGTGGCGGCGCCCTTATATACCTGCGCTCGTACTTATGGCAACTCTAGAACGTTCTGAAGTTTATCGCTCATTCTCTTTCTCTCGCTGTTCGCAGTGTTCATCCAACTTGACATTTCTCTTTGTGGAACATTCTACGTCATTCCTCGAACATTCTGCCTATTTCTCGTTGTTCGCTTCGCGTTGCCGCAGTATTCGTCACACTGCCCTCCACCTAAGTCTGATCGTCCCGATCAGACACACTTGCTGTTCCAAACGCTGCAAGCCTTTCCAAGTGGACCACCTTCATCTTGTTTCTTGGTCTCCCAACGGTCTGGATTCGATACACTACGTCATTCAGCCGTTTGACGACCTTATACGGGCCTTCCCAGTTGCATTGTAGTTTTGGGGACAAACCTTTCTTCCGTTGTGGATTGTACAGCAAAACTAAGTCTCCCTCTTGGAAACTCTCGGATTTCATTGCCTTGTCATACCTGGCCTTCATCTTGACACTCATAATTTGAGTTCGCTATCTCAAAAGAGCATGTATTTCTCTTAACTCCTCTTCCAGGATGTTGGACGTCTCTTTCCCAATTCTCCTTGCATCGCCAGTTACCCCAAACTTCAGGTCACTAGGAAAACGGAGCTCACTGTCGAAGATTACCCTTGCAGGAGTCTTACCCGTTGTTTCATGCACTGCTGACCGGTATCCCATCAGGAACAAGGGTATGCGGACATCCCAATTTTTCTGTGTTTTGTCCAGGACCTTCCGCAAATGCTCTTCCAGGGTTCGGTTAAACCGTTCCACCATGCCATCTGATTTCGGATGAAGAGCCGTTGTTCGAGTTTTCCGGATACCCAGTATCTGGCACATCTCTTGGAACACCGCCGATTCAAAATTTCTTCCCTGCCCAGAGTGCAGCTCTATAGGTACACCGTATCTCGCAACCCAATTGTAGGTGAATACCTCCGCTACTGTTTTAGCTTCCTGGTTTGGAATCGGGTATACCTCCGGCCATTTGCCAAAGTAGTCCATAACAACAAGGACGTATTTGTTCCCTGCGCGCTCATAGGAACTACTATCAGGTTGCGGGAGCACTGGCCATCTTCGCTTTCCCATACCCTATGCAAACAGCCAGATATTAATTTTAAGCTGTTCCATTGTGCCCAGTACGCCTTTGCGATGGGGCTTTCCGCTGCCATTTGCTCCTTAGTTGGCCTCCTG
>NW_023458557.1:12822979-12828272 GCF_013731165.1 Rhagoletis pomonella | reverse complement strand
GAAAACCGAAATAATGCATATAACAAAAACCGAAATAATGCATGCATGCACAGTTTCGGTTGAAAACCGAAATAATGCATATGAAAAACCCGAAGTAATGCATACATGCACAGTTTCGGTTGAAAACCGAAATAATGCATATGAGAAAATACCGAAATTATGCATATGCATACTTTCGTTTTAAAAGCGAAATAATGCATATGAAAAAAAACGAAGTAATGCATACATGCACAGTCTCGGTTTAAAACCGAAATAATGCATATGGTAAAAACCGAAATAAAGCATACATGCACAGTTTCGGTTGAAACCGAAATAATGTCTAAATGCACAGTTTCCATATGCGCAATTTCGGTGTCCCTTCGTCAGAGGATGAGGGCTTAAAAAACTGGCCAGGAGCTGAAAACGTGAGAATTTAAGTGCAGCCTTTTGAATATATTTTGACATACAATATATTTAAGAAATTTTTTGATCCAAATCTATTTAAAATATATTAAAACTATAAATAGCTCCATGAAATTGTTTTCAGAGATCTTGCCAACGGAATATAGCGATTTTCTTTCATTTGTAAAACCAGACTTTTGGAGCTTGTGTTTACTATTCACGGCGTTAGAACTGCTTGAAATTAATACAAATTGTTTAAAATTAGTGTCTAGCCGCCAAAAAGTAAGAAAACAAGTGCAAAATCGTACATTTTTTAAATTTTCTAACATTTCGCTACACCAACGAAAGGAAAATTCTGTTCGACAGAAAATTCGATACTCAACGAAAATTTCGACACGCTTGCATAGCTCATAATACGAATTTCACTTTTGATCTTCGATAGCCAGCTAAGAGCGAAAATCGAATGCAACTCATAATAGGGGCCAAAAATTCTCAAAAAGTTGTTACAGCTTCTACCCGCATAAAGTGGCAGTTCTGTTGCAGCGCACCGCCACATGCGCAACTACGAAAATGCCGCTAAGCAACTTTCAAGCGGAAAAGTTACAAATACATTCAAGCGTCCTATACGTATTCACATTTTATTCTGCTGTTTTTCTGCTAGTTTTCATCCAGTGTGAATACGTGAAAATAATTGTTCTGTCATTCTGGTGTGAAAGGCCCACGAAAATAAAACATTAAGGGCCAATTTCAAATGAATATTTAGACGGCACTTAAGTTTGAATGTATATTGTTGTTTAAATGCCATTTAGCTTTCGTTGGGTTTCAGATCAGCTTTGTTTAAATATGCCAATTAAATGGCAGCACTGCTGCTTGTTCCTTGAAATTGTTGTTGCATTTGCTTGTTTGTTTATATTTTGTGCTGAACAGCTGATTGTTTTTTGGTGGGATTGATTAAACAACCTACGAGTCAGTCTTGGTTGTTTGGTACAAGCACAGGGTTGCATATCTCATATTTAAATAGCCAATTTTGGCCATATAAGTGCAAATTATATGTATGATCTGAAAATGAATAGTGAAAGTTAATCAACAATGTCTACTTAAGTAGGCCATCTGAAATTTTTCCTTAGAACCAGCGTTGCCACTTTGGAAATTGTTACCAAAATTGGTAGACAAAATTTGGGTTGGTAAAAAAGTAAATTTTTTCTCATTTTGGTAGATTTTTTGTTGAATTATTTTGTTTTCGTTCCCGTTTTATTTTTCGCAGTTATATTTTTATTACAAACATCTTTCTTTCAAAAAGTAATGTCTACTTTATTGCATTAATTTTCGATTGTTTTAATGCACACTTTTTATATACATACATACATAATAATAATAATAGATTGGCGCTTACACATATGTTAGTGTTTGGCCGAGCTTCTCCTCCGATTTGTGGCGTGCGCCTCGATGTTGTCACACAAAGAGGAGGGAACTACAGTTTTACGCCGACTCCGAACGGCGATTGTATTTTTATGAGAAGCTGTTTTTCATGGCAGAAATACACTCGGAGGTTTGCCATTGCCTGCCGAGGGACGACCGCTGTTAAGAAAAAACCTTTTTTCTATATTTTTTGCGATGTTGCTTTGACCAGGGCTTGAACCCAGGCGTCGCGGAGTGGAAGCGCGCACTGCTTACCACTACACCACAGCGGCCGACAATACATACATACATGCGTTTAAATGAATATCGATAAAAAGCGAACATATCGTGCTCCATTCAAAACTTTTTTTATTGGAATCCCGAGGAGTTTTTGATTGCTTAATATTTTAAATGATTTTAAAATGAAAAAAAAATGGACAGGTTTGTACTACGCACTTTGATAGTTCGCAAAAAAACAAATTAATCGACGCCAATTTTTATCAATGGCGATTGTTAAATGAAAGAAAAGCACAAAAAACTGGTGGCAAAAAAATTAAAATATTCCAATGAGAATTTTTAGCTGCACATTGTTGGTTATGCTCAAATATTATGGGCTATAAAATTCCATACCTTAAATTGTTCAAAAAATTTAGAGTAAAAAGATGAAAATTTTTTGATTTTTTCTAAATGTTGCATATAGCTTGAATCCTTGATTTGTAAGTGTTGGTTAAAGCGCAAACAATATTCTTACAAAAAATACCAAAAAATTATTGCTTGAAAAAAATTTTGAATATTAAAACAAATCACCGAGCGATTTTTTGAACCACTGTATTTATCTATCTTTGGAGTGCAATGGGGTATAGTCATTGCGCTGGGTATGCAGTTACAGTTGCATGGCTATACTCAATCCCGACTCTTGCGTCCTCGTTCGCGCACTCTGGGCAACGTGAGCAACCCATGTTCGCGATGCTGTAACCAATCCAAGCCTTGGGTCACGACAGAAAGAGAAGGAGCTTCGGTGGGGCCACTCCGACTTATTCGGTTTAAGGGCTCACTGAAGTCTGCAGCGTCTGTTCACCAGTAGGTGCGGCTGCAAGCGGGTGTCTGCTTGGAGCAAGCGGCTCGCTATATAAACGTGTATTTGGTTGCGAAACCACCCCCGTCCCAGCAATGGGTTGTGCGCTGGGCTTGGGACCCGCCACGTAAAAACCACTTCCAGTGAAGAAGCAAGGCAAAGCCTCGGATGAGACCCCCCCTTATGATGACGACCACGGCAAACGTTTAAAGGACTACGATTTGAGGGCATGCACCTGGAATGTCCGGACCCTTAATGGGGAAGGTGCCTCTGCCCGGCTGGTTGATGTCCTCACCGCCATCCAAGAAATGCATTGGACGGGGCAAGGCAAACAATGTCTGGGGCCTTGCGACGTCTACTACAGCTGCCATGTAAAGGAGCGCAAATTCGGAGTTGGATTTGTGGTGGGAGAGAGACTCCGTCGCCGAGTACTGTCGTTCACCCCGGTGGACGAGCGTCTAGCCACAATCCGCATCAAAGCGAGATTCTTCAACATCTCGCTCATCTGCGCCCTTGCCCCGACGGAAGAGAAGGATGAGGCATCCAAGGATCTCTTCTTTTGGCGCTTGGAGCGCACGTACGAGCGCTGTCCCCGTCATGATATCAAAATCGTGCTTGGCGACTTCAATGCCAGGGTGGGCAAAGAAGGGATATTTGGAACCACCGTCGGAAAATTCAGCATCCACGACGAAACGTCTGACAACGGATTGAGGCTGATCGACTTCGCCGGGGCCCGAAACATGGTAGTATACAGTACTAGGTTCAAGCATAAACAAAACAAGAAACCAAATCGATCATGTTGTGATAGACGGAAGGCACGCTTCCAGTGTTTTAGACGTACGCACACTCCGAGGCCCAAACATCGACTCGGACCACTATCTTGTTGCAGCCAAGATACGCACCCGCCTCTGTGCAGCAAAAAATGTGCGCCCAAATATGCAAGGAAAGCTTAACGTCGAAAAGCTGCAATCACAACAGACAGCCAGCGCTTTCGCTACTCGACTCTCACACCTGCTCTCAGAGAGCACTCTTCAACAAACCGACATATGCGAGCAGTGGATCCACATTTCCCACTCATTAAGTACCGCCGCCGAAGAAGTAGTCGGATTTCAGCGAGCCCGAAAGAGCAACTGGTACGATGAGGAGTATCAGGAAGCTGCAGAGAAAAAAGATGCCGCCTACAGGGCCACGCTGCGATCGGGCGCAACGCGCGCTATTTTGGACCGCTATAGGGATCTGAAGAGGGAAGCGAGACGTATTTGCCGCAACAAGAAGAGAGAGGCAGAAATACGTGAGTGCGAATAGCTTGAAATGCTGGCCGACAGGAGGAATGCCCGAAAATTTTACCAGAGAGTTAGGCGACTTACGGAAGGTTTAAAGACCGGGGCGCACTCCTGTAAGAACAATAATGGCGACCTAGTAACTGATGTCCAGAGCGTACTTAAATTATGGAGAGAACAGTTTTCCGCCCTACTAAATGGTAGCAGCACGGAAAGTTGTGGAGAAGAAGAACCCGAGCCCGCAGTCGATGATGACAGAGTCGACGTTCCACCGCCTGACTATGACGAGGTACGTATAGCAATAACGCGGCTCAAAAACAACAAAGATGCTGGAGCTGACAGCCTGTCAGCTGAGCTATTCAAGTACGGCGGCGAGGAGTTGATAGGGTTCATGCATCAACTGTTGTGCAGAATATGGTCAGATGAACGCATGCCCGACGACTGGAATTTAAGTGTGCTCTGCCCAATCCAAAAGAAAGGTGACCCCGCCATTCGCGCCAACTACCGCGGGATCAGCCTTCTAAGCATAGGCTACAAGGTCTTATCGAGCGTATTGTGTGAAAGACTGAAGCCCACCGTCAATGAACTGATTGGGCCTTATCAGTGTGGCTTTAGACCTGGCAAATCCACCATAGACCAGGTATTCACAATACGCCAAATCTTGGAAAAGACCCGCGAGAAAAGGATCGACACTCACCACCTATTTGTCGACTTTAAAGCCGCTTTTGACAGCACTAAAAGGAGTTGCCTATACGCCGCTATGTCTGAATTTGGCATCCCCTCAAAACTCATACGGCTGTGTAAAATGACGTTGAGCAATACCACCAGCTCCGTCAGAATTGGAAAAGTCCTCTCCGAGCCGTTCGCCACAAAACGGGGTTTCAGACAGGGCGACTCCCTTTCATGTGACTTCTTTAATCTGATGTTGGAGAAGATAATAAGAGCTGCAGAACTGAACCGCTCAGGAACAATTTACTACAAGAGCGTGCAATTGCTGGCTTATGCCGATGACATCGACATCATCGGTAACAAAAACCGCGAAGTCTGTTCTGCCTTTTCCAAGTTGAATAGGGAAGCAAAGCGCATGGGTCTGGTGGTAAACGAGGACAAGACGAAGTATCTCCTGTCATCAAACAAACAGTCAGCACATTCGCGCCTT
>NW_023458557.1:12821047-12822879 GCF_013731165.1 Rhagoletis pomonella | reverse complement strand
CAGTCACTACTAGAATTTGAACTCGGAGTAAAAAATGATTAAGGTAAGAATTGTGGCGGCTTCCAAGCCATGAACAACGGTGTACGGCTCATTAAAATCGGACTTAAAATGGCGACGTAGTGTCAAAAAAAGTAAATAGCCCATCGGGGGGGCGTGGCAAAAAAAAAAAAAATTTTTTGGGATCGCCTTCAAAATATCTTTAATCCTAGGGGTGGACTGGAAAAACTTTTTTTTTTGTATGGGGACCGATCCGCACTAGTGTACCCACATGCCCCCATAAACCGGCAAAAGCAAAAAAACTTTTTTGATTCGCAACACTTTAGCCAAAATTTTAAGAATCCGGTTAATCGTTTATGAAGCTTGAATACATTTTCTGGACACACTCTGCAAGACCATTCCAACGATACCTCAAACATGTCGATTGGACGTCTGGATAAAAACTTCCAAATCTCGTGTATATATAAGCGAGTCATTTCAGCATGCTACTGTGGCTGCTTTCGTCACTCGCGCGCACTGCCGTGCGCTGTGATAAATTGCCACTGAGCAAAACTACTTGCGAAAAAAGCATTACTTTAGTAGCACCAGTGCAACATCGTACACGTGATAGAAGTAAAACTTCTTAAAAAGAGCATATGTGTGTGCCCCACACCCGGTAGAAATCTTAACAAAAATAAACTACGAGACTATCAGACGAATATAGTTGTTTATTTTATCCAAAGTTGGTACCAAGTTGATAAGTTTTTATCATTTCTTATATTTTTAATATTTTCGAATACAAAGGATATGATCATTCTTTTTCGCTTTATTTCGTATTCGAAAAATTATGTGTTTCGATGGACACATCGAATTGAATACATAATTTAGATTTAGATAATATTTTTAGCAATTTATTTGAGAAAAATAAAACATTTAGATTATTGTTTGTATTTTGGTCGATTTTAAATTTGCTACCCCAAAATAATTGATATCAAATAAAACACCTCTTTGAGGTAAAATTTTCGAGTGACGAAAGCTGAACTAGAAACACAAAATGTAAGATATCAATTTCGTGACGAAAATTATACGCATTTTCTAACTGCCTTTGAAACGTACGGAAAATCTTTTTTTATTTATTCGGAACGTTGCGTTTACTGCTAGAAACACAAAGGCTGCGTTTCTTTATACATTCCGGATAATCCCATTTCACAGCGGGAATAAACAGAATGCTTTTGAAATATACGTTAACATATCATCAGGAACGTTCTAAAGAATAAGTAAACAAAAAAGTTTATTCCAAACGTTCAGAATGAATAAATAAATTCAGCCAAAATAAAAAACAGAACTTATGCAACGATTCGTATGAATAAAAAAGATTTTTACTACGTTTCCAAGACAGTTAAAAAATGCGTATAATTTTCGTCACGAAATTGATATCATAAATTTTGCGTTTCTAGTTCAGCTTTCATCACTCGAAAATTTTACCTCAAAGAGGTGTTTTATTTGATTACATTAACATTGGGAAATATTTAGTTATTGGCCCACCGTTTTTGGGGTGGGGCAGAGGGTGAGGGGGCGTGGCTCCCTAAACCCATCCTATTAGAAAAAGGACAATCCCCACTTTATAAAAAGCCGCACCCCCTCCTTCGGATCAACCCACAAACTAAGCAGTTTGAAGTGGAATATAACCCAACTAACAGAAACCGTGGGATTTTTGAATAAAAGAAATTGTCCCGAGTGGTTTGTATAAAAAAAAGTTAACTAAAAAAGTTGTTAAAAAAAGTTTCACAAAAAATATTATTATATTAAAAAAAGCGCGACAGGTAAAAATGTTATAGTAATTGTAATATGATAGT
>NW_023458557.1:12816770-12820947 GCF_013731165.1 Rhagoletis pomonella | reverse complement strand
TCGGTCGCAGAGTGGATTGCTAACTGCGCGGAGTGTATTGCAGCTAAAGGGCTGAAATCCAGAAGTCATCGCCAGATGAAGCAATATAACTCAGGTGCACCTTTCGAGCGGATTGCCATGGATGTAGCCGGTCCATTTCCTATGAGCGCACAGGGAAACAAATACGTCCTTGTGGTTATGGACTACTTTAGCAAATGGCCGGAGGTATACCCGATTCCAAACCAGGAAGCTAAAACAGAGCTGCACTCTGACCAGGGAAGAAATTTTGAATCGGCGGTGTTCCAAGAGATGTGCCAGATACTGGGTATCCGGAAAACTCGAACAACGGATCTTCATCCGCAATCAGATGGCATGGTGGAACGGTTTAACCGAAACCTGGAAGAGCATTTGCGGAAGGTCGTGGACAAAACTCAGAAAAATTGGGATGTCCGCATACCCCTGTTCCTGATGGGATACCGGTCAGCAGTGCATGAAACAACGGGTAAGACTCCTACAAGGGTAATCTTCGACAGTGAGCTCCGTTTGCCTAGTGACCTGAAGTTTGGAGTAACTGGCGATGCAAGGAGAATTGGGAAAGAGACGTCCAACATCCTGGAAGAGGAGTTAAGAGAAATACATGCTCTTGTGAGACAGCGAACTCAAATTATGAGTGACAAGATAAAGGCCAGGTATGACAAGGCAATGAACTCCGAGGGTTTCCAAGAGGGAGACTTAGTTTTGCTGTATAATCCACAACGGAAGAAAGGTTTGTCCCCAAAACTACAATGCAACTGGGAAGGTCCGTATAAGGTCGTCAAACGGCTGAATGACGTAGTGTATCGAATCCAGACCGTTGGGAGACCAAGAAACACGATGAAGGTGGCCCACTTGGAAAGGCTTGCAGCGTTTGGAACAGCAAGTGTATCGGATCGGGACGATCAGACTCAGGTGGAGGGCAGTGTGACGAATACTGCGGCAACGCGGAGCGAACAACGAGAAATAGGCAGAATATTCGAGGAATGACGTAGAATGTTCCACAATAAAGTTACTTGTTAGTTGTTGTACAATAAAGTTAATTGTACTACAATTTGGTCATCGTTAGCGTTTATTTAACAGTCCAGCGATACGAACCGAGAGATTTGGGATATCCAGACGAGGTTTCAAGGATAATCGTAACAATACAATATCCTGTGGGTATTCACGTACAAAAGTGCTGTCGCTCTCAGCTTTATTATGCTCGGCATTATCTGCAGGCAAATCTTCTGGCAAAGCAGAATTGGAATCTGCTAATATGTCATCAATGCTGCAAGCATGCATTTAAAATAAATACTGTATTTTAAAGGGAACTTTTAACATACGTTTTGCTCTTGTTTTCCAGGCCAGTGACGAATTGATCCTCTGTATCGTCGTCATTGGTCTTATCTTTTTCGTTCAATTGCTTTATTTTTTCAAGACGCATTTGATTCCATGTACAAATTTAATTAGCTCTTCAGCTGTGAATTTATGATCTGAAAAGAAAGAAATTTGCATTAATCAATTGTAAAGTCATGAAATCAATCAATTCACTAATTTTATTGCCATTTCACAAACCGAATTACCAAGAAATAGAAACTCACCGCGATTGGATACAGAAATAAAAACCAACAGGGTTACATTTTCTTGGTAAACAACATTTCATCACAAGCCCTCAGAGCAATCTGATCCGCAATATTATTTTGAGAAAAATACGAGTTGAAAAGAGTTTTTACACATGATTATCATATTATTTAATTAGTGCAAATTATTGTGTTTATTTTTAGTCGAATATAATTGTATTATCTCATACTTTTTTCAATGTTTTCTAATATTCGTTCATTTAGCATGCTTCAACAACCATGCGCTCAATTTTTTGTGTGAAACTTGGTCCCCATAAAGGACTTTCACCACGAAGCAGTTACAACAACAAAATCCTTTTCTGTCAAGAATGATGGAATACAAGATTGCGCCCATGAGAGAGGAGTTTTCAGCGTAATTTTTTGCGTGACGTATTCTTGGTGCAATTGCTAGAGAGAAATGCCAAAACGCATAGGAAAATATGTAACCATGCGAAAGAATGTGTTAATATCAATATTAAATGGTCCAATTTTGACGGAATTAATAAATATACAAAGTTTAATTATATATGAACACGTAGCAATGATTTAGGGCACGTAGCTCTTTAGGTAAGTACGATTTTCAGCACATGCAGAATGGTGGAAAAATGTGTGAAGTTATATGTATGTAGGTATGTAGAGAAAATAAAACTATTTTATATCGCACGCTTGCCTTTTGTTTTCACTTTTATAGATATATACGCACAAATATTTAAATTAGAAATGTTTAGTTATTTTCCCACTCATTTTGAGTTACTGGACGGAGGGGGAGGGGCGTGGGTATTTGTATCTAATCCACTAGAAAGAGCACAGTTCACACTTTGTAAAAAGTCACACCTGATCCCTTGAAACCTACCACATACCCCTGGGGAACCATTGGAAAATGGTCTAAAATTAGCATTTTGACACCTTTCTATTGTCAAAGGTATTCAACATTTATTGTGTATATAACTCCGGCTACGCCATCCGCAGTATATTTGCGTATAATTCACTCCGAATTTCACAAGTAAGTGTATTTTTAGACCGCAATTATTAATAAATTAGTAATAAATTACAATAAAGTGTAGACATTTGACAACAAGTGTTTGTATAATTTTTTAGGATCGGGTTACCCATTCGGACACAATGGCCCGAAATCATTGGATAAATAACTAAAACGTACCCATTATTTGGTTTTGCTCAATCAACAATTGCACCAAGATGACGTCACGCATATGGGGATTCATTTCTTCCCATTTTTCTTCTCATTCTACTGAGCTAAGGCAGTGTCAAATCGAGCTGTCACAACTGATACCGCCTTGTATTACTGCATCATGAATTAACTCAACTCAAACTCAAAAAAGAAACAGAATAAAATAAGATATAACCCAGTAAACATTAAAAATATAAACCTTTTCATGGAAAATATGTGTTCTCTGCAAAAGATCGGTGTTTCCAAAAACAGTTTTTTTTTTTTAATTTCCTTAATGATCTTTATCAGTCTTTTTTTAATTAAGCTGTTAACCTTGTTTTGCCTTTAAACCAAAAACTGAAAATGCGGTTCTTACATTTCTCGGCAATGGATAATTACTTTGCAATTCGTCGAGATTTGGATTTATATGTCGCTTGTTAAAACATAACCCATATTTTAATAAAAAAAAGTACAAAAAAAAAATTACCATATAAAACATTGCAAATATTGAAAAAAAAACAACCACTGTATACCCAATTTTGAAGTTAATAATATTTTAAAATATACATAAGTACATATGTACCTAACTATATACATATCGCTCATTTACGTAAATATGGTCCTAAACAAAAAAATACAAATTTTGAGTTGAGCATGCAGAAATTACCGCTACCTTTTCTTCTTTGTTGTGTAAAAATTTCATAGCTGTATCGAATACCAGTATCTCACTAGAACAAAATATACATTCCTTCTTGCTATGGGAGTAAACGTAAATTCAGAACTCTAAAGCATGTTTTCGTGAGCTTTGCTTTTTTGAATTAATACACTATTGAAATAAATGAGCGATATTTATTATTATAAATTAAAAGTCTTTTTTGTGAAATTAAGTTTGTGTTTATATAAATATGTAAAACGTTTGTTGTTTTAAGTAATTTGCGTTGCACAGCAGCAAGTAATAAGTGTAAGCGAAAATTTAATTTAATTTAATATCGATGTTTTTTGGTTTTTTTGCAGTGTTTTTTTTTTTGTAATTGGGCCTTTTCGGTAAACCGAAAAGATCAGCTTTTTTAACACAGTTTTTAAACGGTTTAAAACCTGAATAAAAATCCGTGATTAATCAAAAAAACGATTTTTTGGAAACGGAGCCCCTCCCTAACAGAAAGGAGAATTCTACTTAGTGAGGGTTATAATCCCGAAGGCCGCCTACGCTGAAAGGTGCTCTCTGCAAAAGGTGTTCAGCCCCTCTTCTTCAGCAACACAGAAAGGAAGTAGAATTCCTACTTCGTGAGGTTATAATCCCTAAGCGCGGCCGAAGGCCGCCTACGCAGAAAGAAGGTCTGGCATAAAATACTATCATATTACAATTACTATAACATTTTTACCTGTCGCGCTTTTT
>NW_023458557.1:12815284-12816670 GCF_013731165.1 Rhagoletis pomonella | reverse complement strand
AACTTTGTTCACATAACGATTGTTTGTAACAGGCAAAACGAATCGATATAGATATAGACAAATGTATACATAAATGATCAGAATGAAAAGAGAAATCGATTAAGCGGTGACTGTCTGTCCGTCCGTCCGTCCTTCCGTCCGTCCGTCCGTCCGTCCGTCTGTGCACACGATAACTCGAGTAAAAATTGAGATATCTTAACGAAACTTGGTACGTGGACTTCTTTTGGGCATAGGACGGACGGTATTGAAAATGGGCGAAATCGGACAATAACCACGCCTACCTCCCATATAACGGTAATTTTCAGAAATACGAAAAGTGCGATATTTTAGTAACTATTGAAGATAATTCACTCAAAATTGATATTTAGAATGAGTTTTAGACGAAAAATAAGAATATTAAAAAATTTTGGCAAATGGGCGTAGCCACGCCTACTTATGGTTACATGTGTATATCTTGGTAACTGCTGCACCAATTTCTTCCAAACTTGGCACAGTTGTTGGTCCTGCTACAACATACCAAATGGCCGAAAATTTTTAAAGTCGGACAATAACCACGCCCACATCCCATATAACGGTAATTTAGAAAAATACGAAATCCTCGATAAATCAGTAAATATTAAAGCTAATTTATTCAAAATTGATGGTTGCAAAAATTTTTTACCAAGAAATACGCTTATGATACAATTTTGGAAAATGGGCGTGGCACCGCCCACTTATGATCACATATATGTATCTCGCTAACCGTTCTAGCCATTTGAACCAAACTCGGTATGGTTATTGTGCTTGCCACAGTGCAAGTGCAAAGCGTTGAAAATTATTGAAATCGGACTAAAATTACGACCGCTTTTCATATAACGGTATATTTCAGAAATGCTTGAAACTGCAATATTTCGAAATTTAAGGACGCTAATTTACTTAAAATTTATACACCCCGGCTTATCGTGTAGCGGTAGCTTTCGGAAAGGTGGAAAACATATATTTAATAATTGCGCCGGGTATTTAATGTTCGGCTCCGCCCGAACTTAGACTTTCTTACTTGTTTCACTTAATTGTGAATAAAAGCGAGACGCGTCCATCGATTTTCATGATCTATGTCTCATTTTGCTTAAAGGTTATGTGACTTTGCGTGAAAGTAATACGACTTGCCTTTTTTCCGTTTTGGATTTTTTATGAATTTAAAAAATAAAAAATTTTATATTTTAGGCAAAAAATATTTTTTTCTTCATACATTTATTTTTACCGGCAAAACTGTTGGTTATATAGAAAAAGTTATATGATACAGATTAAAGGAATTGTAATTTTTAATTTTTTTAAATTTGTTTGAGCAAAATCGGACTAGTGCGCTTGATTGTGTTGGCATAACAAAAATGAAAATAGTGGAAAAAA
>NW_023458557.1:12814569-12815184 GCF_013731165.1 Rhagoletis pomonella | reverse complement strand
CCTCGAGCTCAATATAAATTGTGGAATATAATTGTTATAACGGCCAAAAAAATAACAAAAACAAATAACTTAAGGACGAGCACACCTAAAAGTTAAACATTCTAAAAATAGAATTACTAGCAAAAAACCAACAATACCAACAACCACATGATCCAGTGAATTGCAGCGGAATAGTTGCGCTTGATTGTGTTGGCATAACAAAAATGCAAATAGTGGAAAAAAGCAAACGATAATTTACAAGGCGTACTTAGCACGGTGCATAGGCAACTGGCTGAGTCAGTGGGATCGTCGGTTCGAATCCTACTGAAAGAAGTCTGATGAGGAAATGTGGCGATTTCCGAAATAGCTATCACTTCTACCATTTTTTTCAAATTATTGTTGCTTCTCCACAATAAAAATTTTCATTTAAAACGGCCTCGAGCTCAATATAAATTGTTGAATATAATTGTTATAAATGCCAAAAAAATAACAAAAACAAATAACTTAAGGACGAGTACACCTAAAAGTTAAACATTCTAAAAATTGAATTATTAGCAAAAAACCAACAATACCAACAACCACATGATCAAGTGAATTGCAGCGGAATAGCTGCGCTTGATTGTGTTGGCATAACAA
>NW_023458557.1:12813387-12814469 GCF_013731165.1 Rhagoletis pomonella | reverse complement strand
CTGAAAGAAGTCTGATGAGGAAATGTGGTGATTGCCGAAATAGCTATCACTTCTACCATTTTTTCAAATTATTGCTTTTCCACAATAAAAATTTTCATTTAAAACGGCCTCGGGCTCAATATAAATTGTTGAATATAATTTTTATAAAGGCCAAAAAATAACAAAAACAAATAACTTAAGGACGAGCACACCTAAAAGTTAAACATTCTAAAAATATAATTATTAGCAAAAAACCAACAATACCAACAACCACATGATCAAGTAATTGCAGCGGAATAGCTGCGCTTGATTTTGTTGGCATAACAAAAATGAAAATAGTGGAAAAAAGCAAACGATAATTTACAAGGCGTACTTAGCACGGTGCATAGGCAACTGGCTGAGTCAGTGGAATCGTCGGTTCGAATCCTACTGAAAGAAGTCTGATGAGGAAATGTGGTGATTTCCGAAATAGCTATCACTTCTACCATTTATTCAAATTATTGTTGCTCTTCCACAATACAAATTTTCATTTAAAACGGCCTCGAGCTCAATATAAATTGTGGAATATAATTGTTATAAAGGCCAAAAAAATAACAAAAACAAATAACTTAAGGACGAGCACACCTAAAAGTTAAACATTCTAAAAATATAATTATTAGCAAAAAACCAACAATACCAACAACCACATGATCAAGTGAATTGCAGCGGAATAGCTGCGCTAGATTGTGTTGGCATAACAGAAATGAAAATAGTGGAAAAAAGTAAACGATAATTTACAAGGCGTACTTAGCACGGTGCATAGGCAACTGGCTGAGTCAGTGGGATCGTCGGTTCGAATCCTACTGAAAGAAGTCTGATGATTAATAATTATTAGCAAAAAACCAACAATACCAACAACCACATGATCAAGTAATTGCAGCGGAATAGCTGCGCTTGATTTTGTTGGCATAACAAAAATGAAAATAGTGGAAAAAAGCAAACGATAATTTACAAGGCGTACTTAGCACGGTGCATAGGCAACTGGCTGAGTCAGTCGGATCGTCGGTTCGAATCCTTCTGAAAGAAGTCTGATGAGGAAATGTGGTGATTGCCGAAATAGCTAT
>NW_023458557.1:12789713-12813287 GCF_013731165.1 Rhagoletis pomonella | reverse complement strand
TAAGCACAAATTGGACAGTGGTATGCAACAAAACCAAGGGTTAACACCAGAAATGAAAGAAAAAATGATAACAAAATTAAATTTTGCTTTCAAATATGAAGACGTCAGTTACCTGTTACACTTTGGCTGCATTTCTTTATTCATTCTGAACGTTTGGAATAAACTTTTTTGTTTACTTATTCTTTAGAACGTTCCTGATGATATGTCAACGTATATTTCAAACGCATTCTGTTTATTCCGGCTGTGAAATGGGATTATCCGGAATGTATAAAGAAACGCAGCCATTATATTATTTCACTATGTCTCAGCCATGATACAACTTTTGGCGCATAATACAATTTTTTGAAGTTTCATAAATTGTAAGTATTATCATCGGCCTTGGCACTTTGGTAATTTTAAGACAATAAATAAAGTATTTTCCTTCCAATATTTATACCAATGAAATAATATTTCAAATCAAAAACCATCATCAGTACTTGGTAATTTTTTATACTTACGTAGCTCGCACTATTTTTATTAAAAATATATAAAATATAGACTATTGAAGACTTTATCGTAATTGTTCTATTTATTTTATAATCTGCCCTATTCTGATTTTCGCCTGAAAAAAAATTCACTCGAAAATTTGTCATCCGCCCATAGTAAAACCATGTGAAAAGTGAAAAGCGAACCGGTTAGGAGAAAATGAAACTCATGATAAGGCTGAATAAAAACCACGCGCGCATTATGCTGTTATTTTTTCGTTTTCTTATTTTGAATGCAATCTTGCGATCTAAAAATCTAATTCTAAAGAATGTTCTTCCCAAAAAAAACTTTTTATATTTAGGTTCAAATCTACTTTTAAATTTCTCATCAGATTTTGCAAAAAATTAGCTTTCACAAATTTTGAACTTAAAGTTTCTAATGTATACAAAAAACTTGAAGTCGGCTTGAACAGACCGCCCTCCGATAAACAATTAACATATCGTCGTATAAAGTACAAAACCGCGTATCAACAAAATGCAAAACTGCCATATGACGTTGCATAAATTATTTTCTAGAGAGTAAAAACACTCATATTTCAAAAGGGTTATCTTTTTTATAAAGCAATCACATTTCTGGCTAGTGTATTTCAGGCTTGAGCCAAGAGCTTGTGTGAACAAATCCGATTTTTGGCAAAAAATGTCAGGTACGCGGTTTTTCAGAACGACGATACGCGGTTTTGTACTTTAAACGACGATATGGAAGTATAATTTTGATCACTTTCTCATGCGTTCGGAAACCTAGTCATCAACCCCATTTTCGAAACTATGTAGCCGGCACAATTTTCAAGTCCATCATATTCCACATCTTTTAATGTACTGATAAAATCTTCTGCTTTAAAAAAAAATATTTTTTCTAGTGCTCAGGTAGCATGAATTTGATGAAATGTCATAATTTTATTATAAGTCAAATGGTTAACAACAACAACGAATGTCATTAAATGGAACTACCTTCTTTTTTGTATCATGGTCGCAGCGGTTTTACCTTCAAATTTTTGTATCATGACCTGTAGGTATATAATTCCACCATGGTTCAACCCATGGTAGAATAATTACAGGTATTGTCTTCCCAGAGAGCGCATATTCCGATCTGCCTTATTTGAAAAACCTCATTGTTGCCCACACTAAAAGGTTTACTGCTAGGCAGTGGCGTAGCCAGGATTTGGCGAAGGGGGGGATTTAAAAAATTTGCATCGATAACTTAAAGTTGTGATACACAATGGCTAGGGGCGTCGCACTATAGGCAAAACACGAGTTTTTTTTCAAAATCGTAGATCTTCGCTTAGAAAAGAGATAATGGAATGAAAAATTTTTTATCGTGAAGATAAATGATCATATAATATAGGAAAACTATAGAGAAGAACAATAACTTGACCCTCAAAATACCGTTCAAAATTTCACTTTTTTTCATTTTGGATTTTGGCTCCAATTCCACTAGAAAACACTATATTTAATACACCATTAGCACTGTTTCGGAAAGATTTCTCTTTATTTTATCTTAAGACCCGATTCTTGGGACATTGGATGCTGTACCCGAGTGGCCAGATTGGAAAAAGAAAAGCTACCTTTAAACTCTAATAACTCGTAAACTATCAGCTTTCACAAAAAAATGTTTATAGCAAAAATGGTTATACTGATCGATATCTTTACGAAAGTGCAGCATTTAACCCTTTAATGCTGAGTCTGTCATATATGAAACGCTTTTTAACCCTTTCAAGGCAGAGGCAAAATGGTTCTCAATATGTTTTCAACGTACTTTTTATTTATTTTTATTTTTTATTTATTTTTAATATTATTTTTTTATTTTATTTTTTTATTTATTTTTTTTTATTATTATTTTACTATGGAACAATTTTCTACGATTAATATCTACGTCAACATGAGAAAAAGCACGTTCAAAAGCATATTGAGAATCTTTTTCCTCTGCCTTGAAAGAGTTAAAAAGCGTTTCATATATGACAGACTCTGCTTTAAAGGGTTAAATGCTGCATTCTATTATCTCTTTTCTAAGCGAAAATCTACGATTTAAAAAAAAAAACTCGTGTTTTGCCTATAGTGCGTCGCCTGTGGGCATTCTTTCATATATGTATGTATGTGCCATTTCTACCGTTATATATTTTTTGTCTACTCGGTTATTCCCTGGGGAGTTCATGCTTTATTTAAATTAAAAAAATTAAATTACTACACCATTTTAATTAATTAGTGTGTAGTCCAGTTTTGTTTTGTAGAAGTTTCGTTAGTATACACTTCAGTTTTTACACTTTGAATATATCTGCATATTTATATATTTACGCGTATCTATTTACATTTATTTATGTACAAGTCTACAAAATCTTATTACTTATAAAGCGATTTTTAATCTTCGTTGCTTAACACACATTTTTTCAATTACTTCTTGTGTTGTAATCGGCACATCATTATGTAACGCTGACATCGTTAAACCATTCAGCCGCTCCTTAATGGTATAAAAAGAAGGGACAAATAAGATAGCATATTCAACAATTGAGTAGTCCACTTGCAAAGTGCGCTATGTAAATTTTTTTTTAGATTTTTAGTTTTTGGTGGGTTTCATGTCCACCAACAGCAGAGTGAAAAATGTTTCTATAATCTGAAAAAAATAGCATGAAATGTTAACTACTCTTGCAAAAGTCGCTATAATACTTATTTATACACTTTCAAATGTCTCCTCTTCGTATGAACTTAGAAAACTGCAAGAATACGTGGTAGTTTCGGTGCCTAGTGGAAGAGGTCGCAAAAAAGAAGCAAACCAATCTTCCTAAAGGAGAGAACGCGAAAAGCTAAAAAAAGCTACCTATGTAAAAGTTACTGTTTCAAAACTTGCAATATTAAATTTTTAAATATAAAATTTGCAAATCTACCATACTGAAATTTTATTTTTTAATGGTATTAGGCTCTTATTTATCCAAATTTTCAGGTAATAAAAAAAGATACAGTTCGGATATTACTTGTTGTCGTAGACGTTTTTTTTTAATTTATGGTTTACTTTTATAAAATCACATAACGCTGTTTGCAAGTGGACTACTCATATATTCATTAAATGATAATTTGTCATCCGTCTGAAATAAAAAAAAATTTAAATCAAAGGATAAAATTGTATTGTGTTATTAATTCAAAAGTAAATAATTGTAGTTCAATGACGAAGGGGGGATCTATCCCCCCTGGCTACGCCACTGCTGCTAGGTAAAAGGGATATTTCCATACCCCATATACCACGCATGTACACGTATTTTTTTAAACAAACCTTCTTGCAGAGGATTTGTTTAATTTGCAAAAGCCAAAAAAAATATTTGCTTAGTAAATAAATTCAAATTCAAAATTTGTATGGCTCACTTCATTTTAAACGTTTTTTTTTGTTTTGGAAAATTATAAAAAATAAATTGAGCGAAAACAAAAAGCAAAGCCAAATAAAAGTAAGAGAATCAACCATGATTCAAAAAAACAAGGTATTTTCACTTTGAAATTTTGTTACATAAACTGTGCTTATGACGTTTATACTTTTCGTAAATTGCTCGAGTTTCACTGCCACCTCAACAAATTATTGTTTTGGAAATTTTATTACTTTTTAAAGGACTTTTTATGTATTAAAAAATAACAACGCGCAAGGTAAATTAACTTAATTCATCGTATTAGCATAGCTGTTAATAAGTGAGTATTAATTTAAAATACCTTTAATTAGCTTACCGCAAAAAAATTGGCATTATATGCAGTGTTCCATGAGATATTATTATAGATATTAGGATGTTACTTTAATTTGGATCCTTTTTAGAGGACATATGAACAAATATGTCGGCCGCTGTGGTGTAGTGGTAAGCAGTGCGCGCTTTCACTCATCAACAGCTGGGTTCAAGTCCTGGTCAAACCAACATCGCAAAAAAAATGTTTTTTCTTAACAGCGGTCGTCCCTCGACAGGTAATGGCAAATCTCCGAGTGTATTTCTGCCATGAAAAACAGCTTCCCATAAAAATACAATCGCCGTTCGGCGTCGGCGTAAAACTGTAGGTCCCTCCGATTTGTGTGAATACATCAAGGCGCACGCCACAAGTCCGAGGAGAAGCTCGGCCAAACACTAACATATGTGTAAGCGCCAATCTATTATTTTTATTATGAACAAAGGAATAGTTAAAAAGTAGCTTATCGTCAATGAAAGCACTATGGAAGCATAAACTTAGAGGGAGGTAAAAAAATTTACAAATTCTTAGAGCTCCTTGTTATAGTTTATAGACAGATAAACTGCTGCTGGTGCAGCGTTTCGCTTAGATTGGGCACATCCGTCACGAGGCTGAAAATTTTCCGCCGAAAGGCTGTTGGAACAAGCAAACAACACCTTGGTGAAGTTACCATGCACGTGGCGAAATATGCAGCTAATCGTATTAAATAATGATGAAAATAATTGCATAAACAAATAGATTATCCATGTGCATTACGCAATGCAATAGGAGTATTTTACTAGCCTTCCGTTTTATAATTCGTTTTAGAAATAAACCACTAAAAGCTCGCTATAAAATGATGCTCAAAATATATTCCTTGAAATAATTTGGCATATTTTATTTTTTTTTAAGTAAAAAACCACTTTTTAGTTTCTTCAAAGAATATGGTAGCTTCAATTTAAAAGACAACGTCAAAAGTCACAGTTTACGTCAAATGGGAGCAATGGCTGATAAGAAGAAGAAATGAAACTACCTTTAAATATTTGTATCATGGAATCAACACTGAACTGCGTCAAAATAAAATAAGGGAGCACGAATTTCGATGTGAAGCAAAACTCTCTGGGAAGATAATACCTGTAATTATTGTACCATGGGTTCAACCCATGATAAAAAAAATAACAAGGTAAAACCATTGAGAGGCAGTCTGACGTTTGCCAGCAATATAATTTAAAAATTCAAAACTCAAACTCACACACACATTCCCATTTTCAAACTCAAACAACAACAATTGTGAACAATTTAATTTTTTCAATTTTATATGAGTTTAAAATGCTGGAAAACGTCGGAAAAAAATCATGGCCGACAAATTAAGAGAATGAATTTACCTTGTAACGTTTTTATCATGTTTCAATCCAATATCAAATGATAAACAACAACTAATTTCTGTGCTAAAAACAAAACCGACTTCAATTCCCATATAAAAACTTAAGATTATCGTTAGTTTCTTTATGATCCAATGATCGGATTTAAACCAAATAAATATGGGACCACCTGTGAGGTAACACCTTTCCTTCAAAAAAGCTTATAAAAATCGGTTAACGTGGTCCAAAGTTATGTTATAACATACATACAAAAAAATAAACCAGTAAAAAAGACTAAGTCTAAGTCTAAGTAAGATACCTGGCGCAATTATTAAATATAGTTTTTTTTCACCTTTCTGAAAACTACCCCTACATGATAAGCAGGGGTTGGTTTATCCCTATTTCAAACATCTTCGATAAACTTGTATAGTTATATGTGGGCGGTATCACGCCCATTTTACAAAATTCCACAGTAATATTACTTCTTTTCAAGGAAATGTTGTTAGTATAAATTTTGTGTAAATTAGCATCCTTAAATTTCGAAATATCGAAGTTTCAAGCATTTCTGAAATTTACAATTATATAAAAAGCGGGTGTAATTTGAATCAGATTTCAATCATTTTCAGCGTTTTGCTTTTATGTGGAAAGCCCAATAATCATTCCGAGTTTGTTACAATTTTCTCGAACGGTTACCGAGATACACATATGTGGTCATAAGTGAGCGGTGCCACGCCCATTTTCCCAAATTTTATTATAAACGTATTTTGTGCTAAAGATTTATTGCAAACTTAAATTTTGAATAAATTAGCTTCAGTATTTACTGATTTATCGAAGGATTTCGTATTTCTGAAAATTACCGTTATATGGGATGTAGGCATGGTTATTATCCCATTTTAGAAATTTTCAGCCATTTGATATGTTGTACCAAGCAAAGTGTCCAGATTTGGCGATTTCGCGCCAATTTGGCGATTTTTTTTTGATATTTGCGCGTGAAAATTTAACATAAATTTTTTCCGATTATAAAAATATACAAAACTTATTTTTCCACGATAATTTTACAGAAGATGCTAATGAACTGCGTGATAAACTTGACTTAAGAAGCATATTAAAATACTCTCAAAAATGTTTAAACACCCTAATTGAAGAACTTTTGAAGCGATTACCTAGTCAATTATATAACTTTAAAAAAGCTTTGATTTTGTGAACAGAAAAGTATGTGAATCACGGAGGGCGAGTTTCAGGTGCCTGCAAATTCACTATTTGACTTTGAAGGAAAGAAAAGCAGCGAGAACTGAATATTTAAATCTTTTAAATTTCCCATGGGACAACTTTTCTCAGAGCCATTCCATCCGACTCTGAAGAATTTTGGATAATTGCTTACGGATTTAAAACCGCAACAGGCAATAAAATGTTTGGAAATATAAGTAAATTCATATTTTTATCCTTGCCGCACTCACATGATTTGTTAAGCGCGTCTTTCCGTAATGAATTCAACAAAAACTGAGATTCGAAATAGGATGAGGTTGAAAAGCCTTAATTCAATAGTAGAATAAAGTTTTATATGTATGTTATCAGGGTTGAATAGCTCAATATATGACAACAACAGAAATGTAAATCCTTTAGACGCTACAGGTGATTTTTGAGAAATTGTTGCATAGCCCATCTCGCCTTATTATAAGTTTGTATTTAATTCTTAGCGCCGAGCTCTTAAAATCAGATTGTGCAAATTTAATAATTGCGCAGTCCTATTGCAAAATGTGTTGAAGCAAATATTTTTAAAAAGTATGCGTATTTTTAAAGAAAATTTTCTGTACATCACTATTATATAAGTGATTTGTGTTATTTATTATTGCCCTCTGGAGGTATTAAATTCGCTTGGTTTTAAGAAGAAATAGAATATTTGTTAAATCGATTTGATGAATTTTATTAAAAAAAAGGCAATTTTTGGCGATTTTTTTCAGAAACTGCGCTTTTTTTAAACAATCTGGACACCCTGGTACCAAGGCCAACAACCGTGTCAAGTTTGGAGGGAATTGGTGGAGGGGTTACCGAGATATACACATGTAATCATAAGTGGGCGTGGCTACGCATATTTCCCAAAAATTTACAATATTCTTATTTTTCGTCTAAAAATCTTTGTAAATATCAATTTTGAGTGGGAGGTAGGCGTGGTTATTGTCTGAGATCGCCAATTTTCAATACTGTCCATCCTACGCTGAAAAGAAATAAACATACCGAGTTTCGTTTACACAGACGAACGAGAGCAGAAAGCGTGTTGCCCGAGCACGAGCAACTCGGTGCCCCTCTCCTTTCCTCGTCGCTTTCTCTCCTACAAACATCGAGTTGCGGCAACAAAAATCGCCGTGTGTAAATGAGCACTTAAGATATCTCAATTTTTACTCGAGTTATCGTGTGCACAGATGGACGGACGGACAGTCACCGCTTAATCGATTTTTTTTTTTGCATTCTGATAATTTATGTATACATTTGTCTACATCTATTTATATCGATTCATTTTGCCTGTTACGAACAACCGTTATGTGAACAAAGTTATTATACCCTTGTGCACACTGAGTCGGTTAAAAAAAACGTTTTTTCTAATACTGGTCGCCCTCGGCAGGCAATGGCAATTAACCGATTGTATTTCTGCCGTTCGGAGTCGTCGTAAAACTATAGGTCCCTCCTCTTTGTGTGACAACATCGAGGCGCACGCCAAAAATCAGAGGACAAGCTTGGCCAAACGCCAACATATATATGTGTAAGCGTGAATCTATTATATTATTATTAGGTGTAGCTGAACTATTTGACAACATATTTAGCGTTAAACCGTATATTACGCGGGCGGGTCCGCCGGCAAAAGCTAGTACTTATTAATATTAAACACGAATTTGTATTCCATGGAATATATTGTATATGGCTGTGTAATATTAAGGGCCGCTTTCTGAAGTAACCTTTAACTTTAAAGCTCAGTTCATATTTATAGGTTTGATTAAAAATAAAGCAATGTCTAAAGTTAAGCATTTATATTATCGGTTTTTGACGTATGTATGTTTTTGGGCGTATACCAATTTAAAACCATTAATAAAATGCTTTACTCTAGACACAATCATAAATCTTAATGCAACATTTAAATATAAAGTGAGCTTTGAAGTTACAGGTTACTTGAGAAAACGGCCCTAACAATGATTTACCTACTTACTTTTACTTATGCATATTGGTAAGCTAGAAAACGATATAATATGTACATTTACAAATACATACAGGTTTAAACGCTTCATGCATATATACGCATGTACTACTTGCAGTCTATAACCCGAAGTATCATAAAAATCTGATCAGAACTATTTAACATAAATATCATCACTATTCCTCATTACGATCACCTATAGATACGGTGACCATAATTATGGCAGCCGAATACGGGACTTAATTTTGCTAATTTTTTCCACAAAAGCTAGAGGATTTTAAAAATCTGGTTCAATCAGAGACCCATAATAATAATTATTCCATGGTGGAGTTTTAAAAAAGTCATACAAATTTTCGTAAGAATTAGAAGTCTTTTGATAATAATATGTGTGAGAAATTTTTTTAAAGTCATCGATAACTATTATTTTAAGACTTATATAATTGAAGTCTTTTCATAATAATATATACATATATATATATATATTATATATATTTTTTGTGGGCTTCGGAATCCATATACGTAAACGAAGTTTGAAATTTTAAAGTAAAATCTGAGCAAAAGTGACAATTTAAATACGAAATTCTCGAAAAAAGTAAAATCAGCTGCTTTACTGAATATTCAGCGTGAAATGCGTTGAAAGGATCGTTTGAAAAGCTAAATACTAGTGAAATTTCTTTTAGAAATTTTTAGCAATAATCATTAACGTCTATTTTCGATTCATACTCAAAACTACCCAGTTTTTATACGCAAAATTATAACTTCAAAAACATATGTATGTGGTCCTTGATTCGAATCGCAAACGTCCAGACTTAAAAATAACAAGTAATTTTTAACAAAAAAAACCGACTTCAACTCTCATATAAAAAAAAAATATATATATATATCTCATGATACACTGATCGGATCTTAACCAGATTAGTATGGGACCACCAACATTTGGCGTCCCGTATGAAATAAATAAATTACCAGGACCAACGACGATAAAAAGAGGACTGTCCCGTATAATACAGGACGTATGGTCACCGTACCTATAGATCAGCATGCTTACATACATACATATGTATGTAAGAATACAAACACAGTCATAGCATGTAAATGAATGCCCTACACTTTCCGACAGTCAAATATAGTTACCAACACTCTCGTAAACTCTCCAAATTGTGCGGGGTTATTATTGGGCCACATCTAGTTTATATACACAAACGATTGGCTACTGATCACTCACTAGTTAAAAAGAGCTAAGCTATGTTTGTCTCACTCTCGCACATAAAAGTATGCCCCATTACTTTCTTCAAATTTTTTGTCCTTTTCTCACACGTTGTTCAATTAAACAACTCTGATGATCATTCAGTGCAATAACAACTTAGGTAGTACGACTTAGTTTCCATAAAGAAATACTACAAGCAGCATATAACGAAGATGTCGTTGTACTCACGAATGCGATGACGAGGATATTACCAACCTCATTTGTGAATTGAAGCAAAGAACGTGAGACCAAAAAATTTCATTGTCAGTTTGGCGATATCATCGAGCCGGGTAGTAGTATTGCTCGTGCTAGCAAACATTAAGTGTTTGGCTGCGAATTATTACTTAAAACAGATAGTTACGCGCTCTAACCGTAAATTTGAACTGCTTTAATACAGAGAAATTCTACAAATGCAAAAATTTCCTTGTGTTTTACTTATGGTGGTCAATTAGTTTGCATACGCAAATACGTTATACATAGCTATATAATATTTGAATGTATGTATATTTGAAAACTAATTGCTCGCAGCTGATAAACTACAAAAAAAATCGGTTTGAATTTATAGTTTTATTTAAAGAAATAACCCCATACCTGGGACGAAACCACACTTAGTGACCAATACAGTTTTCATATTGTGTTCCCAAATCAGCTGCAGTTAAGTACGATAAGTTAAGTTAAGTGCTCAGTTAAGTACGATATGTGCTTCAAATTCGCGAAATATATTTGTTAACGTGCGCCAATTCAACGTGAAATACACGCTAAAATTGTTTGTATGTACATATGTATACATATATATGTACATATATAAATAAACATTCAAAAAACCTAAACAATATCACGAAAGAGGCATCAGATGAATCAAATTTGAACGCATGACTTGTTCGATAACAGAAAAATTTTAACGAAATATTTCATCATAATTCGAGAAAGTAAATTAAAACGATGGATTTATCACAATTTCTCTACTTATGTTTGATTGTATTATGTACAAACACAGCTACGGAAAGTAAACAGAAACCGGGACGAGGAAGAGGATCAATGTGGTGGTAAGCACAAAACTAATACCGAAACACATTTATATGTTGAATTGGAAAGCTGTTGATGTCAATAATAATCTCTTACTTAGAGTTCGTTCCTTAAGTCTTTTGTATGCATTCTTTTAAGTCCGTCGCATGGATAACTAATTGTCGTATGTTACTTTCGCCAAGTTTAGGGAAATCGCGGTTGAAGTTTGGAATGCAATTTCTCAAAATACGCTACGACAGATTTTCTCCAAAGTTTCGGAGAATGTTACTAGTTCAGTTATCCTTAAATCATTTCATATTTATTGTTTATTGTTAATTGTTTTTGAAGGATTTTCTTTAGTAACATTTTGACGAATGTGACATTTGTTAACATTTTTGCAGACACATTTTATGACATACGACAAAATGTGATAACATTTTTTACTAAATTGATACTTTTTATTCAATATCTCGGAAACGAAGGAAAATAAATAAAAAATGATAACGCCATTTGCAAGATCTTGATTAGTTGAGTGGTTCTGCATTTTAACTCAATTTGTACTATATTACCGATAAAATTTTAGTCAATATCCCGAAAACTGAAGGAGAAATCCAAAAACTGTTGGTACCAATGAAAAGGCCCCTTTTTTTAGATATGTAACTGCATCTATCCAGCCTTGCCGTTTGGCTACAATTGTAGCAAAATTGCTACATTTAAAATGAAAAGCTACAATGCTACATAAATTCTGAAATGGCTACAATTTCGTTAAGGCTGCAGCTTTAAAAACTTTTCTGCATATTCAAAAAAGAAGAGAATTGAAGTATGATGGTGTTCATAGCTTTAGTGCGTTGTGTTTTACCTTTAATGGATATTTTAACTGCTCAGCCCTACCAAATTTCTCATCCCAATCACATTGCTCATCCCTATCCAATTTCTCACACAGATAAGATTCTATAACCAGTTATACTATGGCTCCATTGAGAGATTTATTTATTAAGACTACAGTTACATTTGACAAAAAGTAATACATGAATAAGCTAAATGGACGGATTTGTAAGTATAAAGTTTTGAAAGTGCCCGGCGTCGCGGCAGTCCGCTTTCGCGCGCCGCCCCGCGCCGCGCAGAGTTCGACGTCGCGCGCGCGTCCCCCGCCCCTCCCCTCCTTTCGCAATTATGTACTGGTGGCATTATAACCGTTTAGAAAAAGGAAAAATGATAAAATAAAACTAGTTCACTTCTGAAACTGCTTTTTATTAATGTCCAAGTAATGGGAATTATTGTGTATGGAGTTATTGCATGCATCCCACCCATAGTGGAATTTACCAGGTGCCACTGCTTTATTTGAAAATTTGCCTATAAAATGTGACTATAAGGCAGCCGAATGTCAGAAAATAAAGCGAGAAAGCCGTTTTATTACTTCATCTGTTTATTGCGACATGGTTCCATGCAAACATTTTAAGGTTTTCCAGCAATGTTTATAACATATTAAAAAGCATGCAGAAAAAATTCATACAAAAGCGCTATGTCCAATATGCGGAGCAGTTTTTAAAGACGATGCTTTTCCTATATTTTGTTAGACTTTTCATAAGTAAAAATATTTTGTGAATATTACTTTCTTCATATGAATTATATCACATTTTTTGTTTAATTGAAGGCCTATCAAACAGGTTTAGAGCATTTGAGCAAAAATATTTGCCTGTATTTTGTTGTTGCTTCTGGTATCGAACGTGCCAAAAACTGTTCTGATTTTTTTCTTCTACATCAAAGCGTGCCATGCGAAATACGAAAAAGTTAAAAAATTTAAATTGAAAAAATGAAACTTGTTGCTTTCTTAGTAAATTGGTTCGCTTCTCGAAGCATTGATCCATCCTGTGCCAGGCCCAGTAATCAGCGGTTGTGCTGCTGAGTTGGGCGAGCTTTCCAAAAGCTGCTATTTAATCGCTGGTTTTGTATGGAAAATGTTTCACATGCAAATAGATTTTAACAATTAAGAATTTTTGTGAGAAGAAATGTAAAATATTTGACATTTTCGAGAACAAATAATTTGAAAAAAATCAAATCAGCTGCTATACTGATATTACCTGTTCAATGTGCCTTGGTTTAATTGTATTTTTGGAATAAACAAAGTTCTTTTTGCTTCTGTCAGTAAACTGATTTTTTTTTACAAATAGTATAAATAAGCAAAGGGAAATAAGGCAAAATTTGTTTTATTTCCAAACCTTGTTGGAAATAAAGCAAAACTCAGATTTTGGTATTATTTCGAATTTAAAAGTGAAATAAAGCAAATTTTGCGTTATTTCCGTTTGTGCTATTTCAGAGCAGAAAGGGAGTATAATATCTTTAGATAAAGTATTTTTCATGTTTGTATAAAAACGTGGGGTGAAAACCGCGGGTAAAAGCTAGTTATTAATATAAAGAATTAATCGTAAGAATCATTAACATATGTTATAATAATATACCTATATGCTTTTTAAAACGTAAGCATGCAACGACGAACGGGCCCAGGTTTATCGGCGCTGCATTCCAACGTCGGTAGTGGTTTCGCGTATCCACGATAATGTTTAAGCATTCGTACTTTTTTATGGGATAGATTGCACTAAAATATTTTTGCACGAGTTGTTAGTGTATACTTTATAGAATAAGATCGTAAATTTTTTTTTGTTTAACACAAGGAGAAGTGAGTTAAATTGTCAGTTGTTTATTGGGAAATTTATTATTATTTAATAGTATTAAAAAATAAAATTTTTCCAATATGAATATTTTTTTCGATTCTGGTACTTTCTCTGATAAACCATTAAAATTTGGTTATTTTTCATTGAATATTTACGGAAATATAGCAATTTATATATAAAATTAATGAAAAGATGGTCAAAAATTCTTTTATGAATAAATTTGCGAAAAATTTAAATTTTCAAAGAATATTTTAAGGATTTACTTCTACTTAGTTTTTAGTGGCCCGTTTCAGAAAGTTTGACTCATTGTCATAAAACATTTTTTCTGAATTCTTAGTTTTAAAATAATAGGCGCGTTTTTTTACACGCACACGTATCTGAGCTTAAAAATGGTATGGAGCTCTAAACGAGAAACTTTACGTGCGTTTATGAATAGTTGTCGATAAAATCAAAATTACTTGTTTTGAAAGGGAAATTGCCGAAGATGGTTTTTTACACGTTTAGCGTAGATGTATATGCATGTAAAAAATCACAGCTAATACACTGAAAATAAAATTTCGTAAAAGTGCTACGAAAAACTTTCGTAGTCTCAGTTTTTGTACAATGTACGAAACTTTCGTTCATAATATGAACACATTTTTCACAACGAAACAATATTTTACGAACCACACGTAAATATAACGAAAGGACTTTCGTAAGGTATTTTTTCAGTACAGTTTACGAAATCTTACATTTATTTTACGAAACACATTCGTTGAGCACTGAACAAATCTCTGTACGAATAATTTTGTATATTGTAGGAAGGCATTCGTAATATTTACGTATGGTTTCAAAATTTACGAAATATACAATTCTGCATTCGTACAATTTAGTTAATACTTTCGTATTAAGTACTAATGCAGAAACATGCTTTTTAAATTCGTACAACATACGAATATTTTCGACAATTTACTAAATTTTCGTCAGTTTAATATTTCAACATATTTTTATGTATCGCGTGTCATTACTCGTACTGCGGAATTACTTGGCTGCTGTGAGACGTATAATATAATTTTAATCTTTTTAAAAAGGGATAAAAATACAATACAAAATTAAATATTAAAGCTGTGGATATACTATGCTTTGAAGCATACAATGTTTTTAACATCGCCTAGGCTGCGCCTTGCGCTGCAATGTGGGACTTGATAAATTGGCAATTTCATCAGTTACCTATCAACGGCAAGCCTAAGCCAGGAGCACTACTTAATGAAATGAATGAAAAGTAAGTACATGTATGCTTTTTCACTAAAACTTACTTTTCAGACGCCTTATAATTTTCCTTTAATTTATAGTCGTCAAGGAAACAAACATCGATGAAGCTGCGAATCTGTCAAGTATCCCTACATAAAAATATTATAATGTTTAAGAAAGTAAAATCAGTATTTTTTGTATTCTTTAATATTTTATATCTTATTATATTTGACATTTTGCATCAATATACTTCATTGAATGAAGCCCAAGCAATAAACAAAATATGTAGTATAGAACCTATTCGTATGCATATAAATAAAAGACTTAAGTTTTATTATAGGTAAAATAATCTTTTTTATTAATTTTAAACTATAGTGTAGTCATAAAATAATTTTTCTTCTTTCGTAGAATGTATGATTAATTTTATTATTAACACTATGAAAAACATGACTCAAATTATACCACAACACTTTCATTATATTTTAATCATTAATGTTAAGCGTTTTTGCAAAACATTTTGTTAAACAAAAACGCTTAAAATTAACGATAAAAACAAAATAAAAGTGTTGTGTTATAATTCATAGTATGTTTTTTACAGTGTGGAGAATGAAGGCAATCGCACTTTCTACGAAACAAGCGCAGATTTTACGAAGATAATTTCGTTAAATATACGAATTATTTCTGTGCATTTTACAAAAATTTCGTAAAAAAATAAGAAATAGCACGAAATTCTTCAATAAATAGTACTAAATTCGTTAGTAAATAGTGCGAATACATTCGTAAAATGTACTAAAGATCTGATGCCTCATATTTTCATAGTATGTACGAATATGGTTTTGTACAATCAACGACGTAAGATGTACGCAAGTTTTCGTTATATTTACGCAGATTTTATTTTCAGTGTATCTTCTTAATTTATTACAACCAAAGTTATGTAAATATTAATAATTTGCCTCTAATACTAACCAAAGTGCAAACACGCCTAAAAATTCGAAAATTCATGCTTTTTTAATAGGCTAGATATCAATGTTCGCAACTGTATATTGCAAAATACAAATGTCATTTGACTTATTGCATGTGAATTTGTGGTTGCCGGACCAAACAAATTGTATTTATCTACTACCTTTCGAGATTTAATTTTATACGGTACATTTTAAATGATTTTACGTTAAATCTCGTCAGAGGGCTAAATCTGCATTAAATCTCATAATGGAGACATAGTATCAGCGACAATTTTCGAATCGCTATCGCACTTTTTGATGCATGATATGAATGTTGTTTCATCAAAAAGAACCTCCCCCTGATGTGAGTGAGTGATTGTGGTGTTTGAGGGGACACCTTAGGCAATGTTTCGCACATTTTATCATAAGGAATATCCTTATATTGCGTTAATGTATAATTTTTGCACGGTAATTACGGGATAATAGTAATGGATTATCTCCTTGGGAAACCAAAATGGGGAACATTCCTTTAGGAATGTTTGGCTTATTTTTGAGTCCCAAATACCCAAAGTTTGACCATTAAATTTCTGAACGCTCTGTATATATATTATATATTATATACTCAAAATAATGGACTGACTAATGTAGATATTTTTCATATGTAACAAAACAATATTGTTGATTAAATAAAGAAACTGAAGCGGGGTATTCTCTAAATATAACTGCAGGCTTAAAAAAAGATCGGCTACATTTTACTAAGGTTTGCTACATTTTTTGCTACAAAATAAATGCAGTGAGTGGCAACACTGCCTATAACTGAAAATCGCCAAAATGGCGCTTATCGCGATTGGTTCTGGAAACATTTTCTTCAATACAGCAAACCCGTAGAAATAGGCGGGGAAACTTTAAGACTAAAGTTAACAAAACGCAGATTTTTTCGGATTTCGCCAGAATATCCCTTCGTAAACAACGTTCGTTTCTTAACTTTTTTTAATGGAAGAATTTTCCAGAAATGGCCTGGCACGGTGAGGACAAATGTAACATAAATAATTTAGATCTTATTGCGGATTTCGACATAATATAGATTTACTAAAAATGTTTGTTCCGGAACTTTTCTTTGCAAGCGAAGAAAGCCTGATTCTTTAAACCAGAGACCGTAACCGTTATGATTTTTATAATAAAAATCAAAATTTAATCGTTTTGTTTTGATTTTTATTTTTTCGGTAATTTTTAATCGTTATTTTATGGCTTTTATTTTTTCGATCATTTTAATCTTTATTTTGTGATTTTTATTTTTTTGAGTATCTTTAATCGTTACTTTATGATTTTTATTTTTTAGATCATTTTTAATCGTTATTATATGATTTTTATTTTATCGATCCTTTCTAATCGTTATTTTTGTGATTTTTATTTTTTCGATCATCTTTAATCAGGGACGTGAACCGGATGAAAAATTTGTTTGGTTCGGTTCAGCGGTTCGAACCGTTTTTGCACTTTTGGATTGGTTTGTCAAAGCGGTTTTTTTGGCCTTTGAACCGGGGTTTCGGTTCGGTTCAACGGTTCGAAAAACAAAACAAGTTTAAGTGTCAAGTGTCAAGTGCAACACACACACACGTATGGTAAACAAACATGATGGGTATGCGCTTTTTTGCACTTTTTCTTTAGAAATGTGGTTCTCTTCGTTTCTGCCCTGGTATCTGTATTTTCATTACCCACTCCACAGTGGCGTTAAAGGTTCAATGCAGCCGCCCCCTGTCTATTTACGCATGCGCATAAGCATACGCAAAAATTAAGTTTTATTTTCTGAGCAAAAAATAAAACTCAAGAAATAACAATTATTTTCCGAGCAAAAAATAAAACTTAAAACGTAGCGATTATTTTCTGAGTAAAAAATAAAACTCAAAATAAAATGATTAAACTTGATTTTTATAAGTAAAAATTAAAAAATAAAAATCAGTGCCGCTGAATGTACTCCGAGTAATAAGAAATATATTGGTTTACTCCTTATGCACGTAGGATTTCCCTTTCCGCGTGATTTTTTGGGTTGAAATTTCAAAGGATAATCGTTATTTGCGGTCCCTGGTAAAAACCCTGATTTACTACTTTTAATGATGCTACTTCTTATAGTCAGAATATTTTGAGAGTGGTATCAAAGCAACTTTTTCTCGACAAATGTTCTGATAGTTGCTCTTACTTAATTGGAGCCTTCTAAAATTCAATGTCGTCCTCAGTTTTACCCTATTGGCTCCACTTTTCGAGATAGTGGTACTTGAAACTTTGCTTAAATTTTAACTATTTTATAAAAAAGTCCCTGAGTTTTGAAGATATTTTACTAAAATTTTGCACATAACCGTTTTTTACTATTACCCTAACTATTCCATAAAATCATCGAAATAAACAGGTTAAAATTTAGTATAGGTTCGATTTAACATATAGCACGCGTTATAGCGCAAAAACACATATCTGAGTAATCAGTTGTATTGGGGCTATACGTTAAAGTGTACCCATTTCGATAGTTTTAAGGAATAATTAAGGTAATATTAGAACACCGTTATGTGCAAAATTTTAGTAAAATAACTTCAAAACTGTGGGAGTTATTTATAGAATAGTTTAAATTTAATCAAATTTTCAAATACCGTTATCTCGAAAACTGGAGCCAATCTGGTAAGACGGGGGGATGCCATTGAATTTAGAGTGTCCCAATTAAGTGAGTTCAGCTTTCCAAATCTTTGCTCAAAATTTACAACTTGAACAACGTAATTTGAACCCGCTTATTCTTTTGTTTTCTATTTCATGTTTATTCCTCGTCTAACTTTTGAAGCACAAGAGGAAAATGAATTACAATTATATTAATCGATTTACTAAGAGAATACGAATAAAATGATATATAAAACATACGTGTGCTCACAAATTTAAAATGTTTATTTTTTTTTTTTTGGAGAGTGTACCTAGTTTTTAGATTTGCCCATATATATATAAAGTCACCGGGTTCCGCGAAACTAATTTTGATATGAATAAGCAAGGCGGTCGGTTTGGGTTGCACACAGAAAGAAAAGTTCTATAGACAGCTTGACCGAGACGCAATTATCTATTTTCAAGTATACATATCGTCGCCTGGGTAAAAGATTGTCGTATGTTAATTTCGGCAGGTTGTGGGAAATCGCGATTGAAGTTTGGAATGCAATTTCTCAAAAACGCAAAAATAGATTTTCTCCAAAGTCTCTGAAAATGTTACTAGTTCACAAACTTCTTAAATTATTTATTTCTTAATGTTAATTGTTAATTAGTTTTGAGTTTATGAAGGATTTTATTTAGTAAAATTTTGTCGTGAGCGTCATTTGTCCACAATTTGGTAGCCACTTTGTATGAAATACGACAAAATGAGATCCAAATTTTTACCAAATTAACGACAATTTTTACTCAATATCTCGGAAACTAAAGGAGATATCCATAAATGGAGAGCGCCATTTTTAAGATATTTATTATTTTAATATGGCTGCATCACTTACTAAATTTTTATTAAAGTACCGAAAAAATTGTAGTCAATATCTCGGAAACTAAAGGAGATATCTAAAAACTGATAACACCAATCGAAAGACCTTATATCAATATATATAACTGCATCTAGAACTAAAAACCGTCAAAATGGCGCTTACGACAATCTTTTACCCAGGCGACGATATGTACTCGTAGTTGGTATGATTGCCGTACTGAGTGCGATAAGAGCGTTGAGCTTGCGCTAGACAGTTTTTTTCTGACCGGTATGTGTTGTTGGCCGCTGTAGCCAAAGGGTTATATACAACTTTCCACAAGGAACGTGGTGAATCGCCAAATGAAATGTTTGTAAATCACCTGAAAGCTTTGTCAGATTATTTTTCACACATTTGAATCTGTGTCTTTGAAAGAGTTTTGGGTTAATGTTAATAACGGGGACAGACATCTGGTATATCTTCGTAACATTTCAAAAATACCATATGTATGTCACCAAATACACTACGTGCGTAGAAATAATACAACTTTCCGAGGTTGTAATTTTGTCTTATTATCCATTGTGAATGGACATTTCGCCCTGAACATACCCAAAAATTACAGATGTCAGCTGCTCATTTAATAGAAAAATAATTTAACTTTTCACGCGATTGAAGCCAACAGTTTATACCGTAAGTTTTCATGCAATATATATATAAGCAATTTTTGAAATATTTTTGAATTTTTATTCCTATGTGTTGTTCTTCAGAAACATATGATTTGACACTGAAATACTAAGTTAATGTCTGTCACTATGGTAGTATTTTAAATACCACAATAAATTTACCAGAAAGCAAATACTAGATGTCTGTCTAAGGTATACTCAAAGTGAAGATCAGAATGTTTTGCTATGAAATGTCTTTTTAAATTTGTCGCACTTGCATGCCTTCAACTCCGCTTTATCTCATAGCTCATATCTCTTTAATTTGGAGAAGCAAGAAGAAAACTCAACAGCGTACATATATTGCATTGATTGAACTAACTCTAGTTAATTTACTTAAGCCACTGCTCAAAGCCAAAAGCTTATCCTCGGGGTTTTAAGGGGAAAAATTAGGTAACGAAAGAACAGTTAGTGGAAAGTTGGGGTAATTGTATGTATACTTACTATGTAAAAAGCTAGGTATGTACATATATGTATATATTAGGGTGCGGGGATTATTTCTTTGTACTCCCACCGCGCAATTTTGTGAGAATACCTAAAAAAATTTCCCTGATAATATGAGTGCCAGGGCGTGCAAAGATTTCCCGTTCAAAATACAACAAAACATCTCTATGGCTCACTTACAATAAACACAGAATTCTTGGAAGCACAACCCCCAAAATTTTCATAGCAAGTGTGGTCTCAGTAAAAACCAACAGGGCAAAAATGGATCGTCATTCATGCACTGCTTTCTGCATTTGCTCATCTGTAGGTTTGTATCCTTGTTCGTTTGTTAGTTTGGGGTTGGAGTGTTTTGCGCCATTCTGAGAACGATGTTGTAATTGGTATTGACGTTGTGGACGTTTAGCTCAGTAACTTAAATTTATTGAAGACCCCTGTATTAAAGTACCGCTTAAGTACATTAAGTGTTGCTAAGTATTTTCTATTCAGTTTTTATTTACAGTAAACCCCGCACCATTTAAACACATAAACAAAATCTTTATAAAAAATCGATAAAGCAATGCTATGTAATATTTTCAAGAATTCAATCCTTTAAATTCATTGATTATCCATATTTATACATACATACAGGTTGGATATATCTATCATTTCGGACCAAATTCAAAATGATGTTGTTTGCCACTTGTGCTTATTTATTAATTTTTAGGATTTTTCAATAAAAACACAATTCATTCCCTAACAAATATTATATAAACCTAAGCTTAAAATTTTTTAGAACGATAAAAAAAAATTCATCAAATTTTCATCAAATATCAAACTTTTTTCTCAAAAGTGTTTATACCCCATTCAGTTTTAGTGTAATAATGTGCAAGTTTCAAGTGGCTAAAAATTACCGTTGATTTTTTAGAATTGTTTTTGCCGAACGTGTTGTGAGAGCACTTAAAAGGGGAAAATTATAAGTGAAATGGTAAATGGGGTACAACAAATTTAGGTACTTAGACGGGTTGGGTAAATAAGCGGGGAGGTACTTAAGAGAGGGATTTTCTTCAGATTACATTAAAATATTCACGGTGCCCAAAAATGTTGGTTACTAAAGCGGGTACTTAAGCGGGGGGGTACTTAAGCGGGTTTCACTGTATTTACTAGTGAACCCTTATGGCGTTAAAACGCCCGAAATTGCAATTGAACAACCTAAAAAATATTCGAAATGTTTGTCAGAGTGATATGCGATCCGGGTGCCATATATCACCTAAATCTGGGTAACCATTTCTGAGTGAAGACAGGCATTGTGTCGGTTTTAAATTTCATCAAAGTTCAAGTCTCCCCGTACCGATAAAAAGTTCTAAATTCAAAAAAATAAAACTTTATCGCACATCCGCAGGCCAAGATTTGTAATTTGATCTCCTTTTTTTTAATTCGAAAGACCGGTGCAAATCTAAGGTTAAAAAAAAAAATACCTTCTCGTATAGTTCATATACGTAGTTAGATCAATATGACTTTACGACAAGGTGGAAAGCCTAATTAATTCATAAATTTCTTTCGTTTCTCATATTTTAATATTTCATATAACCTTTGTAATAGTTAACTTAGTTCGACTTTTTAAACAGGTGGTAGTCCTCTTAAAATAATTTTCAAACTATTCAATTTTTAAACTTCTTTGTCTGACACCCATATTGTGATACATACCGTCGTTTAAAATACAAAGCCGCGTATCGTCGTTCTGCATTTTGTTTACACGCGGGTTTGTACTCTAAATGACGATATGTATGTATGTATTTCTGTTATCTAAATGCCTTAACTCAAGTTGAATTTGCTTTTTTAAAGATATGGCAACCCTTCTAAATATATTTCAGAAGTAAAGTCTTTTCAATCCCATTTCGATTGATACCCATCTTTAAATAATTCAGCAAACTTATTAAAAAATGTGAATGTTACTTTTTAAGCATGTGGCAAACCCCTTCAGACATTCAAATTGCTCAAACTAAAGATTTCCTAACACTACTTCATTTGACACCAATATTTTTATATTCCACATACCTTATGGACAAGTTAACTAAATTCGACTTTTGCAACAAGTGGCAAAATATTTTCAAATTACTCCCTTCCTCAACCCCTTTCGGCACTTACATGGTGATATATATTTCTATTAGCTAATTCCCCGCATTCAAATTGAACTTGATTTTTTAACCTGGTTGCAACTCTGTGTTAAGTTAAATTTATAAATAAAGCTTTTCAAAACCATCCCGATTGATATCCATTTTGTAATAATTGATTTATTTTTTTAAAAGGTTGCAATAGTCCAAGGCTTTTAATATATACATACCATATAATTGAAATTTGTAAGTAGTTGGCAACTCTCTTCGAAATTATTACTTTTAAACGCGTTGCAATATTTTACTTAATAAATATATATGTATAACCCAAAAACCTTTTTCAGAAGAATGCATTTTTTACATAAAGCGATGAAGCTGGAATGCAAAGTGGTATTTTAATCTCTAAATTAAGGGGGTTCCAAGGAAGATGTGGAGCTATCACACTCAAATAACATACATTTACTCAGTAAGTACAAATACAGTGTTTAGATGATATCATACTCGGTATTTAGTGACAAAATTCGTAAGTACATAATACTTGGTTATTTACTATAACATAATATGTTAAACACTTTTTTAATATTTAGTAAATACACTATCACTAGTATAAAGAATGCAATCACGTACAATGACTAAAATCCGTTTTGTTTTAATTTTCCTCGAGAACCCCCACCTACGCCCATGCTTAAATCTACATTTGTTGCTTTTTAATTATCGACACTACAATTTTTTATTTTTTTTTTCTAGGATCAGATGAGTTTAACCCTGAAAATATGATCGAAAAAATAAAAATCATAAATGATCGAAAAAATAAAAATATCAGATTACCGATTATTTTCATAAAATATCGATTAAAAATGATCGAAAAAATAAAAATTATAAAATAACGATTAAAAATGATCGAAAACATCAAAATCAAAGAATAACGATTACTTTTGATCAAAAAAATAAAATTCAACAATTTATATTGAGCTCGAGGCCGTTTTAAATGAAAATTTTTATTGTGGAAAAGCAACAAT
>NW_023458557.1:12740334-12759713 GCF_013731165.1 Rhagoletis pomonella | reverse complement strand
AAAAATAATAATTTTTTTCTTAAAAAGTAGGCCATATTTTACAAAATTGCTAATAACAAAAGTTATTTATAATTGCGTAAGCAGTCCACAGAAAAAAAATCAGATCGATTCGTTGAATTTTGACCCTAATTCCATAATGTCTTGATTTGGGACCAGTGTGCGCTGTCGCAATGGATGGCATGTACTTTCACTAATAAAATGCGCGTCAGCTTCGGCAGCCGTCGGTTTGAAAAATTTTCATTTTGCCTTGCTTATGATTTTGATCAGTGGCACAAGTCAAAGCAAAAGCAATATCTCTGCTTTTGCAAGTCGTCAACAGTGGGAGTCGATGAAATAGAAGTTTTGCTTTCACAAGCCGTCAGCATTCCCGTTCATTAGTCGCAGTTGCAGTAAAAAAGAAACAAAAGAATGTATACAGAATGTAAACAAACACAGGGTTGCAAGGAAAAAAAGTTGAACGAGCTCAAAGTTGGCTGGCGACCAACTTTGTTGAAAGCGATTAGTTAAAAGGCCGTTCGAACGAGGCGATTTTTGCTTTCAACTAAAAGTTGCCTGAAAAATCGCCTCGTGCGAAAGCCCTATAAGAAGCATCGAGTTCGCATTTTTCGTGTTGCTGCTGTGGCTATTCGTTTTCGTTTTAAAATATGACAGCAGAAGTAACTGGCGAACTGCGAATTTCTTTTGCTTCTACTTCCGTACTTTTCAATAAGCAAGCATTAGCAAAATGTCTTTGCTGATAAGCAAAGTGTGACTATAGATGTGTTAAAATAAGTAACTCATTTGATATTTGTGTTTCTCTCCATTTAAAATATCATTTTTTTTTTAATTATTAGTTCAGAAATATTGGGTGTATTCGAGCAGTGTGTGGCAGTGGTATTTTTTATGAGAGCATCACGTTCAACGCGAAATTTTGGACGACTCTGCCTACATCAAGCGTTTGAGGCACAAAATTTTGGCAATCAGTGTTCATCATTGGCAAATTAAAAGCGACATAAACTTTTTACTGCTTAATTTCTACAGCATTTGAGAAGACTTTCAATTAGGCATAAGCAACATAACGACAAGAAAGCAACAAGGTTTCAATATTGCGGTAATTACTACGTAGCTCGAACATACCCATGATCAATCCGTATGGATAAATTGCATGTTTTTATTGGGCACCTTCAAATGGAAATGGTTAAGTTATCTTTACGAATCATAAAATTACCTTTAAAATGGCATTAAATCGTTAGTGCATATTTTTGCATATTTTGTAATAAATGCATGGTTTTCATGTTTTGCAAAAAATGTCTGTTTTCACATTTTATTAATTTTAGTATATTTTACAATGAATGCATGTGGTTTTTTGTTGGATTTACAACCATTTAAATTTAGTTCGACATCTCTTGGCAAAAAAACTACCTATAATTTTTCCCGAAATATTCATGTGAACCACTGTCAATGTCTATACACAAGATTGTAACTGTCTTAACTTTAAACTAATCTTATACATTAATACGTATTGTATTTTTAAATAAATTGTTGTTGTTATTTTTGTACTCGCAATAAAATATTAGGAACATATTTTTAATTGCATATTTTACTTATTAATAGCGCATATTATTTTTGAATTTTAAGTACATGAGATTCCTAGCCCAAGTAATTATAAATTTCCTATACGTATATTGAAATAGAGTATATTTGGCTTTGCTGCCTTTATGCGCATTTAAGATACCTACCCCAAAATGCGCATCACCGGCATCATCTTTAAAATGTACGATAGATGCAGAACAACGAAAACGGCTATCATTTTATGTAGTTATAGAGATAATAAGATACCATCGGGAAAATATTTCGCTTGCAGTAGTTTCTACGTGGTAAGTGCTCCTCCATTATTTGGTTGCACAGGGATACGGACGGATACCTTTCTCATTGAAGTAGTAAAGAAAATTCGCTTAAGTGCTTTTTTCGGTTAAGCGCACACGTTTTTCGTGCGAAGAAGGTTGGGCAGCTAAGCAAAATATACTGTAGTATGCAACAACGGAGAAAAAGTGGTTACGAATTAGTATATTTTGTGTTACATAATTTAAAATGGATGGCCGGAATAGAACTGCCAAGAATTAAGTTTAAGGTACTGACTATACACTGAGATTATTAAATAATGGTTTTCGTCAAATGTTATGAAGATTATCTGACACTATTATATTTTATTTTACGATCAGCGCGTGGTTGAATCCTTTACAACAGCGGGGCTGTCTTGTATATATGAAATAAATGTGGAAAGCAAACTACTGTGAAAAGTATCCAAAACAGATTTTTGAGATTAAAAGAAGGAATATGGAGCTGAGTAAATATAAATAGAGTCTTCAGTTTCATTCTTCCTTTTTTCGATTTCGTTGATCATTTGCCTAACCCAAAATATCACCAGCATTAATTACATACTATAGAGTAGGAGTGTCCTTATTTATTTTACGTAGTGATAAGCTTCGACATACTTATTCCTGTGATGTTTAGCGAACGCAGGATAGATGAGCCTGAGAGCTAGTGGAAAGCATAATGAGGAAAGCATCTCAAGTAATTTCACTAAAGAACAAAGTCTTCTAATGATGCAGATAGATTAAGTAGAAGGCAATTATGTAATACTAAAAATGAAGGATCCAATCGCGCTTCAAAATTCCAACTAACTAATCTCGTGGATCCCGCTAAATCTTCTGGATTGCAAACACCTCGATGCCTCGATGCATCGACTATTTATACATCGAGTGGAAAATTTTCGATGCATCGAGGCAAAACATCGATAATTTCGATGCATCGATGTTTTTTCGGCATCCCTAGAGAAACTGTTTCTCATGCCAGAATACACTCGGAGGTTTGCCATTGCCTGCGGAGGGGCGACCGCTATTAAAAAAAAAAACACTTTTATTTTCTTTTGTATTTGATGTTAGTCAGAACCTAGGCTGGATCCCAGACCTTGCGGAATGGTAGCGCGTTCTCCTAACCACTGCACCAGAGCTACCGCTTGCATGTATAAATCTACTATCAAAAACAAATTTTTCACCGAAGAAATTATATACGTGCCCACGAGTTTGTTACTACGCCGCAAATATTAAATGATACTCCACAACCAACGGAAAGTTACCAAATGAAATTAAAAGTTACTAAGTTACCAAACAGGAAAAAAGTTACCATTTTTGGTAACAAATTACCAAATGGGCATGATTTCAGATTATCGCATGGAAGACAAAACTTACACACATGTAATCAGGGTTGCGTTTTTTTGAAATCACAAATCCACAAATCAAATTGAAAGTTGCATCAAATCCTAAATAGATTTTATTTTTGATTTGATTTGTCGACCAATTGATAAATAAAATTTAATTGTGATCTATTCGTCAACCAAATAAAAACCCCAATTTATTTGTGATTTGATTTGTAAACCAAAGAAGAATTAAGATTTTTTTATTATTTGATTTGTATAGCGAGTTAATTTGATTCGTGATTCTTCAACTAAATAATACTTTTTTATGCAATGCAAATACGATTTTCAAGTACTTTCCAACTTCCAGTTCTACGAGAAATGGTACTAACCAAGTTTGTAATTAATTATAATACTTCAAAATTTTTGGGATTATTTCGGTATTTTCGAGACTTTTCGGATTCTCGAGACTATATCGGTATCTTTGGGACTACTTCGTGATTTTCTGGACTAGTACCGGATTTTCGGGACCATTTCAGAACTGTCGTTATATTTATCGATCTTTATATCGATAAATTTATCGATTATGCAATCGTTATATTTATCGCTATGTTTTATCAATATTGTTTTCGATATATATATAAATATATTTGTTGTTTTCGATATATGCATCGACATTGTTATCGATATATTTGTCGATATATTTATCGATATTGTTATCGGTATCTTTATCTATAATATTATTGATATCTTTATCGATATATTTTCTCGATATCTCAATCGATATTGTTATTGATATATTTAATCTATACATAGTTTAAAGGAAAGTCGAGATTTTTTGTACCCGGTAATCTCGAAAACTACTGAACGGATTTTGACGAGATTTTCTCTAATATACTCTGTATCGACAGGAGAGTGACCTTTTTGACTTACAATTTTTATAGGGTTACCACCTGTCTATAAAACTATAAGATCGGAACCGTTCGTTGGATTAGAAAAGATGAGGTGCCAAATGAAAGGGATTGGCCTCTAGAAAAGCACTAATGTTTTTTTTAATAAGGTTGCCACCTGTTACTCAAATAACTATATTCAATCAATTATCAATAATTTTTTAGTAGGTTTGCAACCTATTTAGTTGTCAATCGTATCTTATTTAATATCTATCACATTCAACTGGATAATTGCAATGAAATTCAATAAATTTGAGAGTTTTAACTATGAAATATGA
Organism: Rhagoletis pomonella; assembly: GCF_013731165.1. NCBI lineage: Eukaryota > Metazoa > Arthropoda > Insecta > Diptera > Tephritidae > Rhagoletis > Rhagoletis pomonella. The sequence goes on along the minus strand of NW_023458557.1, from coordinate 12,755,310 downwards.
CGAAGTTCTAAAAGATCTCTGCGTGAGTGCACATTTCAGGAAAAGAAAAGAGAAATTACTGAAAATTTTTTTAAAATGTTGGAATTATTAAAGGAAATATTTTAATGGAAAACAAAAATATAAGTAAGAATCTATGTCCTAATTTAAAAAAAAGTGACTTTTCATTATTTGTTTGCAAAACGAACTGACCTATTTGCATAACCTCAAAAATTTTCTGATTTATTTCCATTTATGATTTAATGTAAGCTTTTACAATTTTGTTAACTTTCGGCAAACAAAATGGAAATGGAAATGGATAAACTGGGATGTAATGAGTTGATCTTATTTTTTACAAGAAAAACAGTTTTTTCTGGGCTATCATGCTATTACAAAAGGCGAGATGTTTGTAGTTTGTCTGATTGGATGTTCAAAGAAAGAAAGACTTTCTTCGGTTGTCAACCATGTTGAAAAACAAATTTGGTGCTGTTGATATTTGCGAAAGTTTCATGAAACTCTTTGAAGAAAAAACGCGTATTTTTTGCAATTATTTATCAAAAAAAGACGCAAATTATGGAGTTGTTATCCCGTTTCTTACTGATGAAGTTGTTTTAGAAATCAAAGCCAAGTGTGTCGACCAGCAGCCGCATTCTAACTTTCGCTATCGCTTAAATATGCTAAAATTTGGCTATCCCCAAAAATTGCGGTTCTGTCCTCCCTTTCGCTAAAAATAACTTAGCCTAAATTTTAGTATTTTACCCGGCCGCAGGTGGCGCTGTACAACAACAGCAGCTGTCAAAATTTGGTTATATCTTAATGGTGGTAAATAGTCCATTTTAATGGTGATAAATAGTGAAAATGGAAGTATGTGATAGCAAAAAAAATACCAGCCTCAATTTGGATTACATTTCATCTCCTGTAGCATAGCTATGTTACAAAGACACTCGCGCCAATTCGCAGCCTTGGCAAAAAGGCAAATCCTTGAGCGAATATACAGATTGCAATTTCGAAATTTTTTGCTTAAGGTGAATAGAGTTTTGAACATTGTTTTCGTAAATTGTTTCAAAACAAATCGTATTCTTTTCAGGAAGTTGCCAGCGGTTTTTAGTAAATGTGTTATAATGCAGCATTTGCATTCTGAATATAAATAACATCGGTGGACAATTTGGGAAAAAACTCAAGTGAAAATGAAAGGTTTCGTGAAGACTAACTGCTTTAGGAATCTTTCCTCAAGCTATATATCTGCGAGACATGTAGTAAATATTATTTTTTTTAATTAAGGGACTTCGATAATTTTGTTTTAATCCCTAGATGAAACCATTTATGTACATATCACCATACTTATTTTATTTATGTAGCTCAATCCCCTCCAGGTTGAGTATGGTAAGAAAATAATTTATTTCAAAACCAAGAAAATGGACAATGTTTTCGAGAACTACCTAAACACATATACTCAACATTTGAACTTAAAAAAAGTCTGTTTTACGAAAGCCAGGTCATGTTTTTACATGTTATTTACTGACTCTTCAACTTTTTTAACGGTTCCCATCCTTTCACATTAAAATAATGCTATTATAGCTGCTATTAATTTCGCACAGAAAAAGTAATCATTTAACCTAATGTGCAATACTAAGAAGTTATAAGCAAAAACAAAGGGCGAATTTTTATTCACAAAAAAATTTCATTTGTTTTTCAGAGTTCTGTTGAGAGGTCTGAGTAGCCCCCTGAGAGTTCTAACCAAAACTCTTATAAAGTTTTGTTGCCCGACCATTATTAAAAAAGTTACAAGTAAAAACAAGACGCGAATTTTTATTAACAAAAAAAGTTCATTTGTTTTTCAGAGTTCTGTAGAAAGTTCTGGATAGCCCTCGAGGGTTCTAACTAAAACTGCTGTAAAGTTTTTTTGTCAGATCAAAACTAAAAAAGTTATAAGCAGACACAAGGGGCGAATTTTTATTAACAAAAAAATTTAATTTGTTTTTCAGAGTTCTGTGTTGAGTTCTGGGTAGCCCCTCGAAAGTTCTAGCTAAAGCTCCTATAAAGTTTTTTTGTCCGACCAATAGTTAAAAAGTTATAAGTAATAACAAGGGGCGAATTTTTATAAAAAAAAAATTTCATTTGTTTTTCAGAGTTCTGCTGAGAGTTCTGAGTAGCCTCTCGAGAGTTCTAACTAAAACTCTTATAAAGTTTTTTTGACCGATCAACAGTAAAAAAAGTTAAAAGCAAAAACAAGAGGCAAATTTTTATTAACAAAAAAATTTAATTTGTTTTTTGAGAGTTCTGGCTAGATTTTAAAGAGTTCTAGAGTTCCTGACTGAAAATTGCAATAGTTCCGGGGAATTTCGGTTCGGACAACAAAACTTTATAAAAGTTTTGGTTAGAACTCTCAGGGGCTACTCAGAACTCTGAAAAACAAATGAATTTCTTTTGCTAATGAAAATTCGCGCCTTGTTTTTACCCTTAACTTTTTTGCTATTGGTCGGACAAAAAACTTTATAAAAGTTTTAGTTAGAACTGTCGAGGGGCTACCCAGAACTCTCAACAGCACTCCGAAAAACAAATGAAAATATTTTGTTAATAAAAATTCGTCCCTTGTTTTTACTTATAACTTTTTTACTGTTGGTCGGACAAAAAAACTTTATAAGGGCTTTAGTTAGAACTCTCGAGGGGCTACCCAGAACTCTCAACAGAACTCCGAAAAACAAATGAAAATATTTTGTTAATAAAAATTCGTCCCTTGTTTTTACTTATAACTTTTTTACTGTTGGTCGGACAAACACACTTTATAAGAGTTTTAGTTAGAACTCTCGAGGGGCTACCCAGAACTCTCAACAGAACTCCGAAAAACAAATGAAAATATTTTGTTAATAAAAATTCGTTCCTTGTTTTTACTTATAACTTTTTTACTGTTGGTCGGACAAAAAACTTTATAAGAGTTTTAGTTAGAACTCTCGAGGGGCTACCCAGAACTCTCAACAGAACAAGGGGCGAATTTTCGTTAACAAAAAATTTCATATGTTTTTCAGAGTTCTGTTAAGAGTTCTGAGTAGCCCCCTGAGAGTTCTAACCAAAACTCTTCTGAAGTTTTGTTGTCGACCCGAAATTCCCCGGACCTATTACAATTTTCAGTCAGGAACTCTAGAACTCTTTAAAATCTAGCCAGAAGTCTTATAAAAAAAAAAATTTTTTTAGTTAATAAAAATTTGCCCCTTTTTTTAGTTTTGTGACCTAGTGACCGATGTCCAGAACGTACTCTAATAATGGAGGGAATACTTTTCGACCCTTTTGAATGGCGGAAGCACTGGAAGAAGAGGAGAAGACGAACCCGAGTCACCAGTCTATGACGATGGATTGGATATCCCAGCGCCTGACTATGACGAATACGATTATGCTAATGAAAAGTAACAAAGCTTCTTGAGCTGACGGCCTGTCAGCTGAGCTATTCTATTATGCTGTCAAGGAGCTAATAAAGTGCATTACCGAGGACTGGATTTCAAGTGCACTCTGCCCAATCCTAAACCACCGCGGGATCAGCCTTCTAAGCATAGGTTGCAAGGTCTTATCGAATATATTGTGTGAAAGACTGAATACCACCGTCAATGAACTGATTGGGGCTTATCAGTATGGCTCTAGACCTGGCAAATCCACCATATACAAGGTATTCACAATACGCCAAATCTTGGAAAAGGCCCGTGTGAAAAGGATCAACAGTCACCACCTATTTGTCGATTTTAAAACAGCTTTCGACAGCGCTAAAAGGAGTTACCTATACGCCGCTATGTCTGAATTTGGCATCCCCTCAAAACTCATACGGCTGTGTAAAATAACGTTGAGCAATACCACCAGCTCTGCCAGAATTGGGAAAGACCTCTCCGAGCCGCTCGCCACTAAACGGTGTTTCGGACAGGGCGACTTCCTTTCATGTAACTCCATTAATCTGATGTTGGAGAAGATAATAAGGGCTGCTGACCTGAACCGCTCAGGAACAATTTACTACAAGAGCGTACAATTGCTGGCTTATGCCGATGACACTGACATCATCGGTAAAAAAAACCGCGAAGTTTGTTCTGCCTTTTCCAAGTTGGGCAAGGAAGCAAAGCGAATGGGTCTGGTGGTAAACGAGGACAAGATGAAGTATCTCCTGTCATCAAACAAACAATCAGCACATTCGCGCCTTGGCACCCACGTCACTGTTGGCAGTTAAAATTTCGACAAAGTAGAGAATTTCGTTTACTTGGGAACCAACATTAACACCGATAATAATGTTAGCATGGAAATCCAACGCAGAATCCCTCTTGCCAACAAGTACTACTTTGGACTGGGTAGGCAATTCAGGAGTAAAGTCCTCTCTTGTCGTACGAAAACCACACTCTATAAGTCACTCATCATGCCCGCGCTGGTATATGACGCAGAAGCATAGACAATGACAACATCCGATGAGGTGGCTCTTGGAGTATTCGAGAAGATGCGGATGATTTACGGGCCTTTAATCATTGGCGACGGCGAGTACCGTAGACGATGGAACGATGAGCTGTATGAGCTTTACAACGACATGGACATAGTGCAGCGAATTAAAATACAGCGACTCCACTGGCTTGACGATGTCGTTCGAATGGACACCGACGCTCCAGCTCTGAAAGTATTCTGGCTTCATTTGGCATTTCCAGTTGGCGTCAGTTGGCACAGAAAAGAAACGGCTGACGTGCTTTGTTGAACTCGGCCAAATGGTACCGATTAATTTGGGTTAAAGTCTCACACTGACGGGCCTAGGCTTTCTCCTTGTAAAAGAAACATGCGCAGTAAAAAGTTAACTATTTAAAACGACGAATAGTTTTATATCAAATTTTGTGAACTTCTGTTTATGTGGTTTTTACAACAAATTTACCTCTCTTAGTTATAATAATTTTAAGCTATAATAAACAATTTTTAGCAAGTAACTTGTTGGTTTGGATTTCTTTTTTTTATACTCGAGCGCACTTGTGCACAAGGGTATATTAATTTTGTTCACATAACGGTTGTTTGTAACAGCCAAAACGAATCGAGATAGATATAGACAAATGTATACATAAATGTTCAGAATGAATAGAGAAATCGATTAAGCCATGTCTGTCTGTCCGTCCGTCTGTCCGTCTGTCCGTCCGTCCGTGTACATGATAACTCGAGCAAAAATTGAGATATCTCAACGAAATTTGGTATGTAGGTTTCTGTTAATCCAAGGTAGGTTGGTATTGAAAATGGACGAAATCGGACCATAACCACGCCCACTTCCCATATAACGGTAATTTACAGATATACGAAAACTGCGATAGTTTAGTAACTACTGAAGATAATTCACCCAAAATTGATATTTGCAATAATTTTCAGACGAAAAATAAGAATATTATAAACGCCCACTTATGGTTGCATGTGTATATCTTGGTAACCGCTGCACCGATTTCATCCAAACTTGGCACAGTTATTGGTCTTGATACAGCATACTAAATGGCCGAAAATTTTTAAAATCGGACAATAACCACGCCCACATCCCATATAACGGTAATTTTCGGAAATACGAAAACTGCGATATTTTAGTAACTACTTAAGATTATTCACTCAAAATTGATATTTACAACAATTTTTAGGCGAAAAATAAGAATATTACAAATTTTTGGAAAATGGGCGTAGCCACGCCCACCTATGGTTACATGTGTATATCTCGGTAACCGCTGCACCGATTTCATCCAAACTTGGTACAGTTGTTGGCCTTGGTACAGCATATCAAATGGCCGAATTTTTTAAAATCGGACAATAACCACGCCCACAGTCCACGGGGTAATTTAGAGAAATACGAAATCTTCAATAAATCAGTAAACATTAAAGCTAATTTATTCAAAATTGACGCTTGCAACAATTCTTTACCAAGAAATACGTTTATGGTAAAATTTTGGAAAATGGGCGTGGCACCGCCCACTTATGATCACATATATGTATATCGGTAACCGTTCTTCCAATTTGTACCAAACTCGGTATGGTTGTTGTGCTTGCCACATAAAAGCAAAGCGTTGAAAATTATTGAAATCGGACTAAAATTAAGGCCGCTTTTCATTTAACGGTAAATTTCAGAAATGCTTGAAACTTCAATATTTCGAAATTTAAGGACGCTCATTTACTCAAAATTGATACACCCCGGCTTACGGTGTAGCAGTAGCTTTCGGAAAGGTGAAAAACATATATGTATTTAATACTTGCGCCGGGTATTTAATGTTCGGCTCCGCACGAACTTAGACTTTCTTACTTGTTGTATATAGCATTATGTATTTGTATATATTGTAAGCAACCACTTCGTTGCTTAAGAGCGATTGTATATATTTGATGAATTCCTTAGCCACACTGCTCTAAAAATCTGAAAGTCCGGTACATACACAATATAAATTCAAGGCCGTATTTAAGAAAGGTCGCCTAACTTCGACAATTTTTATTGGATTGCAATAAATGAGCTATCTGTTTATTTAAAAATATATTAAATTTTAGATAGCACTACATATTTTGCATTTGTGGAAATTATCGATGGTCAAAATTTAAAAAATTAAGAGAAATATGGGTTTTTTATTTTACCCGATAAAAAATCCCAACAAGCCAAATCCGACAATAGATTATTAGATACCATTTAAAAGGCCTGTATATCTTTTTCTCAGATCATATTCGCTCTTTGAAATCGAAGAAAAAATAGTAATTCAAAAGCTCATAAATCTACAAAATCTTATTTTCTGATTTAATTCGACTGGTCGCGACCTCTAAATGACCTTCAAAAAATCTATTAAAATAGGCAATAATATTTCTCATAAAAACGAATAAAATTTTCGATGGGCACCCTAATGTTTATGTATCCATACATGTGTAAACGCATCTATTGTAGACGTGGTAATTTATTGACCTAACAAATTAAATACTCTGTATTTTCGTTTCTATGACCTTATCTTTTGTTAGGCACACGTATGTATATATAAAACAAGTTTCTGGGTTTCGGTCAATATAGTCATTTATCGCACAAACCAGGTGAAATTCGGGCTCACGCCCATGTTCATATTCATTCTCCGTGGTAATATTTACATACAATGAAGCACGAGAATACATAGATACATATCGTCGTTTAAAGTACAAAACCGCGCATCGTCATTCTGCAAAACCGCGTAACTGACATTTGCTGGCAAAAACTGGATTTGCTCACACAAGCTCTTAGCTCAATCCTTATCCATTCGTCCTGAAATATACTAGCCATAAATGCGATTGCTATATAAAAAAGATAACCATTTTGAAATATGAGTGTTTTTACTCTCTAGAAAATAATTTATGCAACCACAGATACGCGGTTTTGCATTTTGTTGATACGCGGTTTTGCACTTTAAACGACGATATGTGCATATGTATATATCTACTATCACTTCCTTCCGCATGCCGCTGATATAAAAACATGAGTTTAAAAACAAAAACGGAATACAACAACTTCAGTGTAGCAAGTGTAGACACAGTAAATATAATTATTGTGGCAAAATAATATTCTTACATACATATATGCAAGTTAAATGTACTACATATGTATTATACCAACAATAGGTATGCAGTTAGTTGGAACTGAATTTGATAAAGACGAAATTGTTGCCTAAATTTAGTTCACTTTCCTTTTAAGTTTACTTTCATTGGAAATTGATAAAGTATAACCGCTCTAATAAGAAATAATTCTTTGAACAACAAATAACACAGTGGTACAAAGAATAACAGAATACACCCGAAACATAACATAGTGCAGGTTGTAGGTAGGGTCGAATACAATATGAAAATATGTTCATTGTTGACCCTAAAGCCTAAATTTTTTATACCCGAGCGCACTTGTGCACAAGATTATATTAATTTTGTTCACATAACGGTTGTTTGTAACAGCCAAAACGAATCGAGATAGATATAGACAAATGTATACATAAATGATCAGGATGAAAAAAGAAATCGATTAAGCCATGTCTGTCTGTCCGTCCGTCTGTCCGTCCGTCCGTGTACACGATAACTCGAGCAAAAATTGAGATATCTCAACGAAATTTGGTACGTAGGTTTCCCTTAATCCAAGGTAGGTTGGTATTGAAAATGGGTGAAATCGGACTGTAACCACGCCCACTTCCCATATAACGGTAATTTCCAGAAATACGAAAACTGCGATATTTTAGTAACTATTGAAGATAATTCACTCAAAATTGATATTTACAATAACTTTTTGACGAAAAATAAGAATATTATACATTTTTGGAAAATGGGCGTAGCCACGCCCACTTATGGTTACATGTGTATATCTTAGGAACCGCTGCACCAATTTCTTCCAAACTTGGCACAGTTGTTGGCCTTCGCACAGCATACCAAATCGCCGAAAATTTTTAATATCGGACAATAACCACGCCCACATCCCATATAACGGTAATTTTCGGAAATACGAAAACTGCGATATTTTAGTAACTACTGAAGATTATTCACTAAAAATTGATATTTACAACAATTTTTAGACGAAAAATAAGAATATTATAAACTTTTGGGAAATGGGCGTAGCCACGCCCACTTATGGTTACATGTGTATATCTTAGGAACCGCTGCACCAATTTCTTCCAACCTCGGCACAGTTGTTGGCCTTGGCACAGCATACAAAATCGCCGAAAATTTTTAAAATTGGACGATAACCACGCCCACATCCCATATAACGGTAATTTAGAGAAATACAAAATCTTCGATAAATCAGTAAATATTAAAGCTAATTTATTCAAAATTGATGCTTGCAACAATTCTTTACCAAGAAATACGTTTATGGTAAAATTTTGGAAAAGGGCGGGGCACCGCCCACTTATGATCACATATATGTATATCGGTAACCGTTCTACCAATTTGTACCAAACTCGGTGTGGTTATTGTGCTTGCCACATAAAAGCAACGCGTTGAAAATTATTGAAATCGGATTAAAATTACGGCCGCTTTTCATATAACGGTAAATTTCAGAAATGCTTGAAACTTCAACATTTCGAAATTGAAGGACGCTAATTTACTCAAAATTGATACACCCCGGCTTACCATCTGCGGTAGGTTTCGGAAAGGTGAAAAAACATATATTTAATATTTGCGCCGTGTATTTAATGTTCGGCTTCGCCCGAACTTAGACTTTCTTACTTGTTATTTAAAAACCCGTTATTTTCGTACTTGGTACATTCATCGAAAAATGTACACATTATATCACGTCTTCTTATCCAAATTTTAAAATCAAACAAGGTTTGGAAAATGTTGTAATTGCCTAGTGATATACTCGTATTATATAACGTTTTCATTGCGCCATAAAATCTATTTTATGGGCGATTTTGGAGTTTAGCTTTAAACATTACTCATAAGCACGGAGTTTGCTATACATACGATTTTCGATAAACTCACTTTAAACACCATATCACTCTTAAAAACGTTAAAGAATAAAGCTTTGTACCACGTTTGTTTATTAGGAAAAATTGAAAAAGCAACAAAGTCTAAGTGGTAGAAGTTAAAGCAGCTATTTCGGAGATCACCACATCTCCTCATCAGACTTCTTTTTTCCCTGCTGAAGTCTAGAAAAAAGAAGTCTGATGAGGAGATGTGGTGATCTCCGAAATAGCTATATAACTTCTACCGCTTAGACTTTGTTGCTTTTTCAATTTTTCCTAATAAACAATCGTGGTACAAAGATCAATAAAAATATTAAAAGTAAAAGAATAAATATTTGGCGTTAAAATATTTTTCTAATTGGTTGGCCAAGCTTCTCCTCAATTTTGAGATGTGAGTTCTATTTTTGTGCCACAGATTGAGGCACCTACAAATGGTTTATGATAAGGTTTTTTCAATGCATAAATACTGTTCGTGCCCATATGGCAACTCTATTTTGCTTTGTTATTCCAATGGAATAAGGGAAAATGGAATGTAATTAGTAAGAAAGTAAAATGTCATTAGTTAACTTTCGTTTTTTATTTATCGTTGTAACCCGCTGTATAATTGAATAAACCGCATTTAAAATCGAATATAATCTGCTTTTATATCACCCGCTTTCGTGTAAACTGCATTTATTTGCGTACAATCGGACTTTTGTAATAATACGCTTTTTTGCTTTTGTACGCAACATGTGGTCCTTCGATCTGGATCGCGTTGATTAATTTGGATCAAAATACGGTCCTTAAAAACGTTTTAACAAGCTTGTACTGGCTTAAGAACATTTAAAACCAAGAGCAAAAACGCTTATAAATTGATTTCCACGCTCTCGCTTACATAAGTGCGGTTTTAAGCGCAAATTTCGTAACAACATTTACACGTGTGTGACATAACCCCAATTGTACACATCACGCCATGTCCAAAGTGAAGGTGCGTGATTCTGCATTAAACGCAATCAAACGATATGTTGTAATCAGCAAAAAATTATGGGTTGGCATTAGACAAAGAAGCAGTAGAAACGTATCTTCAGCTTCTCGAGGAGCAGTGGGTCAGATTCGCTGACGCTCAACAAGAAGTAGAGTCGTTGTGTGGCGAAGAAAGTGCGCCGGTTGAAGAGCAATCTCGCACGCAGGCAAAAGAGTGGTACATCACAGCGAAGGCGAATTTTAAATTGTCTTCAAGGTGAGGCGCTCCAACTTGTAAGCAGTCTACAGATTTGTGAAGGCAACTACAATGCTGCGTAGTTTCTACTCACCACGCGTTACAAGGTTTTGCGTGTCATCGTTGATGGTCACTTCAAAGCCATTTTTGCAATTGAAAAGGCATCTCGAGATACTGGTAAGGAAATTAAGCAAGTTTTAAACGCTACTATGCAACACGTTGGCTCGCTACGTGCTCTAGGTCGGCCTGTGGAGTTTTGGGACGATTGGCTTGTCCACCTTACCGTTTCGAAGTTGGCTTACGAAACCCGGAAACAATGGGAGCTGTCATTGGTGAGGGATGTTTTACCTACTTTCGAAGAGTTGGTCGAGTTTTGGAAACACCTGCGCGTTCGCTAGAGATGGTACCGACGAGTGGTGCGCTATCAACCTCAGCGCAAGGAGCGCGCCAGCTCAGCAAAACTGCGGCGAGAACTACAACAAACGTGCTCCATGCGATTGGTGAGCAACACACCTCCTCATCCATCCTAGTTGATGCAGGAGCCAGCCCACCCTCATGTTTCCATTGCAACGCCAAACACAAAATTTACGCCTGCCCAACTTTCCGTAAATTAAATGCTGCTGCCCGGTTTGTATTGGCCAAGAAACATAATGCTTGTCTCAACTGTCTGAGCAAAGGCCACTTTCAAGCAAAATGTCGCAGTTTATCAACTTGTAACATATGCCATCGCCGTCATCATACATTACTACACGGCTGCCGCGAAGATGACACGACCAGCGATGAGCTGAATATACATGCTGCTCCGTTCATAAAGCAGCAAGGCAATCTACTTGTGCAACAATCGACTACGTCATCTACAATCGATGACTCTACTACGGCGCGTATACATAATGCTAGCTCGGATGTACCGCATTCTGGTTGCGTAGCATCTCACGTCGCTGAAGCTGGCAAGGCCATTTTGTTGGCAACCGCAAAAATATATTTGCAAGATCATGTAGGGCGATGGCAACCTGCTAGGGTGTTGTTTCACAACGCTCACATGCATCCTTCGTGACAGAGGCCTGTATTCAACGCCTCCGTCTAAAAAGGAAACCTTCGGCAGCTCATGTCACAGGTATTGGTTCATCAGATGGCGGTAAATTTAAGGGTGAGACTATTCTTTCACTTGCGCCCGATCTCTTGACCAGCATTTCACAATCAACTCGCTTATTTTATCGAAGATTACAAACGATCTTCCCAGCGTTTGTGTACAGAAGTCGTCTTGGCCGCACTTACGAAATCTCGCTCTTGCTGATCAGCATTACGCCAAACCTGGTCCTATTGGTGTGTTAATAGGGATGGATGAGATGGATAAATTCCTGTTAACCGGTCTCTGCAAAGGGCCCCTGACACACCCATGGCGCAAAACACAGTTTTCGGTTGGGTACTTTTCGGAAAGGCCATGCGTTCATCCAGCCCAAGTGCGGGAGTTTTGTCCCTGCTCTGTGATGTGCAACTTATCCGAATGGTGAGTAAGTTTCGGGAGCTCGAAGAGTTTTCCCCCAAGCGATACTTAACTGTCGAAGAGGAGGCTTGTCAAGGTCATTTTCGCAAGTATTGTCGCCGCGCTGAAGACGGGCGTTACATCGTACGCCTCCCGTTAAAGGAATCCGTGCCTTTAGGTAAGTCGAGAAACATATCCCTAAGAAGTCTGCTAAGAATGGAAAAACGTTTCGCTGTTGATGAGGAGCTACGCCGTCAATACGCAGAATTTATGCAGGAGCTTGTAAATATGGGCCACATGGAGCTCGTAGGCAACGCTCAACCGCATAAAAGTTACTACATGCCACACCACGCTGCAGTAAAGAACACCAGCTCCACCACTAAACTGATAGTGGTGTTCAACGCCTCATGTAAAACCACATCCGGTTTCTCGCTCAACGATGCACTAATGATAGGTCCGCAATTACAAGAGGATCTGTTCTCTATAATGGTGCGGTTCCGGACTCATCGTTACGCAATAATGGCCGATGTCGAAAAAATGTATCGACAGGTATACGTGGCAGAACAAGATGTGGACTACCAACGCATAGTTTGGCGTGACGACCCAACCGAACCTATTCGGGACTATCGCATGCTTCGCGTAACCTACGGAGTCGCCGCAGCTTCCCACTTGGCCGTACGATCTCTGCACCAATCCGCTTTGGATGCCATCGAAGCGCACAAAGAAGCAACTGTTGTCATCATGCGCGACTTCTACATGGATGATCTTCTCACAGGCTCATTTTCTGTCGACAACCTTATGAAGCTACAAAATGACGTTACCATAGTTCTGTCTAACGCTGGCTTCGAGTTACGGAAGTGGGCTACAAATTGCGACGAGCTTAGGGAGAAAATACCGCATGCGTCAAAGCAAATTTCACATCTGTTAGCTGGCGGCGATGAAGTACGCACCCTAGGAATCATTTGGGCGACGATTGTTTATCGATTGCAGTGAATTTTACCCCACTGCCTGCAATTCTTACGAAAATAGTTTTTCTCTCAGATTCGGGTAAAATCTTCGACCCACTCGGGCTAATCGCGCCGTGCACTATACTCTCGAAAATTTGGCTCCAGCGAATCTGGCGAGCGGACGTTGACTGGGATGAACCGGTGCCCGCCAATGTCGCTGAAGAGTGGCTCTCTCACCGTCAGCAACTACCTAAACTCACGACTCTTAAGCTAAATCGTTGGATTGGTACCAGCGAAATCGTCGAGCATGCTGAATACCACGTTTTCACGGATGCATCTCAACGTGCCTACGCTGCGGTACCCTACTGCCGCACGCAACTACCTGATGGAACTTTTAAGGTGGTTCCAGACGCCGCGCGCGCGAAGGTCGCACCTTTAAAAAGTACTACTCTCCCACGTCTGGAATTGTGCGCAGCGCATTTAGGCGCCAAGCTTGTCAAGCAGGTTCAGTTGAGTTTCGGTTGGAATGTGAAAAATTTATACGCGTGGACCGACTCAACTATAACGCTCGCTTGGTTACAGAGTCACCCAAGTCGATGGTCAGTCTTCGTTGCGAATCGCGTAGCCGCAGTACAAGAAGTTCTAGCTCCTGAGTGCTGGAGACACGTCCGCTCAGAGCACAATCCAGCTGTTTGCGCGTCTAGAGGCTTGGCTCCGTCGAATCTACTCGCCCATTATCTTTGGTGGCAAGGGCCAAGTTGGTTAGCTGAAAATGACGATCAGTGGCAGCATCAAGCAACAGAAGATTTGGAGTTGCTGACAAGGCGTAACTCAAACATGAGTTCCGAATTACGAGCGACCAAATCCGCATCACACCTCACCCAAACTGCAGAAGATTGGGAACTATTGTCAAGGTATCATTGGTATATTAAACTCAAGAGAATTACAGCCTATGCTCTACGTTTCGTCAACAACTTATGAACAACTAGCAGTCAACGCACTACTGGCGCCCTCACCAGCAGTGAAATTCTCCACGCTGAAAATGCACTGGTAAAGTATATCCAAACTAACGCTTTTCCAAAGGAAATTACTTGTTGCAGGTTAACCAAACAAATACCATTACGAAGTCGTCTAATCCGTCTTCAACCATTTTTGGATGTTGATGGCATTCTCCGTGTGGGTTAAGCGAGTGAAATACCACTTAAAGCGTGCTCTCGGTAGCTCTTTACTAACATACGAAGAACTTGCTATGCTTTTAACGGAGGTGGAAGCTTGTGTCAACTCGCGACCGCTCTAATGGCACTCTGCTAGTGCTGATGATTTGGAAATCCACACTCCTGGTCATTTCTTGATTGGTGAGCCAATCAAGGTGCTGTCTGAACCTGACACCGAAAATTTCTCAGGGACGTTACATCAACGATGGCAAACCATTAGTGCAATGCGGCAACATTTTTGGTTACGTTGGCGAAACGAATATGTGGTCAACCTACAACAACGAGTTAAATGGTTTCGCCCCTCCTCGAACCTGAAAGAAGATGACGTTGTTATCATTCACGATTCGAATAGCCCACCCACTAAATGGCGACTTGGGCGTGTAACTCAGTGTCATCCTGGTGCAGATGGACTGGTACGTGTAGTAAAACTGAAGACGGCAGATGGAGAATTGGTGCGGCCTATTGCGAAACTGACGCTTTTGCCAACGCAAAATGATATACTTGCTTTGTAATATTTGTACGATCTTCATAGATACTTATGCAATTTTGAAACTTGAATTTAATTTCGAACTTATCCCAGTCGTTCAAGGCGGCCGGTATGTTCGTGCCCATATGGCCACTCTATTTTGCTTTGTTATTCCAATGGAAAAAGGGAAAATGGAATGTAAATAGTAAGAAAGTAAAATGTCATTAGTTAACATGCGTTTTTTTATCTATCGTTGTAACCCGCTGTATAATTGAA
>NW_023458557.1:12725052-12740324 GCF_013731165.1 Rhagoletis pomonella | reverse complement strand
GGTTAGCCCAATCAAGCTGAAAATTGGTATAATAAAACTTCACTGACCATGTGATACGAATTTAGATAGAAGTCAACCTTTTTGAAAAAGGTGTGAGCAGCAGGTACTCACGAAGTTTCATGTGTAAACATTCGACGGTAATCGATACCGAATAAAACGAAAATAAATTTAAGAACTTAGTGTATTATTTCCAGTAAGTAAGAGTAAATAAATCTAATTTTCACGGCTGAAAGCCAAAATTTCGAAATTTATCTCAATATCAGATATTTGTTTACTTTGGGTTGTATCCAGCGTTGCCAGGTTGCCGTTTTTAACGTCATTTGGACGTTTTTTGTACCCTGTTGACGTTTGGACATTTTTTTATGTAAAAAATTACGTTTTTTAAATTCCAAGTAATTTTTATCTGTTACTAAATCTTGTAAGTAGAACAGATTTTGAATTATTTTCTTAATAAATCTTTACAATCTTTGTGTTTTGCTGCACCTGCTTCCTCCAAAGGTTTTTTTTGGATTCTAGGACTAAGGATCCCTTGTTCAATAACTGGTTGTGTAAACACTTGAGGTTACGAGGCTTGCTGTAATGATGCAATTGCACATTAAAAGCCAAATCAGGTAGAGCCGATCTATTGCAGCATCAAAATAGCTGTGCAGCATAAAACGTCAGAAAAAAGTAGGCGACTTTTTTAACACTTCATTGAACATGTACTGAATGCAAAAAAGACTGAAATATTAGGTCCATTCAATAACTTTTCCAGTAAGTACTTGCAGCGAGAGCGTAAAATAAAAATAGAGAGTAAAATTGAGAGCAAAAGAAAATTTTCAGAAAAAGTTATTTAACGCAAAACTATTAAAACTTGCAACTTAAGCCATTTTGACACTTTCTGACGGTTAAGTTTTGGCGTAAGTAAAAATATATACAATAGATTTAAATTTTTTATCCATATTTTCATTTCACTAATTATGTTTACTCAAATCATCCTCTTAAACAGTTTGTTTACATTTGAGTTTGAAACATAACCTTACTTTTGGACTCCTGCAAATTCCTGCTAGTAAAATTTTTACTTGCGAGGATTTGCAGCTCTCTCGGGTTGTTACGCTCTCGAATTCGCTCCCTCTTGTAAATATTTTGGGTAATTGAATGCATTTTCAGTAAAAACTTGCAAGTACTAGTAACAATTCGTAACAATTTTTTGATATTGAATGGACCTATTGCTGTGCTCCTTCTTAGCAGAACGTAATTTAGCATTTTCGACAACCGAGCCCCTAACCAAATTTCTACAAAAAAATAAAATATTAAAAAACAACGCGATTATTTAGCCCCTTTAAACTTACACATTATTGCCCTGAAATTTCATCGGCTAAAAAATCTGAATAGAAAGGTGAAAATCTAGCTGAAAATTTGCAGATTGTTTATAATTTTGCGCAATTTTTGTGGATTTATATTTTGTTTGTTAATGAGCCTGGCTTTTATGGAAAAATAATAAACATTAGATAAATAAACGAAAGAGAAACAGCCAAAATCGATCAAAATGTTGATGACTTAATCAGCTGATCACAAGTGTATGTATAAAATGATTTTTATATTAACGATCTCAAACCAGTTTACAATGAATTTTAAATGTGCTCTATCGAAATTATATTTTAATATACCTTACGTACATATCGAGCACTAACCGCCAAAATAACGTAAGCGACATTTTTTAATTAATTAAATAAGAACACTTTTTTGTACATTCATTTGAAAAAGATGTTTTTGGGTAGGAAATGACGTTTTTTCAGACCAATAGGGACGTTTTCTTATGCTGAAGACCTGGCAACACTGGTTGTATCGTTTACAAACTCATAAACACCGTTCCTGAATTAGTTAAAAGTTCACTAAAACTTTCGACAAAAGTTGAAAATGCAACTTTGTTCATTATCACCTACGTAACCAAAATCCATTTTCATTAAAATCGTATCAGCTTTTTTCCGAAATGTTGGCATTCAAGAAATGCAAAATTATAAAAATTTCAGAACAAACTTTTGTTCTAATTTTATTTTATTTTTGATTCGTTGGATATAATTAGGATAACAGTTATAAGTAAATCCCGTTTCGTTGCCCTGCAGAGACTAAAAACGACGTTAACGTTACTTAAGTATACACACTGTCCCTGAATTAGTTAAAAGTAACGAGTAAAAGTTTTAGTTATAAACATGTAAATAGGTCTAAGTTCGCGCGAAGCCAAACATTAAATACCCAGCGCTCGTATTAAATACAGTTGTTTCACCTTTAGGAGAAAGTACCGTTACATGGTAACCAGGGGCGGTTTTACCCCTAACCAGTGTTGCCACTATTGGTCTTTTCCGACCAAATTTGGTCGCTTCTTTTTCATTTGGTAGGTTGATCGGCAAAGTAAGATTTTGGTAGGATAGTTGAATTAAGTTTTTAAATTCTTATTTATAAAAATATATATTTCAAACATCATTTTGCATATAAATATTTGCCAATTGTACCTTTTAAACATTGCCAATTCTGCCTTTAAAAATAAGAAGCCTAATTGGTTTGGCCACTGATGGAGCCAATGTTATGGCTGCACATGCCACTCACTTGTACGCTTGTAAAAAATTGCCGAAAAGCATTGAGACACTTTGTCGCAGCATACATATATAGTTTCTTTTTCCACAGTCCAAAGGGGATACAGGAACTGATACAATTTCAGGACTACTGTTTGGTAAAATCTGTGGCATATCTTAAACACGATGGCTTTCACTAGAAAGCGTTGTGTTAAGTATAGTTGAGCAATGGGATAGTTTGAAACTTTATTTTATTTCCTGCTTTTACGAAGTAAACGGTGTGCGATCTGCAGACCTGGCAAAAGGGATGTGTTGCAAAACCAAATGCTATTTTTTATTTCGATCGTATATTTTTCCCATAATTAACAATCTTAACAAAGAGTTCCATGCTGAAAGCTCTCTTTTGCCATACTTATATGCAACTATCAAAGCACATTATCTCTTAATTTTGAGTAACTTTATTAAAAAAGATGCGGTCAGTAACATATTAATGTTGATTTTAAAAATGAAAATAATCATGTTAAAACATCTGAAATTTTTGTTGGAACGAAAGCTGAGATGTTTATGAAAAGTAATGTCAATTGTTATGGAATCCTTGAAGGTAAAACCAATATACTAAAGTTTTACATAGTTTTTGGACCAAATAAATTTAAGATTTTTTTTCAAGCGTGATTACAAATAATGACACCAGTTACAGGTCTATTCTGCACGTTACCGAAGATTTTGTAACCGGAAAATTTTATTACCAAAAAATGTTACCAGTTCTTGTCACCGCTATTCTAGGAACGTTGGTAATGCAGTTAAAATATTCAGCAATTCAGCTATGAAAAATTGTGCAAATTCTGGCATTGAATATTTCACGGGGCAATACTTTGTTACCAGCTTAAGAGATGGTAACAAAATTTACCGGTTACAAGAGTACAAAGAATGCGAAAAGGGTTCAAAAATTGACAGGAACTTTATTTACCGGTTACAAACTTTTTATTACCAGCGCAGAATAGACCTGTTAAGCTAGTTTCTAAAGAAGTTTTACCAATTTTACCTCTCTTGTTAAGTTTCCCCATTTCATAGATTGCGATCCTGATATAATAACCACGCACGGAATTTACTGAGGCTAAGTGAGCTTGATATTTCCAGCGATCTGGATATTGATATGTTTAGGGGAAAAGTTCATTCTATTAAAAATGGAATGAATGAAAATAGCGTCATACATCTCGCCAATTTTGTTTTTAATACAATTTCATTACCACATAGCTCTGCGGCTGTAGAACGCTAATTTTCAACGCTTTCTTTGATAAAATCTAAACTAAGAAATAAACTTAAGATTTACAGTATCAAAAGCATAATGTTTGCAAGGAACTTGTAAACATAAATGACCCGCTCTATGTGTGGTCAGTTGCTAAAGATTTACATGTGTAGTTAAATGATTTAAATTCACTTTTAAGAAATTAAACTTATTGGTACATAACATGTACATATGTATATAATTCATACAACCAAGAAATGTAAAATGATCTCATCTCTATGCCTAAGACTGTATCTACATTTTTTATTTCTTGTTAGTTTTAAAACGTACAAAGTACATACATATATTTTTGTAATTGAAATTTATTTGGTACGTTGTAAACGATTTTAGTCGGATTTGGGAAGAAAATTGGTAGGGGAAAAAAATGTTAGTGGCAACGTGCCCCTAACAAACATCTTCGTTAGTATGTTCAGTAGCGTTGCCAAATGTCCCGTATGTTCCGCCGCGACATGATTTTTCCCGTATTTTCGACAGTTTCATTATTCTTTTCAACCTGTAAGCTTCTACTCAACATGGTCATGGTTTAACGCGGCTATTGTGAGTAGGTCATAAGCAAGCATTATTGCATGCAACTCTGCAAGAGAATATAGCTAAAAATTATCGTTGATTTTTTAGAAATTTTTTTATGGAGCGTGTTGCGAATTTTTGTTCTATATAAAAAACTGAAAAAGTACTACACAAAAAAATATAAAAAATGGTAATTTTTAGCGACTCAAACTTGCACTTTATTGTACTGAAATTTAATAGGCTATAAAACCGCATCTCGAAATCTTTCTAGGAAATCTAATTAAAAATATCGAAGATTTTATGGAATTTTTTTTAAGTTTGATTAATTTTTGTGAACTTTTTGCATCATTTGAAACTTCTATTTATGTGGTATCTGATACAGATCGACCCATATTTTAAATGAAAATTATTAAAAATAAGTAAATAAAGATAATTTGTCAACAGCATAATTTTGAATTTTGCTGCTATTATTTTGACCGTAACTGTGTCTCTTACTTTGTTTGTATGGCTTTGTCAATTATATTTTTACGTACATAAATAGTTTTATACACGATACAAATATCTAAAGGTAGTTTCACTTCTTCTTCTTATTCGCCATTGTTCCCATTTGACGTTAACTGTGCTTATCACATTTTCTTTTGAATTGAAGCTACCATCTTTTTTGAAGAAATTAAACAAGTGTTTTTTTGCTTCAAAAAACATATATTTTAAAAAATTAAAAAAAAAAAACAGGCGGGAGTACTAGGTACTCATGAAATTTGAAGTGTAAACATATGCGTACGGTAAAGCATAAAAGTTCGTTTACATATAAATATAATCTCAACCACAACTCCAGGAAAAGTTAAGTTTCTTCTCTGTGCCACCTTGGTCACTTTTTTCTGCTACACATATTAAGCAATTTTAATATTTTTTAACTTAATATTTTATTACAAATACCTTTACAAACCTCTTTTCCTTGTTAGCGTAAATTTTTTCTTACATCTCCATTTGACATTGCTCCTCTTCTTCGCAAGTATAATCGATAAAACTAGGTTGGACACCAAAAAGTTATCGGTTTAATCTGAGATTATTTTATAATAATAACTTTGTATGGCTAATCTCTTTTTCTAATTACAGATTAGGGAGTTAAGTTCGAAAAAGAGGAAAATCTATTTATATGTAAACCTATTATTAGGCTATTAAGTTACATACATGCACATGCAGGTTAGGTTAGAAATTAAACATAAATTTCACTTAATTTTATTCATTTTGCTGATTTAATTTTTTTTTACTCATTTTCATTTTGAATTTTTTTAATACATGAAATTATCGGTATGACTGATACTTGTAACTCAAGGGCGTAAAAATATCTAGAAAACACCGCATCAATTATTGTTTTTGAGCTTGTAGTTTGAGCATTTTTATTTGTATATATTCCTAAATTTTACTTTTCTTATAGGAATATAATCCATGGTTCTGCTTCATCTTTCGCTAGGTTCACATTACAGTCATGAATACATATAATATACCATCTTTTTTTTTACAAAATTGGAAGCTAAATTCATTTGTTCGGCATTCCCCTTACTCTCGTATTCTCTTTGTGCAATCTTGTATTAGTTCTGATCCAGTACTCAATGAACTTACAGGTTTTTATAGGAACTTGCAGGAACTTACAAGAAAAACGATCCCGTTTTCGAAAATCCTGCAAATAAGAGCTATTTTTACAGAGTTGTGTAGAGAACGAAGTTGCAAGATTTTACCCGATGCTTGTTTTGTTCCCGTACTTTTTGCTGTTGCTCACTTTTTACTCTCACTTCATAGAGTGATTTTGCGGTTTGACATTTTTACAGTATTTTACACGAAAAGTATTGGATCAAAGCTACCCTGCAGTATGGGGGATCGGCTACAGGACTGATGAATCGGTAGCTACCTGATAAACTCCCTTAATTACCGACCGAGTACTCGCAGTGTATTTCAGCGATTACTTTTACAAGCCAAGTAGTCACCATCGGCTTTCTCTGCACTATCGGGAGTTACTAAAGTAGTCAGTGATTTATGGGCGGCCTCTGTCGTAGTTTTTCGCTATTCTGCTTCCGACTGGTTTGACTCTGCACTACCATGTGCACTACCACGGGTTAATATAGTAGCTACTTACCTAGGAGTCGGTGCAGTAGCGGTTCAAGAGTAGCGATTGACTCCAGCAGTACTGGAGGGTATTATATCATCACTACGACAGAGGGCGCCCATAAATCACGCAAGTGACTACTTTAGTAACTCCCGATAGTGCAGAGAGAGCCGAAGGTGACTACCGCCTAGGACATTGCCTTGTAAAAGTAATCTATGAAATACACTGCAAGTAGTCGGTCGGTAATTGACGGAGTTTATCACGTAGCCAGCGTTGCCAGGTTGACGTTTTTAACGTCATTTGGACGTTTTTTGTATCCTGTTGACGTTTGGACGTTTTTTTTGGGTAAAAATTGACGTTTTTTAACTTCCCAGTAATTTTTCTTTGTTACTAAATCTTTTGAATTATTTTCTTAATAAATCTTTACAATCTTTGTGCTTTGCTGCAACTGATTCAAATGATATTTATTTTTTGGACATATATGACTTAAATATGATGCAAACCAAGCCTACGCGCATTTTTTGGATTCTTGGATTAAGGATCCCGTGTTCAGAGGCTGGCTGTGTAAACACTTGAGGTTACGAGGCTTGTTGTAATGTTTGTAATTGCACATTAAAAGCGAAATCAGGAAGAGCCGATCTATGGCAATACGCACGCTCACAAAAGCATCAAAAAAGCTGTGCTGCATAAAATGTCAGAAAAAAGTAGGCAACTTTTTTAAGACTTTATTGAAAATCTAATGAACGCAAAAAAAGGCAGAAGTATTGCTATGCTCCTTCTTAGCAGAGCGTAATTTACCATTTTCGACAACCGAGCCCCTAACCAAATGTCTACAAGAAAAAAAAAATTATTAAAAATCAAAGCAATTATTTAGCCGCTTTAAACTTGCACATTATTGCCCTGAAATTTAATGGGCTATCAAACTGCATACTCAAACAAGTAGGAAAGTCTAAGTTCGGGTGGAGCCGAACATTAAATACCCGGCGCAAGTATTAAATATATGTGACCTGGTCTACGAAAAGGGAGCTTACGTGCGAAAACTAGTTTTCTGTGAAAAAGCTGTTAAAAGTAAGCAACTCGTTTCGTCAGTTTCTCATTATCTCGTTAATTGTTCTCCGCGCCGGACGTCCAGTAAGTGTTGTTGTTGGTCCAGTAAGTGTTGTTGTTGGTCGGAATATTATTATAGTTCATCGTGTAAGTTGCTAGTGTGGAACATTTAAAAAAGTAACACTGAAGAAGTGACGTTTACTGTTTCTGTTGATTATCGTCTTCGCATTTCGCATGAAATGAAACATGAGTGTTGATGAGGAGTTCAGTGCCGTATACGGACAATATTTCCATGAAAAGGATGATGAAAACTATGAAGAGAGCGATGATGATGAAGACGAAGTATGTGTATCTCACGCAGAAGATGATACCGAACAAACTTTTGTTAAGATGGACCTGTATGAAATATATGAAAAATATGTATGAAAAATACATAAACTACTCAGCATTATTATTTTTGGCCCATAATACGTTTTTCTAGTGTATAATCATGTCTTTATAGCTTATAATTCAATGTATTTTGTTCATTACCAATAAATTATATTTTGTCGTATTTTTACTCTTCTTTCTCTACATTTTTAGTACACTTCTAAGCAAGTTAGGATTTTCTGCTTTTCACCACGTGAAAAAGCATCTCATCTTCCATCCGAATCAACCAAAAAGTGAAAATTGATTTTTTGACACCTAAGCCCCCTTTCCGTAGACCAGGTCACATATGTTTTTTCACCTTTCCTAAACCTACCCCTAGATGGTAAGCCGGGGTGTATCAATTTTGAGAAAATTAGCGTCCTTAAATTTCGAAATATTGCAGTTTCAAACATTTCTGAAATTTACCGTTATATGAAAAGCGGCCGTAATTTTAGTCCGATTTCAATAATTTTCAACGTTTTGCATTTATGTGGCAAGCACAATAAAAATACCGAGCTTGGTACAAATTGGTAGAACGGTTACCGATATACATATATGTGATCATAAGTGGGCGGTGCCATGCCCATTTTCCAAAATTTTACCATAAACGTATTTTTTGGTAAAGAATTGTTGAAAGCGTCAATTTTGAATAAATTAGCTTTAATATTTAGTGATTTATCGAGGATTTCGGTCTTCTCTAAATTACCCTTATATGGGATGTGGGCGTGGTTTTGGTCCGATTTTAAAAATTTTCGGCAATTTGGTATGCTATACCAAGGCCAACAACTGTGCCAAATTTGGAAGAAACTGGTACAGCGGTTAACAAGGTATACACATGTAACCATAAGTGGGCGTGGCTACGCCCATTTTCCAAAAATTTATAATATTATTATTTTTCGTCTGAAAATTATTACAAATATCAATTTTGAGTAAATTATCTTCAGTAGTTACTAAAATATCGCAGTTTTCGTATTTCTGGAAATTACCATTATATGGGAAGTGGGCGTGGTTACAGTCCGATTTCGCCCATTTCCAATACCAACCTACCTTGGATTAACGGAAACCTACATTCGAAATTTCGTTGAGATATATCAATTTTTGCTCGAGTTATCGTGTACACGGACGGACGGACAGACGGACAGACGGACGGACAGACAGACATGGCTTAATCGATTTCTCTATTCATTCTGAGCATTTATGTATACATTGGTCTATATCTATCTCAATTCGTTTATGCTGTTACAAACAAACGTTATCTGAACAAAAATAATATACCCTTGTGCACAAGTGCGCTCGGGTATACAAATTCTAGAAAATCTGAATAAAATGTTGAAAATCTAGCTGAAAATTTGCAGATTTTTTATAATTTTTGCACAAAGTTTGAAATGTGAATTTATATTTTGTTTGTCATATAACGAGCTTGACTTTTATGAAAAAAAAAACATTAAATAAACAAAAGAGAAACAGCCAACATCGATCAAAATGTTGATGACCTAATCAGTTGATCACAAGTGTATGTATAAAATGATTTTTATATTAACGATCTCAAACCAGTTTACAATGAAGTTTAAATATGTTCTGTCGATATGACATTTTAATATACCTTACGTACATATGTTCCTTTGTATGCAATAAAAGTTTAATAATAACAATTTTTGTACATTTATTTAAAAAAAAAAGACGTTTTTTGGTAGGAAATGACGTTTTTTCAGACCAAGGGACGTTTTCTCATGCCGAAGACCTGGCAACACTGCACGTAGCTACCGATTCAGCAGTCCTGTAGTCGCTCCCCCGTACTGCAGGGTATGCATATACACATATACATGTAGTATGCTCATAAGCTATAAACGTACTCACTAGGGATGCCAAAATATCAGGAAAATTTGGATCCCGGGATTTCGGGATATTTTTTTGGTAATCCCGGGATCCCGGGATTTATCCCAGGATTCAAATTGAGTCATAATTTTTATGAATATGAGTAAAAATTCAATATCTAAAAGCATTTAAACATACCATTAAATAAAACTATTTAAAATTTACGATAAACTGATTCTAAAACTCATATATCGCTAGCTTAGAGTGAAAAGTTTCTAACTTCACTTTTAATGAAAAATCATATTTTGATATAGGACGCTAGATAAATTAAAATTGCATCGTTTCGAAAAGGGTAAAGGTCCTTGTTTTATGTTTTCTCGTTTATATTCAATGAAAGGAAAATTTGCTAAGGCCAAAAAAAGCTCCGAAAATTCGATAAGGCCAAAAAAGTTCGAAATCTTTTAATAAATATCGAATCCCTCCGATTCGTATGGAGTTTTGCTTTGATTTAAACAGGCAAAATGTTGTATTCAAAGTTTTGCGAAATACTTGAAGAAAATGGCTATACGAAGCTTTTTCCTCTCCTGTACAATTTTTAAATTGGGACTTAGCATCTTTTCACCCTACGCTAGCGATATTTATTAAATCAGACAAATTTTAAAGTAAAACATTTTTTTAATTGTATTTAAAAAACCATGTGATTGAGGAACGTATACATCACAATTAATAATGTAAATACCAAGTACTTTCGAAAGTGACGATTAATAAAAAAACATAAAACAAAAATATGCAAAAACAACTTCTCTAAACATGTTTATTCTACTCTACAAAAAAATAGCGAATAGAGAATTTTTTGCCATTTTTTTCGCAGTTTACTAGAAGTTATGAGGGTGCACGAGTCAAACGGATCTCAGAATCGGATTCAGCGGGTCGAAATACATGTTGGTAGTTGGGTCTGGTTAAAAACACACACCCCTTTTTTTGCCGGTGTTGTTATTATTGCACATAAAATGTTTTCGTAAGAGCAGCAAAGCATTCAAAGGGGAGTCTTCTAAGCTTGACCTGCAGTTTTTACATACAAAACCTACTAATGAAAAACATATTTCGGCATCAACACTTTTAGGCTGAACTGTCAAAAGGTAGACATAATCCATAATGACGCCTATCTCCCCCATTACAAAATACTTGAACTTCTTTTACCAGCACGTCGGTCAAATTATAAGTTTTTCGATTTGAGGAAGTTTTGAGTAGATTGCTCTAAAAAATTATCTAACTTTTCCTTAAAACTCTGTTTCGTTTACATTAGCGACGCTATGAGTAAATTCATTGAAATCTTCATCAAAAAAGGCTCAGACTGCAATTTAAAAGTACAGTTTCAAGCTTTTTGTTGACTGCAGTCAAAACGGCATTTTACAAAAATCATACTTCAAAATTCATAAACAAATTCTTACTATCAATTCGATATTTCAAAATTTTCGGGATCCCGGGATTAATCCAAGGAAATCCCGGGATTTCTGGGACGTCAAAAACACCGGGATCCCGGCATCCCGGGATTGACATCCCTAGTACTCACCCTCCAGTATTGCTGGAGACAATCGCTACTTTTGAACCGCTACTGCACCGACTTCTAGGTAAGTAGCTACTCTATTAACCTGTGGTAGTGCACATGGTAGTGCAGAGTCGAACCAGATAGCGAAAAACTACGACAGAGGGCGCCCATAAATCACGCAAGTGACTATTTAGTAATTCCCGGTAGTGCAGAGAGAGGCGATGGTGACTACCGCCTAAGACATTTAGCCCAGTTATGCATACTTAGCGTTGCATGCGAGTTGTCACATAAGAATCTTTAAATGGGCTTTGCGTGTTGGGTTTTGACTTTTACGTAAAAATGGTATATGGCTAATTGCCTTGTAAAAGTAATCGGTCGGTAATTGACGGAGTTTACCAGGTAGCTACCAATTCATCAGTGCTGTAGTCGCCCCGGACTGCAGGGCAGTTAAAATGTTTTCAGAATTTTTAAAATTTTCGCCTTGCTTTTTATCAATAGACTGTTAAACATATCAAAAGAAGTTGCAACAAATGAGCTCATCCATATGTGTGTACATACACGGAGTTTACATAATCGGGAGTAATAATAATTTGAACCGCTTTTCCGCCTACTCTGCATATGCCTAAATGTATGCAACCATTTGCATTATCAAGTAAACACAGGGTGCTTCCAATGAAATTGAAAATTTTCTGCTGTAATACACATGCTGGCTCTTCGATATTTTCTGCTGGGCTATGCGTTACAGCTTCGTAAATTTTACCCCTACCGAAACCAAAGATGTATACACATCAAATATATATTTTGAGCATCATTTTATAGCGGGATTTTAGTGATTTATTTCTAAAATTAATTATAAAACGTAAGGCAAGTAAAATAGTCGTATTACATTGTGAAATGCACGTAGAATCTTTTTGTTTATGCAATTATTTTCATCGTTATTTGGTATGAACGAGTGCGGTACGAACTAGTGCGGAACTGGTTCGGCTCTAGTGCATTTGGAACCACGCGCGAATTTAACATTGCGATGTCCTAGGAAGTGCCAATTTTCACCCGTTGCATCCATTTGGCTCTAGTTCCGAACCAGTTCTAAATTCAAAAGATAAGATCTAGTTCGTTTTGCATCCCTTTTTCTATAGTTCCGAACCTGTTACAAATTCGACAAATGAGACCTAGTGCGATCTGCAACCATTTTTTGTAGATCCCAACCTGTTATAAATTCGTCACCTTAAATCCACATTTCCAATCAGCCTTGTCGAAACATTTCCCTTTTATATTAAATACGATCGATTGAAGGAAGGACAATACCATCACAAATGTTTAAACGCATTTATTAAAAATTTATAAACCACATTAGAAGTAGTAGTACTAGTACATTATTAGTTCACTTTGTCTTACTTGTTTAAATTTAAGCATTTTGATCTTTAAGTAAATTTAGTTCTTTTTAAGCTTATATGTATATGAAGTACTGCGAAAGTTTTTGTCGTACTTAACTTAAATAAGATATATGTATTAAGGTAGCTGTGCTGGATTGCATAAAAAAAATTAATTTGTTTTTTTCTTAAAAAAAGGGTAGCTCTAGTGGCTTGCATTTTTAAATAAACTTAGTGAGAAAGTGGTAATTATTTTGACACTTTTTTTAAATACCTCTTTTTCTGCAACTGCATTGCCTTCCTCAATTGTCCTTCAGGATATTGGCCTTTGTATAATGATTATTAAGCAACTCAAAAACTATACCAGCGTGATTACCGACGTATCCTTTTGAGAGGTAGCCGCACCCTTATAAAAGGAATAAGACCCAAACTTTTCAGGCCAAAATTTCAGTAGGTTTCGTCTGTATGGCCTTTTAAATTTTATAAATTATCATTATTTTTAAGTGGAAAAATAAAACTCAAAATTAATGATAATCTCTGCGCGAAAAAACAAAAATCCAAAAATAATCATTATTTGTAGTGCCAAAAATAAAAATCAAATAATAGTTATTTCCGTTTGAGCGAAAAAATAAAAATAATTTAGTGAAAGTGCCACATTTCACTGCTTTTGGACTGGAGCGGAACTAGTTACTATCGGACTGGTTCGTTTTTGGCGAAAAAGAACTAGTACTGAACTAGAAATTTGGTTCACTAGTTCGTGTTTTCCCTACAGGGAACTTCACAAAGGTGTTGTTTGTTTGTTCCAACCACTTTTCGGCAGAAGCAAAACGCGGCACCAGCAGCAGTAGAGCGAGTAGTTTATCGTCTATAAACTAAAAAAGAGCTTTCGTTGACGGAAAGCTACTTTTTAACCATTCCATTCTTCATATTTTCACTAAAGAGGATCCAAATTAAAGCAGATAATGCCGATTTTTTTTGCGGTAACTTACTTTAATGTATTTTAAAACAATACACACTTAATAACAGCTCTGCTAATACGGTGGAATAAGGAAAATTTACCTTGCGTATTATTAAAATAAAAGTAAAATTATGAACGTCATAAGCACAGTTTATGTCAAAAAATTTCAAAGTGAAACTACCTTCTTTTTTGTATCATGGTTTTGTATAAATTAAAAAAGGTTGCCATGAAACAAACGAAATTTATCATTCGATTATAACTAATCTGAGCATTACTTCGTTTAAATGGATTACCTTTGTTAATATATGGTTCGTAGCGGGTTTTTAAAGTAAATCCTTTATGTCTCATTTGTCTCGTTAAATTTTTGTAAATCCCGTATTATTGGGACAAACTATGCATTTGTCCCGTATGGCTGGAAAAAAATCTGGCAACGCTAATGTTCAGTTAGATTTAATGAGATAAACTTGTGTAGTCATAAATTGGCGGTTCCACGCCCATTTCCATAACAATCTTATTTCTTTTTAAGAGATTGTTGTGATATTAACTTTGAGTTAATCAGCGTTCTTATATTTCGAAATCTCGAAGTTTCTGTATTTCTGAAATTTACCGTTATGTGAGAGATTTAATTTTAGTCTGATTTCAAACATTTCTGCTTGAATGTATCACGTACAATAACATTATACGGCAAAAACCACTTTTTTTCTGGGTATTGGACCAAACCAATTTTTTTTAAAGATTGAGTCATAAGTAAAAAAGAAATTTCTCCGTTTTTCCAAGTTAGCCTCCGTAATCGAGATATGGGCCTTCGAGTTCGAAAATGGACCTTTGGTAAAAAATTAATTTAAATTATTATATGTAAATAAGTTAAAAATACAGACATGGTCCGCCCTTTGCTCTTACTTAAATGGTATATAATTTTTGTACATTACAGGTGCTATAAGGGGTCAAAGGTCAGGTCTTCGAAAAATTAAAAACTGTATGTTTCAAAAAATATACCTGTATAGAAAAAGCACCTTTAATATAATTCTTGAATGTCAATATTTCGGAAAAAAAGCTGATACTATTGTAGTGAAAATGGATTTTGGTTACGTAGGTGATAACGAAGAAAGTTGCTTTTTCAATTTTTGTCGAACGTTTTAGTGAACTTTTAAATAATTCAGGAACAGTGTGCATATGAGAGGTTAATTTTCTTTGAAATTGCATTGTTTAAACGGTCAATGGAGAGAACAGTTTTTCAGCATTGTAATAGTGTAATTTTCAAGTTTGCGGGCAAGTACTAAATATTTTTTATATATTGAAACAAAGCATATTTTAATGTCTCGCCCGTCACAAAATACACAAAATAGTTATTACTAGTGTTCGCCCAGCGGTTGAAATTCAACCGCTAAAATTAAGGATAGTTTATGTGAGTTGAGTTGAGCTGAAATAAAATTTGTTGGAATGGGTTAAGTGGAGGGGAGTTTAGCTTAGTACTTAGCATAACATAACATAGAATATCATTAGATTCAATAACATAACATATGTAGCATAACACATCACAATATAACTTCGCACATTCTTCAGTTGTATTTCCTTTTTATCCCTATCACTTTCTTCCTCTCTATCTTTGTCTCTATCGCTTTTAATGTTTATGTTTATGTTTATCTACACCTTCAT
>NW_023458557.1:12724786-12724952 GCF_013731165.1 Rhagoletis pomonella | reverse complement strand
TAATGTTTATGTTTATGTTTATGTTTATCTACACCTTCATGTTCATGTTCATGTTCATTTTCATGTTCATGTTCATGTTCATGTTCATTTTCATGTTCATGTTCATGTTCATGTTCATATTCATCTTCATCTTCATCTTCATCTTCATCTTCATCTTCATCTTCAT
>NW_023458557.1:12720914-12724686 GCF_013731165.1 Rhagoletis pomonella | reverse complement strand
TTGGTCACGTTGGCGAAACGAATATGTCGTCAACCTACAACAACGAGATAAATGGTTTCGCTCCTCCTCGAACCTGAAAGAAGATGATGTTGTTATCATTCACGATTCGAAGAGCCCACCCACTAAATGGCGACTTGGGCTTGTAACTCAGTGTCATCCTGGTGCGGATGGACTGGTACGCGTAGTAAAGCTCAAGACGGCGGACGGAGAATTCGTGCGGCCTATTGCGAAACTGACGCTTTTGCCAACGCAAAATGATATATTTACTTTGTAATATTTGTACGATCTTGATAGATACTTATGCAATTTTGAAACTTGAATTTAATTTCGAACTTAACCCAGTCGTTCAAGGCGGCCGGTATGTTCGTGCCCATATGGCAACTCTATTTTGCTTTGTTATTCCAATGGAATAAGGGAAAATGGAATGTAAATAGTAAGAAAGTAAAATGTCATTAGTTAATATTCGCTTTTTATCTATCGTTGTAACCCGCTGTATAATTGAATAAACCGCTTTTAAAATCGAATATAATCCGCTTTTATATCACCCGCTTTCGTGTAACCCGCATTTATTTGCGTACAATCGGACTTTTACAATAATACGCTTTTTCGATTTTGTACGCAACAATAATTTCAAAGCTAAGCAAAAGCAAAAATAGTAGTGCTGTTGCTTCTTTGCTGACAGTTTTTCAAACCCTGGATTAAATCACCTCTTTTAGTAATTTATTTAACTTGACTTATTTATTAACTTAATTTATTAAACTTAATAATTCATTTAAATTTAAAATTTTCAACAGCTGACAACTCTGTTCAAACCATCAAACAAACATTTGATGTTTAAACTGAAGATTTCTTAGCACTCTTTCGTTTCGTTTAACACCCATACTGCATATAACTAAATTCGGCTTTTAAAGCAGGTGGCAACCCTTTTCAAAACATTTTCAAATTACTACCTTTTTAAACTCCTTTAGCCTAGACCCCTGTGGGGAAACTTTTTGTGAATAACCTATTTGTTTTTGTTATTTTATGTTCTTATAACAATTATATTCAACAATTTTTATGGCCGTTTTTTTAATCAAAATTTATTGTGGAAAAGCAACAATAATTTGAAAAAATTGTAGAAGTGATAGCTATTTCGACGATCCCACTGACTTAGCCAGTTGCCTACGCACTGTGCTAAGTTCGCCTTGTTAATTCTTGTTGCTTATTTCACTATGTAGTTGGCTTAGCATGTGAAATATTAGAAATAAGCAACAAGAATTCACAAGACGAACTCAGCACAGTGCGTAGGCAACTGGCTGAGTCAGTGGGATCGTCGGATCGAATCCTACTTAGTTTGATTTTTTAAAAAGGAGCTCACAGTTAAGAAGAAAAGCTTTTAATAACCATTTCGACTGATACCTATGGCAACTCTTTTCAAAAAGTAAAACCTCATTGCATATCTGCAACCAGGCCTTTTAATTTGACACCTCATTTTTGAAAATCGAGCGAAGGATGGGGATATGATGGTATTGATTTATAAATAATCTCAACTTTATTTTTTAAAATGTGGCCATTCTTTCCGGAAAAGTAAAATCGTACTGCACATCTACATATCAAGCCCTTTAATTTGATACCTCATTTTTGATAATCAAACGAATGGTTCAGATCTGATGACCTGGACAAAAAGTCCTTTCGCGTATTATATATAAAGACATAGTTAAGTTCGACTTTTTAAACAGCCCATTTGAAAAGTAGTATCGCGCTAAGATATTCTTAAATATTCTTCGTCTAATATTGTGATACATATTTTAATCAACTGATGAACATGTGGCAACTCCGCTAAATATAGTTCAGAAATAAAGATTTTTCAACCCCCCTTCGATTGATACCCATATTTTAATAATTCATTTAACTTACTTAATAATCTGAATTTAATTTTTAAACAGGTAGCAACCCTCTTACAACACCTCAAAAATATTTTGTTTGTTCAAACTAAAGTCTTCTTAATATTCTTTCGTTTCACATCATTATTTTTACATTTCATATAACTTCTGGATAAGGTAATTAAATTCGACATTGCAAGAAGGTAGCAACCCTCTTCAAAATATTTTCAAACGGCCACCTTCTGAAGCCCCTTTCGTTATGCGCCCATATGTTGAAACATATTTCTCCTAATTAATTTTCTTAATTCAAATTGAATTTAATTTTTTAAACAGGTGGCAACCCTCCTAAAGTTAAGTTAAGAAACAAATATTTTCAAAACCATTTCCACTGATACCCATTTTGTAACAATTGATTTTTAAACCTTTCACCAGCACACCCGGCGAACTTCGTCCCGCCCAAAATTTTTACATATTTTAATGAAACTTTTTGGTCCAACATTTTCACCAACAATTCACGTTTACGATTTGCATTGGCACATTCGTCTGCTAAGATTGTGGTTTGCCGCTTTAAATAACCTAAGGAAAGTGTTATGCAATTACGCAAATTTGTGTTATTTCCAAATTGAATGTGAAATAACACAAATTTGCTTGATTCCATTTCTCCTTGAGCAATAAGACCAACTTTATACTTAACAATTTGAGTAATAAAGCAAACTAGTGCACATATGTAGGTAGTCACCCAGTTACATTTGACAAAACTACGAACAAGTTAAATGGACGGATTTGTAAGTACACAATTTTGAAAGTGCCCGGCATCGCGGCGGTCCGCCACCCCGCGCTCGCGTCCCCCGCCCCAACTCCTTTCGCAATTATGTACTGGTGGCATTATAACCGTTTAGAAAAAGGAAACATGATAAAATAACACTAGTTCGCTTCTGAAACTGCTTTTTAATGTCCAAGTAATGGGAATTATTGTGTATGGTGTTATTGCATGCTGCATCCCACCCATAGTGGAATTTACCAGGTGCCACTGCTTTATTTGAAAATTTACCTATAAAATATGACTATAAGGCAGCCGAATGTCAGAAAATAAAGCGAGAAAGCCGTTTTATTACTTCATCTGTTTATTACGACATGGTTCCATGCAAACATTTTAAGGTTTTCCAGCAATGTTTTTAATAACATATTAAAAAGCATGCAGAAAAAATTCATACAAAAGCGCTATGTCCAATATGCGGAGCAGTTTTTAAAGACGATGCTTTTCCTATATTTTGTTAGACTTTTCATAAGTAAAAATATTTTGTGAATATTACTTTCTTCATATGAATTATATAAAATTTTTTGTTTAATTCAAGGCCTATCAAACAGGTTTAGAGCATTTGAGCAAAACAACATTTGCCTGTATTTTGTTGTTGCTTCTGGTATCGAAGGTGCCTAAAACTGTTCTGATTTTTTTCTTCTACATCAAAGCGTGCCATGCGAAATACGAAAAAGGTAAAAAATTTAAATAGAAAAAATGAAAATTGTTGCAACTTTCTTTCTTAGTAAATTTGTTCGCTTCTCGAAGCAGTGATCCACCATCCTGTGCCAGGCCCAGTAATCAGCGGTTGTGCTGCTGAGTTGGGCGAGCTTTCCAAAAGCTGCTATTTAATCGCTGGTTTTGTATAGAAAATGTTTCACATGCAAATAGATTTTAACAATTTAGAATTTTTGTGAGAAGAAATGTAAAATATTTGACATTTTCGAGAACAAATAATTAAAAAAAAATCAAATCAGCTCCTATACTGATATTACCTGTTCAATGTGCCTTGGTTTAATTGTATTTTTGGAATAAACAAAGTTCTCATGATACAAAAAAGAAGGTACCTGGGGGAAATAAAATGTGGTACAAATCACTTTTGAACATTTCA
>NW_023458557.1:12717488-12720814 GCF_013731165.1 Rhagoletis pomonella | reverse complement strand
TTTTTTCGCTCTATTTTAAACTAATTTGAAATTTTAAAAATTGCCTGCACATCAGCATCAAAATACCTTTCTAATGATATATAATTGTTTATACCTTAGAAGTACAGTTTAGCCGTAAAAGGGGTGTAAAGGAAACATGATTGCCTATTTATATAATTGATTTGAAGGAAAACACATCTTGGACAGTGGAATTGCTTTTAAGTGTTTATTTGGTTTTATTTTGCAAAAAAATCTATTATGTTGGCCACCCCGCCACTTGTCACACCCGTCACGATTTTAGGTTTGACAAATTTTAATAAATTCGGCCAGGGACTGCAACCGTTACTTATCTGCTAATCTGAAGTTTATCATATATCTGTTTGTGATATCCGATGATAAAGCTTATCATAAATAGATAAAATAAATAAACTTTTTAATATACCACGCTTTTATAAATAGACTAAGAAGTATAAACTAATATTTCTCAGTCCCATAGAATTTGTTTTTATATCTTTTGATTTTTAAATTTTAGCAAACGTCATTACAAACAATTTATGAGATTGAAAACGAAAAACGTGGAGCGCATGCAATACAAAGCATTAGATTTAATTGACATTATTCAAACTACATAAGAGTAAAACTAGACTTTTTCTTAAGCATTTTTTTTTGCGATTTGTAAGCTTATTTTGAATTTTTCGTAAAAAATTGGTGTATACAAATATGTAGAGAATTTCATTTCGCACATTTGTTATATAGAAGGTTTTTTAAAAATAACAATTTTTATTATAAAAAATTAGAAAAAAACTGACAAAAAAATTTTACACTGTCACGGTTTTCGCCATTTTTTTCCAATTTCTGTTGAAAATACTTAGCATATTGAAATTTCAAAGTTGTAGAGAATTTCTTTCTTCACAACTCTTATACCTACATTTTTTTACGACGCTTAGATCACGGCCGAGAACGTGCCAAACATAGCGATTAGCCCAGTAAAATTAGATAAATTTGGTAGGAACCAAAATTAAAAAATTTGTAACAGCGATTTTTTGATGCAGTTTACTTCTGTTTGACACGTAGATCATGGATCCATAGTCTCGCCTCTAAGTTTCATTTGGCAACATTCCGCCATCTGAATTTAATTTTTTTTGTTTTTTGCGATTTGGAAGCTTATTTTGCCTTTTTGTAAAAAATGCTTAATAACAAATATGTAGAGAAATTTA
This sequence comes from Rhagoletis pomonella, assembly GCF_013731165.1. Lineage (NCBI taxonomy): Eukaryota > Metazoa > Arthropoda > Insecta > Diptera > Tephritidae > Rhagoletis > Rhagoletis pomonella. The sequence continues at coordinate 12,719,618 of NW_023458557.1, read as the reverse complement.
TTTCCAACATTTTTTGAAAAAAAAAGTTTTTAAGAATAGAATTTTTGTTGTAAAAAATTTGCAAAAACTGCGAAAAAATTTTACATTGTCACGGTTTTTGACATTTTTTACAGTTTCTGTTGAAAACACATAGCATATTGAAATTTCAAAGTTGTAGAGAATTTCATTCTTGACAACTTTTATACCTACATTTTTTTGTACGACGCTAAGATCACGGCCGGGAACCCAATAAACATACCCAAGAAGCATTTCAGTAAACGTTTTTAAAAATAACTTAAATTAAGTTTGCTATAATAAGCGTTAAATAAGCATTTTTAATATTAAGCTTATTAAAAATTTTTTCAAATAAACCTTTAATAAGTTTTGAGAGCGAATGTTTATAAATAACTTAAACTTATAAATGAAATGTAAATGCCAACGACATGAAATAGTTAATATAAAATTTTTTCAATCGTAAGTGACGTGTTTACGTTTTTTAAAATATATTATTAAAAGAAAAAATTAAATAAAACCGATGTGGTAAAAAGAAGTCCAATCCAGGACCCGCTGCGCTAATCAGTGGAGCATTCGAGTCTTCAAATGATGAGTTCCCCTTATCCTTTTTTAGTTTAACATTCAATTAAAAATGTATTAAATTTTTTTCAGAAAAGTTCATCAATGAGAATGGCGGCGATGAAGCGGAATATATAGCTGCATCGATGTCGCTTTTCCAATTTGCCAATAACCGCAAGTAATTGAAAGCACGCAACAAGATGTAATAATTAACTTTTTTATGCTTAATTTGTATGTGTTATTGTGAATTTGTATGCTAAAATGTCTATTCCCTATTTATATTTTCGCGACTGTAGATGAGTCCGCCGAAAATTCGCATTTCGTTTAGTTTCTAGATGTTAAGCAATCTATGTATGAGTTTTTATTGAAATATCTTTAAATAAAGGGTTATCAAAATGTTTATAAAAAGCTTTCTTTTGAAAATTTTTAGTAAGTTTATATTCATACGCTTATAAAAAATTTTTTGAACCTTTATTATAAGTTTACACTTTTACGCTTATAAAAAGCTTTCTTTTGAACATTTATTACAAGTTTATATTTCTACGCTTATAACCAATGTTCCTTTTCGATTATATTACGCTTACTTTCAAGCGTTTTATAAACAAAAAATCAACGTTCTGTAAGCTTAATATTTATAATTGAAAACTTAAAAAAAACTTTCTTTAAGTTTATTTTGCTTGTTGGGATAGTTTCCACATGTTTCCACACTGCTGAGGTAGAGTTTTTCGGCGCGTTTTTTTTTTCGTGGTTTCCCCAGTAGGCCTAATACACGTTTTTTTTATGAAAACAGGTGATTTTTACAAAAAATGCTAAATAAGCTTGCAAATCGGAAAAAACCGAAAAAACTTAAATCTAAGATGGCGGAATGTAGCCAAATCAATTTTAGGGGCAACACTGTGGATCCATGATCTACGTGTCAAATAGAAGTAAACTGCATCAAAAAATCGCTGTTACAAATTTATCTAATTGTGTTTGGCTAATAGACCTAAAGTTTCGACAGCGTAAGTACAAATTTGAGATCGATTTTAAGCGGTCGTTATTCATAAAAGTGGTCCAAATATGTATATGAAAAAATAAGGTCGGATTTTTAATGCCGCCACCGCGTTGGATTGTTCTATACAGAAAACAAGTATACACCTAGTTTTTTTATTTTTAAATAAAAAAAAAATTAGGGAGTGCTCAAAGCGCTCAAAGTTTTCCATGTATTTTATAGGGGGAAAAACAATAGTGTAGAATTCTTGATAATCAATATTTTTCGATCGGAAAACTTTGCTTATCTTCAGGAGATTCTCAGTAATAATACCCAATTGTTTCTTTCATGTTAATTATATTTTACAGGTCCTCCAAAACCCCCAGATAATGCAATGGGGGGGACAAATAAAAAATCTTTAATATTAAAAACTGGTTAAATAAACAGTTTTCCGATCAAAAAATATTGATTTTCAAGAACTGTATACCATTCCTATGGAACGTTGTTTTTCCCCATATAATATGCATGGAAAACTGTGAGCGCTTTGGGCACTCCCTAAACATTTTTATACCCGAGCGCACTTGTGCACAAGGGTATTATAACTTTGT
>NW_023458557.1:12716681-12717388 GCF_013731165.1 Rhagoletis pomonella | reverse complement strand
AAAAAGTTAAAGAAAACAAATGGTATTCCTTTTTTGTATCACATTGAAATCGTACGACTGTCACGTGCGCCACCATGGGAATGCCTATATGTAAGTTGATATAAAACCATTAGGCGATTTAAATAATTAACTTATAACCTGCCAACACTTCAAAGTCGCCTTGAATAAATAACTTATATATATGTGCCTATGTAAGTACCCTGCGAAAATTTGAGGACCAGGTGGTCGATTGGGTCGCAGTTTTAAAGTATGTGCAAAAGGACCAGGCGGCATACTAGTAACTTGTTATGCTGACCAGAACCACTTCAAACGTAAATACGGATATATGTGCTGAACACCACCTCTTCGTGGCGAAGCGGCAATATGAATCGGTTGCCGAATGTGCCCTGGTCCAAAAGGAGTAGTTGTGTAGGTGGGCCCATGTTATGCAGCGGAGGACCATAAGTGGTCCCATGTTATGAAGCGTTCGACCAGAGGTGGTCAGGACCAATGGCATCGCAATGTTAATGTAACCATATTTTCTCCATATATTTGGACCATTTTGGTTACTAGTGTTAGTTACAAGGTAGCGTGGTCCTGTTCTAGTATTTAACCAAGTCCCCTTTTTGCAGGGTATTATCACTAATTCGACTTATGTATAGCTCAAAAACTTTACTGGTAGCTGTTTAGTTTATAAGGTAACCTTTCAATCTACCGGATCCTACCAC
>NW_023458557.1:12714480-12716671 GCF_013731165.1 Rhagoletis pomonella | reverse complement strand
TCGAGATGGTAATCTTCGTTCGTTTTTTCTGTTTGAAAGCTATTTCAGTCCTCTTTCATATGATACCAAATTTGTTTAAGTTGGATAAGCGGTTTGTTTATTATCCGGAAAGGACTTTTATTTCGGAATAAAAAATATTAGGCCAAATTTAACTCGTAAAAAAATAACTGTTATTTTCGGTCCCTAGAATATTATGCAAGTGCACTGATAACACGTATATCAGACCAGTCACAGAAGAAAGCATTAAAAATGAATTACAAAAACTAAACTCGAAAAACGGTGATGATGTGACAGGTTCTCCAAATTCCGAAACAACCAAAAAAATGAGAATGAAGAATTCTTTGGAAAACAACGGTGTTTAAACAACGATCTTGCCATGATGCTAGATTGTGAAGATGAAAGTCAGGAGGATACATCCGACATTTGCGGCCCCGATGAAATTCTCAGAAAGTAATTATTGCACCACAATAAAAATAAATAAATATAACTGAAAGTCCTCTCAACTGGTGCAGTGTCAATCGAAATGAATTTACAATTTTGTCAAGTTTCAAGTTTTTCAAGTTTGTCGCCTAGAACGAGTAGTTACATAGTGGCGCATGTATAATTTACGACCCATTAAAAAGTTTTTATCAAATATAATGTTCCAATTAAATTCAAGTATTAAAAAAAAACATTCAGTCTTATCATGAGTTTAATTTTTCCCGAACCGGTTCACTTTTCACTTTTGGTTTTCATGTATTTACTATGGGCGGAATACAAATTTTCGGGCGAAACTCAAGATAAGGTAGATTATTAAAAATTACTAACATTTCCATTTTTTATTTACCTAAGTCACCTAATTTACACACCTAAATTATTTCTTAAAAATACATGACATCCGCATTCGCATCCGCATCCGCGGATGCTACCTTTTAAACATCCGCATCCGCATTCGTATCCGCGGATGTCTAAAATTCCACATTCGCAACATCCCTAATAGGTACATAAATACATATCGTCGTTTTAAGTACAAAACCGCGTATCGTCATTCTGCAAAACCGCATAACTGACATTTGCTGCCAATAATTGGATTTGCTCACACAAATTCTTGGCTCCATTCTTATCCATTCGTCCTGAAATATACTAGCCGGAAATGCGATTGCTTTATAAAAAAGATAACCATTTTAAATTATGAGTGTTTTTACTCTCTACAAAATAATTTATGCAACCTCACATACGCGGTTTTGCATTATCTAGATACGCGGTTTTGAATTTTGTTGATACGCGGTTTTGTACTTTAAACGACGATATCTATGTGTGTAAAAATGTCAGAATATCTATCTTTCGGTGTATTTCCCCTCCGTAATTGGAATTCTGTGTAATTTTACTATGAATTAATGCATATGTCTAAGAAATCCTTCATAAAAGTGATTTACTGTAATAATTTAGTTAATTATTAATTATTATATTACTTCAATGTATTTTAAAAATATTATTTCTAAAAATGTATTGTTCCTAAAAGGCCTCAAACGAAATTTAATTTTGTGGTACTTTCATCTTCTTTCTGGCACATCTTCCATTAGGCACATTTTGAAATTTTGAAATTCCATCGCTGACCCTTACTATACTTATTGCGTTAGAACGCTTTTACATTACTCGGTACGACATCGGATCAACATTTTTAGTTTTTACCGAAAGTTTAGCGATCACTTTTTTATTTTTTCTACAAATTAAATACTGAAATTATTCCGACAAGTGTGCAGATCAGCACTACGCGGAATCGTTTCGGTAAGCCGAAAATACCGAAAAAAAATGTCGATCCGATATTATAGAGAGTAATGTGAAAAGGCTCTTATACATGAGGATAAAGTCCGCCTGAAGTACCAGCGATGTCGTACTGGAGATCCTACCTCCAGTAAGTTTCATAAACCAATTGCAATCCTATGGCCGCTTTTAAATTTTAATGATAACACAGCCACACAAAAAAAAATTTGTGTTCTGACCCAAAGGTCTCACTATGTGTACTTTATGTTTTTGGGGTCGCTGAATCCGAATCCGAGGTCCATTTAACCCCTTCAGTTCAGGGTTTTGATATAACCCCAGAAAACCAATATGGCGGGCACCTTTTGGAAAAATTCATCGGATTCGCTTGAAACTCGTTACTGGGGGGTTTTCGGGGTCGCTAATTACGAATATGATATTATTTTTTCAA
>NW_023458557.1:12705983-12714380 GCF_013731165.1 Rhagoletis pomonella | reverse complement strand
GACATCAAATTCGTAATCGGTGACTCCCAAAACCCCTGAGTAACGATTTTCAAGCGAATCCGATGAATTTTACAAAAATGTGTCCGCCATATTGGATCCGCCATTTTGAATTTTGAAAAAATAATATCATATTCGTAATTAGCGACCCCGAAAACCCCCGAGTAACGAGTTTCAAGCGAATCCGATGAATTTTTCCAAAAGGTGTCCGCCATATTGGTTTTCTGGGGTTATATCAAACCCCGAACTGATGGGGTTAAATGGACCTCGGATTCGGATTCAGCGATCCCAAAAACATAGAGTACACATAGTGAGACCTTTGGGTCAGAACACAAATTTTTTTTTGTGTGGCTGTGTAATTTATGTAATCTTAGCTTACAAAGCTTTTAAAATTATAATGAATATAATGGTCTGTTACAATTAATAATTTCTGTAGACTAATGGCCTTATTCATAAAAAATAAAGTAGGTTTAAAGAGCTTTATAAAATGGCGTTTTTATACATTTTATAAGATAAATATTTACTCCACATATATGTATAACATATAATTAAAATGACTCAAAGTTATAGATTTAATGAAGTACAAGAAATCTGTAAACATAGAATTTTGAATACACCTTCAAAATCTGGACTTAGGGTCGAAAAACGTATCTTTAATAGGTTAAACCATTAATATTTCGTAACTTAATTTCTGTTTATCTGATGAAAATTATTTATATGTCATTTAGGATAAAACGCTTCCCTAACAACTTACAACCATGTATAAGTTGTAAATTTATTTTAAGAAATGCCGGAGGATTATTATAGGATACAAATACGAAAAATCTAATTAATTTTTTTAATTTTCCCACTAATTTGTTTACTGGTGTATATATTAATATTCAACGAACTATAAATTTTAAAAATCCATTAAGGTTTGACTGAGATATATTTGCCCCTGACCACTTTATTCTGCATATCTATATATTAATACGCTAATATACATTTTGTATCCGTTCGTTTGGCGATTGTCCCAAACCGATTTCGAAACCAAGAACATTATTGAAAAGGTATTTTTCTGTAGATAAGGAAATGGTTTATGGTTTATGGTTTTAAAATTGGTTGAAAATTGCGGCCATATATATATATAAAAAGATGAACATATAAATGACAACGATGAAGGCAAAAAAGGGATGGTAAAAGTGAAGATAAAGACGAAAATGGAGACAATGAGAATTATCTAATTAGGGTAACTGAAAGAGTAAAATAATTAATATAGGAAACGAAATAAATGCAGTCATAAAAGTCAACGAAATTTATCGAATCATCGAAGTTTATTGTTATCGAAATTTATCGAGCTATCCATGCTTATTGAGTTATCGCAACGTTCGAATTATTCAAATTGATTAATGTTTATTGTCAAAGTTTATAGACACAGAAACTTAGTTGGCGTAATTTACGGATAGTAATCGAGCTATACAAATTTATGGGATTATCGAAATTTGTCAAGTTATCGATATTTATTGAATTATCATTAATTTTAGACTTAGCGAATCTTTTTCGAGTTGTCCTAATGCATTCAGTTCTTTCAACTTACAGAGTTATCGATAAAAATTGATCTACTGAAATTCATCGAATCGAAGTTTATGGAATTCTCAAAATATATCGATTTATCGAAATTTCTAGGTTATATAAGTTTACCGGCTTATTACTGCTTATCGAATTTTTCGTGCTAACAGGGTCAAACGAGTTATCGAAATTTGTCGATAGCTTTCGAAAAATACTGAGCTGTCAAAATTAAAAATTTATAAAGGTATTCAAAGTTTATCGAGATATCGATTTTTATCGCGAGATATTCACTTTTGAGTTATCGAAATTTATCAAGCCCTCGAATTTCACAGTTATTGAAATGAGTCGCGTTATCGAATTTCGTTGAGTTATCGGATTTTAGTGTTTTTGAAATTCATCGAATTATCGATATGTATCAATTCATTGAAATTTATCGACAAACTGGAATGTATCGCGTCAATTCCAAGTCCTGCCGAAGTCCTCCAAAGACTTTCAAAGAAATAAAAAATTGTAGTTACGGTTTAGTTCCAAAGCAGAAGATTTTCCGGTAAGTTACTTTGTACCTTACAAGCTTAGCTACGTTCTAAGTTAGAAAACCTCTCCAAGGCTCTTAAAAACCAGAAAAATTGTTGAATTTTGACAGTAACTCTAGTTGTGCATAAATGTGTATCTCATGATGTGATCTTATCTTATTACGAGCAATTATTGTATACATATATAATATATATATATACATATATATTATATATACATATATATTATATATACTAGCTGGCATTGTGTGCACGAGGCTTCTCCATGCGCTGAATGGGTACATATGTAGATACTAATAAGGTATGATTGATAACTCAGTGCGGTTCTCTTTAAAGGGATTTAATGTCAAAGTTCATATATAAACAAATGATCAAACGAAGGAATCTTTTTTTTTTAATTTGACATTTTAGTAAATTTCTTATAAGAGCAATCTTCTCGTTACAGCAAGTCATTTCCATTCTCACTGCACTTACTTCTGAGGAAACCGTAAATTTATATCGAATTATCTGCCGTAAATTCTTATGTTTTTACACAAATTTGACGGTTGTCTACCAGTTTGTCCGCGAAAGGGACATGTAGTAACTTTTTAAGGCAACCCTATTAAAAAAATAAAAACTTATTGCATACCCAATTGCCAAGCCCTTTCATTTGACATCTCATTTTTTAATGCAACGAACGGTGCGTATCTTATAATTTTTTTGACAGGCTCTCTCTGCTCAAAAAAATAGAACCTTGTTGTACATCCATGTCCTTTCATTTGACCCCTCGGTTTTTAGTCCAACGAACAGCCCACTTCTTATAATTTTTCGTACAAGTAATCCGATTCGAAAAAATATAACCTTAATGAACATCTGATGGCTAAGGTGTTTCATTTGACATTTCCTTTTGAACATTTAAATTACTGTACAAATATGATGTCATTAACAGAAATGGCTTCGAGTATTATATATAAGGTACTAATTTTTAAATAAGTGGCAACATTATTATTGCACATGCGGAGACAATAACCTTACACTTGGTACCTCATTTTTTAAACCCAACGAACAATGCGGATCTTATAACACTGTTCATCAAAATTTGGTCGTATTTTATCTCAAAAATTTTTCGAGCACGTCCAGGTTTTGGCAGCCACGGAGAATTAGTCTCGATATGTGGCACCATTTACCCCACTGTGTGACGTTGTTGTTGTAATTTTGAAAGATCGACATGAATATTTCCAGTGTTGTCGACTCTCCTTTGTATACTATATTTCTTTTCGGAAGGAGTATCTAAAATACTCCTTTTTAGTATCTTGTTTTTTTTGTGTTTCTTTAAGAACTTCGTGTTTTCAGAACGATATTATTATTCAAAATTCAATCGTGGTTTGTTTTTTGTTCACACAGTTTTAAGAAATAAGGGATATCTACACGGTCAAAAATTTGGGTTTAATTTTTAAACCGCGCTGGGACTACTGCCTTTTTTAAACTTTTATAGTCTACTTTTTAAACCAGTCAATAGTTTTATGCAAATTTTAATATATTCTGGTTTAAATTTTAGCCCAAAAAGTTCGTGGTTTAAAAATCAAACCAAAATGTTTTAATTCTAGTTCCTAGGTTTCATATATAGAAAATTTGGTTTAAAATCTAAACCGAAATAGAATATGTTTGCACAGCGAATTGTGGTGTTGATTCAAACTCAACATATGAAAGCACATTTACATGCGTGGCTGTATCTGAGTGTGCAAAGATGCTTGATACAATTGGTTGCTACCAAGGCTGTCCGGGTTCAATCCCAACCAGACGGAGCATGAAATTTAAGATTGTTTTTTTTTTATTCTTAATTATGAAAATGTTTGGGTTTAACATTTAAACCGAATTGTTTAAATTCTAAACCCAACATATGTGCTCTCTTTTTTTTAAACTTGGAAGGTTTGTATTTGAAACTGAATTTAGTTTGGTCATATATGTAGTCCAAAAAGTTTAAAATTAAAACCGAAATTTTTAACCGTGTAGGTTATCAATGCAAAAAGAGCTTAACAATATTTGTACTGAAAAATTATATTTTATTTTAAGTAATATTACCTTTGCTGCATTGTCATTATATGGAGCCAACTGATCTGTAAATAAACTATAATAAGTAGGGCTCGGAATCTCATGCACTAAAAAATCGAAAATATGCGCATATTATGCGCTCAAAATTCAAAAATATGCGCTATAAACAAATAAAATATGCCGATAGAAAAAGAAATATGTACCACTTGTATTTTACAAAAAAATAATTCACTTCAAAATACAATACATACTTATGTATAAGATTAGTTTATAATCAAGCAGACTGTCTGCTGTAAATAGAAACATTCACAGTTTAATAGCGGTTCAGATGAATCTTTGGCTGGTTCAAGTGGATTCTCACCCTGGTGACAAGCAATTAGAAAGTTTGCCATTTTGGTTCCACAGCCCGTGCAACCTACAGCCATTTGGCGACTTTAATGAATTTCAGTGCGTCATACAGAGAGAGGCAGCTGGACTCTAAAACATACGAGAAGATATTCGCATGAATATTTGGGAAACATTATAGGTATTTTTTTTGACAAAAGAAATCGCAATAAATTTAAATGGGTGTAAATAAATAAAGTTAAAATATGCGGAAAACATATCGTCGTTTAAAGTACAAAACCGCGTATCGTCATTCTGCAAAACCGCGTAACTGACATTGGCTGCCAAAAATTGGATTTGCTCACACAAGCTCTTGGCTCAATCCTTATCCATTCGTCCTGAAATATATACATTTTGAAATATTAGTGCTTTTACACTCTAGAAAATAATTTCTAAGACTTCACATACGCGGTTTTGCATTTTGCCGATACGCGGTTTTGCATTTTGCTGATACGCGGTAAATATGTAAAAACAGGTGTTTTCGCAAAATATGCAAAATCATGCATTTACTGCAAAATATGCAAAAATATGCACTGACGATTGAATGCCATTATAAAGGAAATTTCATTATTCATAAAGATAACTTCACCATTTCCGTTTGAAGATGCCCAATAAAAACATGCATTTGCATGAGATTCCGAGCACTTATAATAAGTAGTGTGGCGAGTTTTTAAAAAACTGCAATAAGTTTTATTTCATTTGCTTTTGCTTCTGCTTATGCTTCTGGAAAAGAAAGTAGTTTCAGTCAAAGCAAACGCAGAAACGATTACTAAAAGTGAAAGTACGTAACGTGCATTGCGTCGCCGTCACATCACCGGCAGTTGTCAAAAAAACTGATTTGGTGTATTTGTATGAAGCAAGTTACACGAGCACGCTGACGGTGACGGTGGCGCACAAATTAGCTCAACTCTCAATTTTGCTTATGCGATTGCGTCAAAAGTGTTTTCAGTGTTTTGTTTACATGTTTGAACGTAAGTTTTTCCAGTTTGTGAAAATATTAATATTTATGGAAAAACGAAATGTAGAAAATAATGGAGGAAAACCTAATAGAAGAAGTGAAAAAGAGAAATGCGAATTTTGCAAAGAGTATCAGCGAGTTAAAGATTTTTCGGGCGCAATGTCAAACGATTTGTGTGTAACTTGACGCATAACCATCGTTGACGGTGATGGTGACGGTGCCGGTGAGGCTGCACACTGGTCCCAAATCAAGAAATTATGAAATTAGGGCCAAAATTCAACGAATCGATCTGATTTTTTTTCTGTGGACTGCTTACGCAATTATAAATAACTTTTATTATTAGCGATTTTGTAAAATATGGCCTACTTTTTAAGAAAAAAATTATTATTTTTTTTTTATATGGAGAAAAACCCATTTTTAGAATTTTAAAGCGCACTAACCACGGATCCGAAATGCGGCTTATGGCACATTGTAGACGGCCATATTGTCCACAATTTCTCTATAGAAACCTATTGCATAAGTCTGCGACCCTAAAAAATACAGACACTTAAAAAAAAATTTTAACAGCAATATTAAAATTAAAGGCATTATAGGGTTAATTACAGTAAATAACACAATAAACTATAAATTTAGCCTATCTTTGGATCTGAGTCCGGTGGAAATTCGTTTTACTTTGTATACGGATATTTCTCGTGGAGATTCTAAAATTTTTTTAACCGCTTAAGTTTCTTCCGTCAGACACATATGTAAAATACAGGTAGTTTATATGTAAGTCGGTATATCATAAAATACACTAAGTATAATGGCCTTCAAATAATTACACAGAATAAAAAAAAAATTACCAATCGAGCCTTGGTTTCACAATTTCCTTAAAAAGGCGAGCAAATGCTTTTGTGTGCAAACACCCTTTTTTCCTGAAGTTCTAGGGGTATGTTGAGATCTTGTAAAAGCTCTCTACCTACCCTTTGTTTATTTAATAATCGCTTAGTATAGCTAAAGGCATATTAAGGAAAATAGACAATACGGTGGTTTTGAAGGCGTTTCAGGTAGGATAACTACTAGCATTCTAACGAAAAGGAAAAAATATACCTTTCCAGATTCTTCGAAACCTTCAAAGGTATATGCGAAGATTGAACGACATTCCTACTGAATATAAAGTATTGCCACGCCAGTCCCAAATCAAGAAATTATTCAATTAGGGCCGAGATTCCAAGAATCGATCTGATTTTTTTTCTGTGAACTTTATTATAAGCAATTTTGTAAAATATGGCCTACTTTTTAAGAAAAAAAGATAAGTCTACGACTTGAACAGATACAGAAACTTAATAAAAATTTTAATAGCAAAATTAAAGGCATTAGATAGTCTTTAACCGAGTTAATTACAACTAAGAATACAATAAACTATAAATTTAGACTAGCTATGCAACTGGATCCGGTAGAGATTCGTTTTCGATCTCACGCAGGTCGTATGGAACTTGCTCTTTGAGTATTTCCACTGCTTCTGGAAACATCTCTAGACTTTTCACTTTACTAAATTTTGGTTTTATGTGCGTTATATAGGGATCTGAACTTATCAAAAAGTTGTGCAGGATATCTTCGTTGGTTTGTATTCGGCCAATCTTTCGCGAATGTCTTTCCCTGACCGCTCGAAAATCTTTATTTCGTGCTTCAGCAGCTTCTTCCGACAGCATTCCAATTGGTATAAAGGAGTAATGTTGGCAAATATCTGCACCATGCACTAATAGCTTATGAACACTAGCAGGCATGTGGTACCAAGGGTACAAGCTGACATATAGTTCCGTTGTTTCTTTGCAAAATTGTCTAATTTTTTCTGTTTCAATATTTCTCCCGGAAGCAATAGCTTGCAAAATTACAGCAAATCGCTTTATTAAGCGGCTGTCTACACCCGTAATCTCTGCAGACTTCTCGTAATCTCGGAAGAACCTCCTGGCTGTGTTGCCGTCATTAGTTGTACCGAGGCCTTGCTTTACAATATCTATCAGTAATCCCGTGACAGTAAAAAATTCTTTCTGGGTCAAGTGTTTTTTTGCTTTTTGGAGTACTTTATCTTCACCTCTAGCTGCCCATTTCTTGAAGTCTATATTGTGTGATATGTGTAAAATACACTCCATGCATCTTATCCACATGTGAAGTGAAGATAATCCATATTTGTATATGTCAACATTCACTGGCTTATTATAAACAAGATCCAAGTTGTTCATATCCTTAGGCGTGGTAAGGCAAATATTGCAAGTGGCAGCAGACTGGGTCTCCGAAAGTGCCGTAGCTACTTTTCCATCGATCATTGTCAAATACAAATTGTGAATAATTTCAAATCCGCCTGATTTAGTGGGCACCAAGTTCGCTATTTCTTCGCTAATTTCCGCTTCCACTTGCTGAATGTACTCCTTAGTTTCTTGTTTAAATTGAAACATAACGGGTCTGCTGAGGTTTGTTGAAGAAGAACGTGGATTTTCCCATACGATAGCATCACCACGCACAAGACGCAGTGGGACATAACTCACCATAAAAGCAGAAGACTCACTTGTAATGTCACTTGTGACCGGCTTTTGTTTATAACAGCTCTGTGATGATGCACCATCCATCCCGTATTTGCCAACAAGTTTCATAACTTCACCGTTGTCATTTATATCTGCCACTCTCATGATTTTTTCAGCTGTTAAATCCAAAAGTGCTTGTAGTTTTATCTGTGCTCCTGATTCAGTGATAGTTATATCTTCTGGTGGCGGATAGCATTCCTTCTTCTTCTCAATTAACTTTTGATAAGAAGGAAAAGCCACTATATCCTTGTCGCTTAAAAAGGTCCTTAACGCCAAATACTGCCATTTCGATAAGTTTAACGCCGTCACAAGAGCCAGAGTGTCATCCTCAGGAACAGTTTTTTTATTTAAAGATGTGAATAAAAAATCGTGGACATCTTTTACT
>NW_023458557.1:12703726-12705883 GCF_013731165.1 Rhagoletis pomonella | reverse complement strand
TTCGCCCATTTCCAATACCAACCTACCTTGGATTAACGGAAACCTACTTTCCAAATTTCGTTGAGATATATCAATTTTTGCTCGAGTTATCGTGTACACGGACGGACGGACAGACGGACAGACGGACGGACAGACAGACATGGCTTAATCGATTTCTCTATTCATTCTGAGCATTTATGTATACATTGGTCTATATCTATCTCGATTCGTTTTTGCTGTTACAAACAAACGTTATCTGAACAAAATTAATATACCCTTGTGCACAAGTGCGCTCGGGTATACCAATTCTAGAAAATCTGAATAAAATGTTGAAAATCTAGCTGAAAATTTGCAGATTTTTTATAATTTTTGCACAAAGTTTGAAATGTGAATTTATATTTTGTTTGTCATATAACGAGCTTGACTTTTATGAAAACAAGTAAGAAAGTCTAAGTTCGGGCGGAGCCGAACATTAAATACCCGGCGCAAGTATTAATTATATGTTTTCCACCTTTCCGAAAGCTACCGCTAGATGGTAAGCCGGGGTGTATAAATTTTAAGTAAATTAGCGTCCTTAGATTTCGAAATATTGAAAATTCAAATATTTCTGAAATTCACCGTTATATGAAAAGCGGCCGTCATTTTAGTCCGATTTCAACAATTTTCAACGGTTTGCTTTTACGTGGCAAGCACAATAACCGTACCGAGTTTGGTACAAAACGGTTACCGAGATATATATATGTGATCATAAGTGGGCGGTGCCACGCCCATTTTCCAAAATTTTATCACAAACATATTTCTTTGTTAAGAATTGTTGCAACCATCAATTTTGAAAAAAATAGCTTTAATGTTTACTGATTTATCGAGGATTTCGTATTTTTCTAAAATTACCGTTATATGGGATGTGGGCGTGGTTATTGTCCGATTTTAAAAATTTTCGGCCATTTGGTATGCTGTACCAGGACCAACAACTGTGCCAATTTTGGAAGAAATTGGTGCAGCGGTTACGAAGATATACACATGTAACCATAAGTGGGCGTGGCTACGCCCATTTTCCAAAATGTTTTAATATCCTTATTTTTCGTCTAAAACTCATTGTAAATATCAATTTTGAGTGAATTATCTGTAGTAGTTACTAAAATATCGCACTTTTCGTATTTCTGAAAATAACCGTTATATGGGAGGTAGGCGTGGTTATTGTCCGATTTCGCCCATTTTCAATACCATCTGTCCTACGCCCAAAAGAAGTCCACGTACCAAGTTTCGTTAAGATATCTCAATTTTTACTCGAATTATCGTGTGCACAGACGGACGGACGGACAGACAGTCGCCGCTTAATCGATTTCTCTTTTCATTCTGATTCATTGAGAATAGAAATCGCTACATCCCGAACTAATAAAAGGAAGGTAATAATAAAAATATCAAGTGACAATGACATTCTATTCCGGTAATCTTATTTGACAATTTATTATCAGAAAATTTTTTTTGATTTGACTTTCACGTTAACCCTTTTGAGTGAGAACTTATGTATTTTTTTTTATTTGAATAAAAAACTAAAGAAACAAGTAAGAAAGTCTAAGTTCGGGCGGAGCCGAACATTAAATACCCGGCGCAAGTATTAAATATATGTTTTCCACCTTTCCGAAAGCTACCGCTACATGATAAGTAAATTAGCGTCCTTAAATTTCGAAATATTGAAATTTCAAGCATTTCTGAAATTTACCGTTATATGAAAAGCGGCCTCAATTTTAGTCCGATTTCAACAATTTTCAACGGTTTGCTTTTATGTGGCAAGCACAATAACCATACCGAGCTTGGTACAAATTGCTAGAACGCACAGTGGATCCTTCTCATAGAGATGGCGGCCAAAAATAGAAGGAGGTTACCTAGAGCAACGAAATTTTGCAGGCTTACTTTAAAAAAAAATAAATAAATTATCCACAAAAACTCGAAAAAATTGGACCAAGGACACGCCCACCTCCCATATATCCTTAAATTTAAAATATGAATAAAATGGTTAATTTTCAGAGAAATTTTAAAAAAATTGGCAGAACCCCGTTTTTAGTAAAGATACAGCAGCGTATGAAATTGTTTTGAAATTGGACCAAGAACACGCCCACCTCCCATATATCCTTAAATTTAAAATATGAATAAAATGGTTAATTTTCAGAGAAATTT
>NW_023458557.1:12700976-12703716 GCF_013731165.1 Rhagoletis pomonella | reverse complement strand
CCTTAAATTTAAAATATGAATAAAATGGTTAATTTTCAGAGAAATTTGAAAAAAATTGGCAGAACACCGTTTTTAGTAAGGATAAAATAGCGTATACAATTGTTCAGAAATCGGACCAAAATATTGACACTTGACAGTTGAGTAGGATAGACTTAAATGTTAAAATAAATTAAATGAATGCATTGCCGCCCAAAACGCGGTCAAAAATATAACACAAGCTTTTTTTTTTAACTAAACACTTATTATTATTAATTTTATTTGTTTTAACTTACAAGATAAAAACGAAAATGTAAACAAATTCTCACAAAAATAACATGTTTGGTAAATTAGATTTTTAACAATTTTAATGCATTTTCTGATAAAAATGTTTTTTTTTTTAGTAGGCAATTTTCTCACATTTGAAATAGGTGGGTCGGAAGTTAAAAGAAGTCTATTCAAAAGGTCCTTATTAGTGACAACCCGAGACATTTTTCTTGTGTGATTCAGTCGGTAATTTTTAATGTCCTTATTTCTGGACTCTGCAGCTTCCTCACTTAACTCGCCTATAGAAATAAGTCCATGATGCTCAATCACCGATGCACCATGCAACAACACTTTGTGAACTGAAGCAGGTAAATAGTACCATGGATATGTTTCAATTATCTGTGCAGCTGTATCTAAGGCGAAAACTCTGAACTTTTCTGCTTCGATATTATAACCTGAATTTAAAGCCTGTAAAACAGTTGCGCATCTGTCGATCAGTGTTTCATCGATTCCAGTTATTTCAGCAGAAATTTTGGTATTGTTAAAAAATTTCCTGGCCGTATTGCCATCATTTGACGAACCACTTCCTCCCGTTTTCGGTCTGTCCACAATCAATCCTAGTTTTGCTCTGAATTCAGCTTGGACTATTTTCTTTTGTTTTTCAAATTCTGTTTTGTCATCACCTCTTATCTGCCATTTCTTAATTTTGAGTCTGTAGGAAATATGAACAAAAAACTCAAAGAATCTGAAGTAAGCATGAAGCGGGGACAAACCAAAACATAAACTGTTCTCATTGGCCTCTTTTTGAAGGCATAATTCAATGTTGTTCATTTCCTTTGGTGTCGCTCCGCATATGTAACATTTTAAAGATGTAGATTCGTTAAGTGCGTTGCACACTTTTCCATCAACCATAGTTAAACGTAAGTTGTTAGTGACTGTCCATTCTTTATCATTAATAGTTATAGTTAAAGGCTGCAAGGCATTTATTTTTTCAGTGTAATATTGTTCTTCAAAAACAGATACAGCAGTAGTTTCTTTTTTAAATTGAAATCTTAATGGGCGACAGTATCGTGTTGAGGACGGTCGAGGATTTTTCCAAACAACATCTTAATTTTTGTCATTTTTTAACTTGAGCTGCAATGGCACGTAACTTGTAACAAACAAATCGCTGTCTTTAGCATAAGGATCATGAAAGCTTTGTTTGTACTCGCTTTGGCCTGTACTTCCATCAAATCCCCATTTCCCTACTAACTGTAGGCTTTTATGTAAGTCATTGTTGAGAGTGTCAAGAACGTCTTTCTGCGAAGTAGGAATTCTTGTCGCCGTGTGGTTAAGTAAAGCCTGTAAGTCCACTTCGGCACCTGTCTCGGTGACACTAATTTTCGCGGCTTCTGGATACCAGTTTTCTTTTTCAGTCTTTATAATTTTGTAGCTAGGCAGTGCATTTTTTTCATCTTGGTGTTGACGAAATTCTGAACAAGTAAGTACTGCTTCTTTGTAAACTTTGCTTCCACAAAAAGCGCCAGTACTTCACAAGGCATTACACTCATCGTGTTTTCTTCTCCCAAATTCGAATTACATGAACTATTACGCAAAGCTGTGGCAATTGATTCGTCGGATTTCGAAATTTCAGCCACACGTCTTCGTTTACTCCGCGAAGAACATTCTTCAAAACTTTTTTTAGGACGACCTCGTTGTTGTGATGTACTTGGATAATCTTCATCACGACCACTTAAAAAGACAGTCTCAGATTTGCCAAGCCAAGAGGAATGATTTCTCATAATTGCATTTTTTCTGCTTGCATTTTCTTTCCAAAATTCTGCTAACTTCTTGCATACTAAATAAATTCGGTCATTGAGGGGATCAAATTCAATAATCTCAACACCTTGATAAGGCCAACTGCATTTGATGTTTTCCAGGATTTGGTTGGCTTGAGTTGACCATGTTGTATTACTTTTTCGACTTTCAAGTCATTTATCAAATAAAAAATTGCGTGTAATTACGCATTGATAGCCAGCACCTATATATAAATATAAAATATATAAATAAATAAATATAAAAGGCTTTCAGTGATAACGAATTAAAGTTGCTCAAGCAAGAATCATATCTGACACCCCTGCTTTAATCTATCATAACTCGGAAAAAGGAAAAAACGGGAGGAAACTTCCTTATTGTATGAAAAGGTAGAACAATATTCTTCATTTTAGTACCGAATCGAACCGTTCGAACGGTTAGCGAGATACATATATGTGATCACAAGTGGGCGGTCATATTTTGTCATAAACGTATTTCTTGGTAAAGAATTGTTGCAATCATCAATTTTGAATAAATTAGCTTCAATATTTACTGATTTATCGAAGATTTTGTATTTCTCGAAATTACCGTTATATGGGATGTGGGCGTGGTTATTGTCCGATTTTAGAAATTTTCGGCCAGTTGGTATGCTGTATCAGGACCAACAACTGTGCCAAGTTTGGAAGAAATTGGTGTAGCGGTT
>NW_023458557.1:12700325-12700876 GCF_013731165.1 Rhagoletis pomonella | reverse complement strand
TTCTCGAAATTACCGTTATATGGGATGTGGGCGTGGTTATTGTTCGATTTTATAAATTTTCGGTCATTTGGTATGCTGTACCAGGACCAACAACTGTGCCAAGTTTGGAAGAAATTGGTGTAGCGGTTACCAAGATATACACATGTAACCATAAGTGGGCGTGGCTACGCCCATTTGCCAAAATTTTGTAATATTCTTATTTTTCGTCTAAAACTCATTGCAAATATCAATTTTGAGTGAATTATCTTCAGTAGTTACTAAAATATCGCAGTTTTCGTTTTTCTGAAAATTACCGTTATATGGGAGGTAGGCGTGGTTATTGTCCGATTTTTTAAATTTTCAGCCATTTAGTAAGCTGTACTAAGGCCAACAACTGTGCCAAGTTTGGAAGAAATTGGTGCAGCGGTTACCAAGATATACACATGTAACCATAAGTGGGCGTGGCTACGCCCATTTTCCAAAAATTTATAATATTCATGTTTTCCGTCTGAAACTCATTGTAAGTATCAATTTTGAGTGAATTATCTTCAGTAGTTACTAAAATATCGCAG
>NW_023458557.1:12695038-12700225 GCF_013731165.1 Rhagoletis pomonella | reverse complement strand
ATCATTTAAGCTTCCCCGCCACGGCAAGACGACCAACGTTGAGGAAGCAACGAATTGTAGTGCGATACAATTTTCAACAAGTAAAATAAAACTATACACTTTAAAAACAAAAACTTTAATTTATTTTCAGTCAATGAAGTATGAAAAATATTTAAAACTAAAGTGTTTTGCATTAGATTTTAAAAAGCTACCTACATAGATATAATGAAAAGCATTTCATATGTTTGCATCATTTGTCGAAAAAATTGTGTTCATATAAATAAGTTACTTCAATCTTCAAAAAAAGGCGATGAAGTATATACAAACAATACCGCCATTCTAACCATCTAACTATATATGTAGAAGGGACAAAATCTAAACAACAAATACATATGCAGTTATAATTTATATGTTCATTAAAAAATAATTGAATATATGAAACAATTTAACATTAAAACTTGAAATAGTGTTTTCTTTGCAGTGTAAAGATTTAAAGTTAATTTAAACTGTAAATACGTTTTTCGATTACATTGGTCTCAGAGCCTTTGGAAAGGCTAAAAACTAGATTTCCAATATCTACAAAAACTCCTCTTTCTCTTCATCAGTATCGGTGGATGTTAAGAAAGTACCTCGAACGGGTTTTATCAGGACTGGGCCAAAGATAAATATTTTTGCTCCACACGATTGGGTAACAGGATTCAACAGATGAAGCAAATGCGACCATAAAAAGGATTATTTAGGATAGCTCTCAATCCCTGCGCGCCCTATCGGAAGAAAAATCTTTCTAAAAACCTTTCTACAAAATAACAATCATTCAATGCGATATTGAAATCTGGGAGAAAATGCTTCCCAGTTGTGGGCCAGACACCATATTTAGCTATAATTATAGATTATAATCAAAGTTCCTATACAAAAGTCTAGACATCAACCTCGATGGTAGGCCTTGCCGGAAGTAGTTAAATATTGCGCCTAAAAATGTGCACTAGCGGAAATGGACGACAAGCCATTTCTTTAAATGAAATTACTTGGTGCTCGTATGTATGTATGTACATATGTATACACAATACTAAAAAGTAGAAAATAAATAAAAATAAAAAAAACTTTTTAATATACCACGCTTTTATAAATGGATTAAAAAGTAGAAAATAATGTTTCTCAGTCCCATATAATTTGTTTTGATATCTTTTGATTTTGAAATTTTAGCAAAAGTCATTATAAACAATTATGAGATTGGAAATGAAAAGCGTGCGTGCGTCTATTACATGCATGAAGGGCGCGGTGACAGGTAATAAGATCAACGGAAATAAGGTCAATTGACTTTATTTCCCACCCTGGTGCGAAATAAAGTCAATTGACATTATTACCTTTTTAAAAACGAAATAAAATCAATTGACATTATTTCTCTTTAAAACATTAAATTTGCTTAGCTTCGCGGCGGCCCGCGTCAGCGCGCCACACCGCGCGCGTCGCGCTCGCTCTCGCGCCCGCGTACCCCGCGCGAACGGCGCGAACGGCGCGCACACCACGTCACGCTACGCCGCGGCCCCGCGGCCCCCCCGGCCACACCTTCCCCGTCTCCCGACGTGCTGTAACGCAGGTAGATTTATTTTTTGTATACGTTGAAATAAAATGTTTATATATTTTAAACATCGAGAGCTTATATTCAATAATACCCCCTATCTGCACACTTTTCACAAAGATGAGATTCTGATATAAAAATCCACCTAAGCTTTAACTGTCATCAGTGATATTAATGCTACCTTATATAACGACAGGTAATAAGTCCCAGATGGTTTCTAAAATCACAAATTAGTTTTTGTGCAAATTGCAGATAGAGGGTATTAATGAATTCAAGCCCTCGATATTTCACATTTTTATATTTGTAAGTTATTGGAAGCAGGGATGCCAACTAGGCTCAAACCGTGCCATTTGTTCCTATTTTACTTCAAATGGCACTTAATTTTTCAATTTGGCACTAAATGCCAAAATGGCACTTTTGTAAAAAAAAATAGCATTTCAATACATTTTTGTGAAATCCTTTGCGTGCACTTCTTTTTCTCAACTAAAATTTTCTAATTTATAAAGGCTGTTCAACTGGTTTATCTTATTTTATCATTGCACTTTTGTTTTGAAAATGTGGCTTTATTTTATTGCTAAATGTGAATGACTAAAAGGAATTACACCTTTTTTGGCACTTTTATTTTTCTATTTGGCACATTTTGGCACTTTCTTTATACTCAATATGGCACCTCATAACTAAGGAGAGTTGGCAGCCCTGATTGGAAGATTTCTGCTGTGTTTTGAGGCAACAACTTGTCTGCAGTAAAAAAGCATATAATTTGTGTTTCAAAAGTGTGTGAAAACCAATCAATTAACTTATATGATCTCGGTTCCGATATTAAATAATCAATAATTGTTTATACCCGCATTTGGCACATTGGCTCGTTGAATGTGCCATCTAATAAATAGTGTCGTCGTTCTCCTTAGCTGCTTTTAAATGACTGCTGGCGGAGACATAAATACAGTGTAAGAAAATTCTTTTTCTGTAATTGTTTCCTTATAGAAAGGTTGGGTTCTTTTCCACCTTAGACATTCCGAATTCGTTCAAAATATGCTAATTTAAAACACAGAATTCTTTCAGTGCTCCTCCGGGGTTTTTGGACATGTACTGTTTCTTCAATTTAATAGTGTTCGCTTTATTTTTGTAGAAACGAAAAATGTTTTGCAAGTTATGGATCATTTCTCCACTCTTTCTTCAAATATTTCTCGTATTCCAGCTGTGCGCAGGCGTTTAGTTTTTCGCATAGTGTTTTTACATATTCGTAATTTAAATTCTTTTTTTAATAGAATCAATTGGAGGTAGTTCATGATTGTGTGTGGATTAATATCACAACACTGAGGATTTGGCAAAAGCCTTTTTCATCTATTAAAAAACAACACTTACGGGGCAATGTTTATTGTAAGAACAACATTTTTTTCTATGAATCGACATACTTTAAGCATTGTTGACGCTATTTCCATTTGAATGAGGAAATAGCGTCAATGACTTTATTTCCAAATTTTTGTTGACTTTATTTCGCTTTTGAAAAGGTAATAATGTCAATTGACTTTATTTCGCACCAGGGTGGGAAATAAAGTCAATTGACCTTATTTCCATTGACCTTATTACCTGTCACCGAAGGGCGCATGTAATAGACTTGAATCGATATGAAAAGTAATATATGTATGTATGTATGTGAGTATATGAATGACGACCGCTTAAAATCGATCTCAATTCTGTATTGTAGAAATTTTAGGCCTATGTTATGTAGTTTGACTATTGTCCCATAGACTGTTTATAATAACTTTTGCTAAAATTTCAAAATCAAAAGTTATCAAAACAAATTCTATGGTACTGAGAAATATTATTTTCTACTTTTTAGTCCATTTATAAAAACATGGTATATTTAAATGTTCATTTTATTTTATTTATTATATTTATGTAAATGTAAGTGAAGTTCCAGAGATAAGCGATATGGAAATTACATTTTGCATGGAAGGTGCCACATCACCCTTTCTAATACAAACCAATTTCCAAAACCTACCACCTACTAAAAATTTAAAAAAGTTAGCAAAAGCGGTTCCAGAGATAATCGATTGAGAATTTCTGTTTGTATGGGAGGTTCCACGTTCCTGTTCCTGTTCCATTATCCACCACTTTTCGCCATAAGTGCGGAATTGATAACATGTGTAGCTGTGTCAAATTACAGAACGTTCCCTGCAGTGAAACTCCAAACTCGTCAGGAAAAATGCTAGTTTAAAAACTAGAATTTCCTGACTGAAACCGAACTAGTTCGAAAATAATCAGCCTTGTACCAAGTACAAAACAATTTACCTATTCATGTCCGGTTTTATTGACTTCGACAGTTTAATACAGTAAAGTACACATAATATTATAACTTTTATTTGGGTATATTGTAAACCATTAAAGCGAGAACATATTTAATTATACCAGACCTGTTAAATATTGAATAATAATCATAGTGATTATTAATTAAAGCATGGTTTTTGGATTACCGTTTAATGGTTAAATACCAATATTAGCACCTTTTCAATGATTAATAATTAATTACAAACTGTTAATTAATTTATTGATTTTAATTACATGATTATTTTGTTATTTTTGATAATTTTCAATTATTTTACTTTTTTAATTACACGATTAATATATATATTATTAATTTCAATTATAAATTAACAAGCCAAACTATAGGAAAAACTAAGAATATTTAATAACTGCATGAATTATTTATTTATTTTATTTTCATCCAAATCTCAAATTTTAAGCGTTAATTACTTATATATTAATTTAAAAAGAAGGGACTGAAATGTGCAAAGTTAATGAATTTAATTTAACTTATTGATAACTTTTATTTTTATTTAAGTTCACTTGAAAATGAACTAAAGTATTTATTTTATTTTTAACTAAAATGTTTTTTTTTTACATATTTAATATTATTAAACAAGATAAAAAATATAGTATTTATTGCACCTGAAAGCTTTTACTTCTAATAACATTTAATGAAGAATGCATTTAAATTTATGTTCCAAAGTTTGAAATATTTATATATTTATTTTTCCTTTTGATTAATACTCAAAAAATTTAACATGCCCCCTTTTCCAATACCTATTATTTTTCGCCATAAGTTTCTGTTCCCCAGCGTGATTGGTTTTAGAGATACATCAGTTTTCATATTTCAGTCTGTATGCCAGATGCCACGCCCCCCTGTATAAAGGGATTTACATTTCTGGATTAGATGAAGTTATATCCTTTAAATTTGTATATGTTTCATTGAAATCGAGCGAACGGTGCCCTAAAAAAGGGAGTTCAAAACTTTATTCTGGCGTATTTGTATATAGATACTTTCAATATACCGTTCTTGCTACAAACCGTCCTCAAAGAGCCTCTGGTGCCATCTAATTGATCCCTGATCAAGGTAAATTTCGTAAATCTTTGCTACACACCCAGCGAGGAAGTCCAAGGAGAACTGGTCCGCGCATTTGATGACCCGGTATCCCCTCAGGGATTCCGATGAGTCAAACTCTGGATGAGGACCTTCGGGGTTGTCGAGGACGTAGTCCATTACGAGACTCGACAGCCTCACATCGATCTCCACCCACTTTTGCTGCACTGCTAGCGGCGTTCTGCTACCTTCGTCAATGATTGAA
>NW_023458557.1:12670426-12694938 GCF_013731165.1 Rhagoletis pomonella | reverse complement strand
ACCGATGTGGTAAAAAGAAGTCCAATCCAGGACCCGCTGCGCTAATCGGTGGAGCATTCGAGTCTTCAAATGATGAGTTCCCCTTATCCTTTTTTAGTTTAACATTCAATTAAAAATGTATTAAATTTTTTTCAGAAAAGTTCATCAATGAGAATGGCGGCGATGAAGCGGAATATATAGCTGCATCGATGTCGCTTTTCCAATTTGCCAATAACCGCAAGTAATTGAAAGCACGCAACAAGATGTAATAATTAACTTTTTTATGCTTAATTTGTATGTGTTATTGTGAATTTGTATGCTAAAATGTCTATTCCCTATTTATATTTTCGCGACTGTAGATGAGTCCGCCGAAAATTCGCATTTCGTTTAGTTTCTAGATGTTAAGCAATCTATGTATGAGTTTTTATTGAAATATCTTTAAATAAAGGGTTATCAAAATGTTTATAAAAAGCTTTCTTTTGAAAATTTTTAGTAAGTTTATATTCATACGCTTATAAAAAATTTTTTGAACCTTTATTATAAGTTTACACTTTTACGCTTATAAAAAGCTTTCTTTTGAACATTTATTACAAGTTTATATTTCTACGCTTATAACCAATGTTCCTTTTCGATTATATTACGCTTACTTTCAAGCGTTTTATAAACAAAAAATCAACGTTCTGTAAGCTTAATATTTATAATTGAAAACTTAAAAAAAACTTTCTTTAAGTTTATTTTGCTTGTTGGGATAGTTTCCACATGTTTCCACACTGCTGAGGTAGAGTTTTTCGGCGCGTTTTTTTTTCGTGGTTTCCCCAGTAGGCCTAATACACGTTTTTTTTATGAAAACAGGTGATTTTTACAAAAAATGCTAAATAAGCTTGCAAATCGGAAAAAACCGAAAAAACTTAAATCTAAGATGGCGGAATGTAGCCAAATCAATTTTAGGGGCAACACTGTGGATCCATGATCTACGTGTCAAATAGAAGTAAACTGCATCAAAAAATCGCTGTTACAAATTTATCTAATTGTGTTTGGCTAATAGACCTAAAGTTTCGACAGCGTAAGTACAAATTTGAGATCGATTTTAAGCGGTCGTTATTCATAAAAGTGGTCCAAATATGTATATGAAAAAATAAGGTCGGATTTTTAATGCCGCCACCGCGTTGGATTGTTCTATACAGAAAACAAATATACACCTAGTTTTTTTATTTTTAAATAAAAAAAAATTAGGGAGTGCTCAAAGCGCTCAAAGTTTTCCATGTATTTTATAGGGGAAAAAACAATAGTGTAGAATTCTTGAAAATCAATATTTTTCGATCGGAAAACTTTGCTTATCTTCAGGAGATTCTCAGTAATAATACCCAATTGTTTCTTTCATGTTAATTATATTTTACAGGTCCTCCAAAACCCCCAGATAATGCAATGGGGGGGACAAATAAAAAATCTTTAATATTAAAAACTGGTTAAATAAACAGTTTTCCGATCAAAAAATATTGATTTTCAAGAACTGTATACCATTCCTATGGAACGTTGTTTTTCCCCATATAATATGCATGGAAAACTGTGAGCGCTTTGAGCACTCCCTAAACATTTTTTTGATTTCAAAATGAAAAAATAGAGGTATATGTTTTTCGGTTCAGAACAATCCTAGGGGGTGGCTGCATTAAAATTCCAACTTTATTGTTTTTGGACCACTCTAAACTACATATGTGCATACTAGAGGCTTACGCCGACAGGCTTTGCGGCGGCGGCGCACAGTGAGACAGCCCAATAGTAACCGCGGCAAAAAATGGTTTTTGACGTGTCGTCCAATTTGGATGAAATTTTCACAGTATATTAACAGATATATGAGTAACAATTCCTTGAAATTTCAGCCTCATAACTTCATTACTTTTTGGTCGAGAGCAAGTCAAAGTTGAGGTATGCCAACGCGCTTGAAATATGTTAGTTCAATATGTAATAATCAAAAGCTTATTAAAATAAAAATACATAATAAATGTAACTTTAAAGTATTTTTTTAATTAATTTAGTTATTGTATATATTGTAGAATGAGTAAATGAAAAAATAAATTTAAAAAAAAAACAAAATTTTTTTTTTCTTAACAACAGAATTGTGGTGCAAAAATTGAACATTTTGCATTTTCAATGGCCTAGGAAATATAGAGCAGCCCCTCGCCCTAGGTGCAGACTTATACCAAATGAAAGTTTGAAGTCTCAGCTTTAATTTAAAGTAGAGGACATATAGCAAAAGTTTGCAAAAGCACATTAAACATACAAAAAACTACAAAAAGTACGTAACGCGCACATTCTGTCGCTATACGTATGTTAGCATGCAATAGCATGTTTACAACTTTTTACTTTTAATTTTTAATTGTTTACTATTCACTTATTGTGCAAGAGAATAGTAATAAATTACATTTGTTTTTTGTTAGTTATTCAGAATTATGCTTTAAAGATCATTTATGTTTTAATAAAAATATTCTTGTTTACATAAATTTTATTTACGTTATTAATTTGATAGATAATTTTGTTGAAGGTCATTGACTTTGGGTTAGATAGTTGCATAATTTTTAATTTAAATTGATAGTGCAAGATATTGTTCTTATCTAAGTTGTGTTATGATCACTTTCTAATGTTGTTAGTTTAATTGTTATATTGTAGTGCCGCTTGTCGCCTGGCAGGAAAATAGAGTATTTTAAAAGGTTCAATCGAAAATACCAACGCAATCTTATTTTTGCTAAAAACAAGTAGTTTCTTTCCCGCCATCTATCGGGCAAGTTTGCTTGTATCCCCTGGAGCCAATCCTCCCCAGCAAAAAGTTCGCCGCCACTAGCTAACCGCTCACCTTTTGTGTTTTTTTTTGCCGCCACCAGCATAATGTATAAGTGCATAAATTAAAACAACTTAGCTATAAAGTAACATTAGTGAGGCCCTCAGCCGCCATAGAAAAAAAATATTGTTTTTTTTATTGCATTTCAATGGGAGGTGGGCGTATTAGTGGGCGTGTTATTGTAATTTTTGCATGAAACATTTTAAATGATATAAATTACAGTAATATCGAATTTGAAGGTTGTATTTAATATATTTTAGAAAATATGGCACTTTTTATGTTGAGGTAGTATGGGTGATGGGGTTAAAAGTGGGCCAAAGTTCAATTTTTATTTCAAATAATGTTTGTAACTATATAACATTCAAGTATACCAAAATTGAAAGTTATACCTAAAGTATTACGGACAATACGGCATTTTACAAATTTCGACTGTATGGCAGGTGGGCGTAAAAGTGGGCGAATTTTCTTAATTTTTTTTTTTAAAACTGGAATTGTCTCAAAAATAACCTGTGCAAAATTTCAGAGCTCTACAATGACTCCTTGTATTTAATGCCGGCGTTGTCTCACTGTGCGGCGTGGTCAACTTGAAAAAGAATCGGCGGCGGCGGCGAGTGTCTGCCGCTGATGGATGGGCAAACAGAAGAAATTCCAACTTATATAAATACATCTCTATGTTCTCTTCAAATCCGTATATACTACATAAATTTAAAGAAATAAAAAAAATTAAAAAGTTAAGTTATTGGGGTAAGTTATGTCGCTATCAAAAATTTTTGCAATAATCTTATCATCGGTTATGATAAATTACGGAGTTGTTACGATTTTTTGCGGGTTATATATTGAAAACAAGGTTTGGTCAACTTCCACCAGAACAAGCCTTTCTGAGCCACTGTTTAAAAAATGACTTATAGGTGGTTAAAATAGCCGTTCTTTATAGTTCTTCCCATTTAGCATTCAAATTAGAATCACATTTCTAAAACAAAAGTCCAATGCCAAAGTAAGATAAACGAGTTGTATACACTATATAAATTAGAAATTTTTAGTTGAGATAAAGAAGTACACGCAAAGGATTTCACAAAAATGTATTGAAATATTACTATTTTTGAAAAGTGCCATTTTGGCAGTTTAAGTTTTAATCTGTTTCTTTTCATGTTGTATCTTTCAAGCATTTGTGCAAAGAAGTAATGTCGCAAAACTCATAAACTTCAATGGACAATATCTCAGGTTTAAAACAAGACATCTCGTTGAGTTAAACAGCATTATTAAGGGGAAATGTTTTGCTTTGAAATTATTTCTTCAATTTTGTAAAAAAACAAACTACTCTTGATGAAAATACATGAAGAATATAGCAAAAAAACAGATTTTTCGTATGTTTAGGCTGAAATATCTCGAAAACCTAAGCCGATTGAGCAAAACTGATTTTGGATTCAGATTCAGTGCAACGAAAACCTTTAGAAAAGTATAAGCTAGTCCCAGGGTCTGAATTTTTTTAAATTTTGTAGGCCTGTGTTATTTAATAGTACACAGAGAAAATGATACAGGTAAAACGCAAGTTTTTAAAAGAAATTGTAAAATAAAAGTTTTTAAAATAATTTCACTTCATACAAAATAAAAAGTACAATATTTGTATTTACGACTTTAAAACGAAACATTCGCAAAACAAAAATGATCGTTATAATATATTCACTTTTTTTTACCGAGAAGAACAGACGAAATTAAAGAAATAACAGAAAAAATGCGTATTTTCAAAACTAAAATGAAAGATTTCAGAATATTCTGCCAACGAATTGTTGGTTGGTTGGTTGTAGTGCTACCTAAGCTATCGCTCAGGAAACAATTAGCGCATAAAAGCGCCATTTTGGTGCACTTCTCGTGGACAATGATATTTTATTATGCCGTAGCCTACCTGTCAGAACATTCCAGCGGTTCAGTCAAACCATTTAGAACCGCTTATAAATTTGTATAAGTCGCCTATTGTAGCACTAGATAGATCCGTTAACTGCTCTACTATGTGTTTCCCGAAAGATTTATGTCTTAAGTAAACCAGGCCTGGGCATTCACACAGGAAATGAAATACTGTTTCTTCGCTGCCATCCAAGCCGCAGCTGCGGCATTTTCTGTTGTATGGAAGACCTATTCTACATGCATGTTTTCCTAGCGGCCAGTGACCGGTGATAGTCGATACAATTCTAAATTCTTCTACTCTTGACCTATTTAGCAGTTCTGCTGTTCTTTCCCTGCTAAAGTCAGGCCAAAGCTCTCGTGCTATCTTGCAAGTCTGAATCTCTGACCACCTCCTCCTTGCCAGTTTCAGAAGGTGCAAGTGGATTTCTGTTTGTATTTGTCTGAGGGGATAACCCAGTATCACCGCTACAGATTCATCCAAACAAGCTCCCGCCCTGGCCAGTTCGTCTGCTCTCTCGTTGCCTTCTATGTTCCTATGGCCGGGAACTCAGACAAGAGAGATGGACATTGACCGAGACGCTGAGCGTAACTCCATCTTGCATTCCTTGACTAGCTTGGACTTGGTTACAGTGGATGATATAGCCAGGAGTGCTGCGTGGCTATCCGAGTAAATAACCGCACTTTCTTTCCTAGTAGCGCTATTCCTTAGTATTCTACAGGCTTCACAAATGTCCAGAACTTCAGCTTGAAATATGCTAGCATGGTTTTCCAGCCGGAGGGACCTATTGACACCAAGCTCCTCGGAATATACCCCTGTCCCTACACCGCAGTCCATCTTGGACCCGTCAGTGTAGATACAGATGGCTTCCCTATCGGCAGCTTGGCCCCTTTTCCATTCCCTTCTGGATGGAAACCGCACTTGTACATTCAAGCCAAAATCGAGGGTTGATACCATATAGTCCGTGGTTTTATTTCCTATCGAAGTGAGGCCTAAGATTGAGCTATGCCCAAAGGTTCTCGATCCCCACAGCCCCGACTCTCTGAGTCTTAATGCTGAGTACATCGCGGCTTCCTTTAGGCATAGATCAATGGGCATCATATTGAGGATTACATTCAGTGCTTCTGAAGGGCAGGATTTCAGTGCCCCAGTTGTCCCCGAGCATGCCGCTCTTTGTAAGCTATTTAGTTTGCTGACATTGTATTGTTTGTCTAAGGCAGGCCACCACACTAGGGCGCCGTAGGTTAGGATCGGCCTTATGATAGCGGTGTACATCCACATTACAAGTTTCGGTTTTAAACCCCAGTTTCTATTGAAGATCCGTTTACAAGTATAATAAGCGATGTAGGCCCTCTCTTTACGTTTCTCAACGTTAAGTTTCCAGTTTAGTTTGGTGTCTAGAATTACTCCCAGATATTTTGCGTTGGACGATAGGGGGATTGTCTTCCCGCCTATGGATAGAAGTCTAAATTGTGGTATCTTATACTTATTAGTAAACAGTAACAACTCAGTTTTGTCTGGATTTACGTTAAGGCCACTGCCTTTAGCCCACGTGTGTAGTCTACCCAGCGCTTTTCCTAGAATTTCACTTACAGTAGAGAGAAAAGGTCCTGTGACTGCTATCACTACGTCGTCAGCATACGCCACTACTTTAACTCCACCTCTGTTGAGTTCTAGGAGTGCTGTTTAGTGCTACAACCCACAACAGTGGGGAGAGTACACCACCCTGGGGAGTACCTCTACGCACATATCTAGTTATTAGACTATCTCCGCTTTTCGCCTGAATAATTCTGCTTTCTAGCATGGAGCGTACCCAGTCAACCACACCGCCGTCAACACCAACCCCCATGAGTGTCTGGATGATGGTGTCAACTTCAATGTTGTTGAAGGCGCCCTCGATATCCAGGAAAGCGGCTAAAGTGTATTGCTTGAAGCGCAGTGATTTTTCTATGAGCCCCACCACTTCGTGCAAAGCTGACTCCGTCGATTTTCCTTTGATGTAAGCATATTGTGCTGTTGATAGGGATTCTTCCCCCAAGAACGATCTTATATATATATCTATTAGCCTTTCCAGGCTTTAAGAACAAAGGAAGTTAGGCTTAGAGGTCTAAAGTCTTTCGCTGTTTCGTGGTTCTTCCTACCGGGCTTAGGGATGAACACTACTTTGACACGTCTCCAGCTCTGGGGGAGTTCATACTAATACAAGCTCTATAGAGGGTTTCAAGTAGCGGTGCTATATGCTCCTTTACATTCTGTAACATGGCCGGTATTATACCATCTGGGCCTGGAGATTTAAAGGGAGAGAAACTATTTATTGCATAGATGATCTTTTCTTTGCTTATTATTGTTTCAAGTTCTCTATTTGGTATATATGTGGGTTCTTTCCCATCTGATGCTGCTGCATTCTGTTCACAGCCTGGAAAATGGAATTGAACTAGTGTTTCTAAAGACTCGCCCGTGGAGTTTGTCCATACATCATTTATATTTTTTATAAATGAGGGTTTAGTGTACTCCTTTGAGAGGATCTTACTTAGCCTAGCTGAGTCTCTTACATTTTCTATCGAGGAACAGTAGGTTTGCCAGGACTTGGCCTTTGCTATCCTTAGTTGCTTTTTATATGATTTTAACGCATTTTTGTAGGGCACCCAGTTCTTGGACCCAAAGCACTCGTTAAAAAGTTTTCTAACGTTATTTCTAAGAGCTCTAAGCTCCCCATTCCACCATGGCGGGGATTTCTTTTTCATGACGCTCAGTGGGGTTGATCTTTCATAGGCTTTAGTCATCACCCCCTCTAAGTTGCTTACGTTTCGTTCTATCTCATCTATTGAGGTAATATTTTCTACCAGATTAAATTTAGTTAGTTTTCGCGTCAAGACTCTATTGTATTTCTCCCAATTGGTTCTGCGTGGGTTCCTGTATTTAGAGGGGGTGTAGGATACCCCGCGTAGATTAAAGAGTATCCAGCAGTGATCAGACACTGATGGCCTGTCGGAAACTCTCCAGTTCTCAACGGTAACGCCATCGTTCTCAGACAGCAACGTTAGGTCCAACACCTCCTCCCACCCAGGAAACCGGTCTGAACTTGGGAAGATAAAGGTTGGTCGGTTACCAGTATTGCAAATACTCAAACTAGTGTTTAATAAATAGTGTAGAAGTGACTCACCTCGCTCGTTTTCTGTTGTGCTGCCCCAAACTGGATGCCTGGCGTTTGCATCACATCCTATGACAATGGCTCCTCTGGGGTTCCGGTCTACTATAGTTTTGATTTCCGGTGGCGGACTGTCCCGTTCATGGGACATATAAGACGACACTAACAAGACATCCTGTTGTCCTGCCGTCTCCACCTTAGCTACTGTTGTGTCTGCTGTGCTGAAATTAGAGCCGCGGAATGCATTTATACCCTTCTTGATAAGAATATACGCCCGTGGTTTACCAACCTCGCTCTTGTAGAAGAGATTGTAATTGTAGATATTAAGGCCCATTACTTCGTCGTTCCTGACCCAGGGCTCCTGTATTAGGCTAATGTCGATGTCCTCTTCGCTGAGAAGTACGACTAGACTATCTGTAGCACACTTCGAGTGCTGTAGATTTATTTGGACTATCTTACTGGTCCGGTTCATCGCTCAGTTTCACTCCCATAAGGAGTTCGCCTGCACCGTCGACGCCCGGGTCCTCTTCTACTGGGCTGACTTCACCAAGGAATACTCTTACCTTAGCTTTTCTAATACCGAACCGAATCTTATAGTCGGCCTCTGCTAGGGCCTCCAAGGATTCGGAGCAAATCGCTAGGAGAATTGGCTTGTTTGTGGGCTTTCTCGGCTCTTCAACTTTGATGAGCTCCCACTCGTCTATTGCTGGTATGTTTTTATTATGCAGCTTTATACACCGCAGCAACTTTTCGCCAGGTTCGGCTATCGGAGGTAACCAAATGCGCGCACGGGGCCTCCTAGGGATGTCCTTGGCTGGTATGAGCTTGAGCTTCAAGCCCTCGAATGCGTCGTAAATCTTTGCTACACACCCAGCGAGGAAGTCCAAGGAGAACTGGTCCGCGCATTTGATGACCCGGTATCCCCTCAGGGATTCCGATGAGTCAAACTCTGGATGAGGACCTTCGGGGTTGTCGAGGACGTAGTCCATTACGAGACTCGACAGCCTCACATCGATCTCCACCCACTTTTGCTGCACTGCTAGCGGCGTTCTGCTACCTTCGTCAATGATTGAAGTCTGAAGATGGTCTCTTGCAACGTCGCTGAAGTAGCGATACTTGGTGGATGTTCCGGACTCCGCTACATCCCCCTGCTTTAATCGTTTGCGGTCAGCTCCGTTGCCATTCTCGTTTTGAGACCTATTTCTTTTTTGGGTTTCGCTGGATCCCATGGTGGCAGTACGTTCTGTTTGGAATTTCTCATAAGCTTATCTTCCTCATCGCGCTCGTCTACACGTCAGGCTGCTGCATTTCTCTCGATTTTGTCGAGCATGTACATAGCCTTCTGGTACCGTTGCTTCATGAACGCGTTTGAGGGTTTCCTATGCTTTTGCAGCTGGGTACTGCTGGTACCGGCCGCGTGCTTGCTACATGTTGGTCTTTCTTCCGGTGTACTATGGCTGGCACTACTGCCACTGTTTCCCGCTTTTTCCTCTGAGGTGCTATGGCTGGCACCACCAGAGGAAATCGTTGTCGGGTTTGTTGGTTTTGCAGGGGATTTCAGGAGCTGTTCTTCCTCCGATAGCGTCACATCTTCCCCAGGCTTTCGTTTTTGTTCTTGCTGTTGTTGTTGTTGCTGTTTTTGTTGTTGTTGTTTTTGTTTGGTTTCTTTATTCATTTGTGGTCCCACGAGTAGTCCGGAAGGGGTTCGTCGCTCGTCCGCAGAGCCGGTATGCATGGAGAAGGCACTTATACAACCGACCTTGCCCGGGCATCGGAGGGGACCGTTCGCGACCAGCCACATTTTACTACCCGCTGGCCATTCATCCATCGGCACGGTGGCCTTCACACCTTGGTTTGGGTAGTGTTGGTGCGGTAATCCCCGCATTGCTCTCCTCAGCGGCTCAAAGCAACGTTTCATCTTGAAGCGTCAAGAAGTGCCGCAGAAGGATGCAATACTGGGCTTCCCTCTTAGTTCATGTTGCCATGGTGCACCCCACACTGTGGGGTATACCATGACATCATTTAAGCTTCCCCGCCACGGCAAGACGACCAACGTTGAGGAAGCAACGAATTGTAGTGCGATACAATTTTCAACAAGTAAAATAAAACTATACACTTTAAAAACAAAAACTTTAATTTATTTTCAGTCAATGAAGTATGAAAAATATTTAAAACTAAAGTGTTTTGCATTAGATTTTAAAAAGCTACCTACATAGATATAATGAAAAGCATTTCATATGTTTGCATCATTTGTCGAAAAAATTGTGTTCATATAAATAAGTTACTTCAATCTTCAAAAAAGGCGATGAAGTATATACAAACAATACCGCCATTCTAACCATCTAACTATATATGTAGAAGGGACAAAATCTAAACAACAAATACATATGCAGTTATAATTTATATGTTCATTAAAAAATAATTGAATATATGAAACAATTTAACATTAAAACTTGAAATAGTGTTTTCTTTGCAGTGTAAAGATTTAAAGTTAATTTAAACTGTAAATACGTTTTTCGATTACATTGGTCTCAGAGCCTTTGGAAAGGCTAAAAACTAGATTTCCAATATCTACAAAAACTCCTCTTTCTCTTCATCAGTATCGGTGGATGTTAAGAAAGTACCTCGAACGGGTTTTATCAGGACTGGGCCAAAGATAAATATTTTTGCTCCACACGATTGGGTAACAGGATTCAACAGATGAAGCAAATGCGACCATAAAAAGGATTATTTAGGATAGCTCTCAATCCCTGCGCGCCCTATCGGAAGAAAAATCTTTCTAAAAACCTTTCTACAAAATAACAATCATTCAATGCGATATTGAAATCTGGGAGAAAATGCTTCCCAGTTGTGGGCCAGACACCATATTTAGCTATAATTATAGATTATAATCAAAGTTCCTATACAAAAGTCTAGACATCAACCTCGATGGTAGGCCTTGCCGGAAGTAGTTAAATATTGCGCCTAAAAATGTGCACTAGCGGAAATGGACGACAAGCCATTTCTTTAAATGAAATTACTTGGTGCTCGTATGTATGTATGTACATATGTATACACAATACTAAAAAGTAGAAAATAAATAAAAATAAAAAAAACTTTTTAATATACCACGCTTTTATAAATGGATTAAAAAGTAGAAAATAATGTTTCTCAGTCCCATATAATTTGTTTTGATATCTTTTGATTTTGAAATTTTAGCAAAAGTCATTATAAACAATTATGAGATTGGAAATGAAAAGCGTGCGTGCGTCTATTACAGGCATGAAGGGCGCATGTAATAGACTTGAATCGATATGAAAAGTAATATATGTATGTATGTATGTGAGTATATGAATGACGACCGCTTAAAATCGATCTCAATTCTGTATTGTAGAAATTTTAGGCCTATGTTATGTAGTTTGACTATTGTCCCATAGACTGTTTATAATAACTTTTGCTAAAATTTCAAAATCAAAAGTTATCAAAACAAATTCTATGGTACTGAGAAATATTATTTTCTACTTTTTAGTCCATTTATAAAAACATGGTATATTTAAATGTTCATTTTATTTTATTTATTATATTTATGTAAATGTAAGTGAAGTTCCAGAGATAAGCGATATGGAAATTACATTTTGCATGGAAGGTGCCACATCACCCTTTCTAATACAAACCAATTTCCAAAACCTACCACCTACTAAAAATTTAAAAAAGTTAGCAAAAGCGGTTCCAGAGATAATCGATTGAGAATTTCTGTTTGTATGGGAGGTTCCACGTTCCTGTTCCTGTTCCATTATCCACCACTTTTCGCCATAAGTGCGGAATTGATAACATGTGTAGCTGTGTCAAATTACAGAACGTTCCCTGCAGTGAAACTCCAAACTCGTCAGGAAAAATGCTAGTTTAAAAACTAGAATTTCCTGACTGAAACCGAACTAGTTCGAAAATAATCAGCCTTGTACCAAGTACAAAACAATTTACCTATTCATGTCCGGTTTTATTGACTTCGACAGTTTAATACAGTAAAGTACACATAATATTATAACTTTTATTTGGGTATATTATAAACCATTAAAGCGAGAACATATTTAATTATACCAGACCTGTTAAATATTGAATAATAATCATAGTGATTATTAATTAAAGCATGGTTTTTGGATTACCGTTTAATGGTTAAATACCAATATTAGCACCTTTTCAATGATTAATAATTAATTACAAACTGTTAATTAATTTATTGATTTTAATTACATGATTATTTTGTTATTTTTGATAATTTTCAATTATTTTACTTTTTTAATTACACGATTAATATATATATTATTAATTTCAATTATAAATTAACAAGCCAAACTATAGGAAAAACTAAGAATATTTAATAACTGCATGAATTATTTATTTATTTTATTTTCATCCAAATCTCAAATTTTAAGCGTTAATTACTTATATATTAATTTAAAAAGAAGGGACTGAAATGTGCAAAGTTAATGAATTTAATTTAACTTATTGATAACTTTTATTTTTATTTAAGTTCACTTGAAAATGAACTAAAGTATTTATTTTATTTTTAACTAAAATGTTTTTTTTTTACATATTTAATATTATTAAACAAGATAAAAAATATAGTATTTATTGCACCTGAAAGCTTTTACTTCTAATAACATTTAATGAAGAATGCATTTAAATTTATGTTCCAAAGTTTGAAATATTTATATATTTATTTTTCCTTTTGATTAATACTCAAAAAATTTAACATGCCCCCTTTTCCAATACCTATTATTTTTCGCCATAAGTTTCTGTTCCCCAGCGTGATTGGTTTTAGAGATACATCAGTTTTCATATTTCAGTCTGTATGCCAGATGCCACGCCCCCTGTATAAAGGGATTTACATTTCTGGATTAGATGAAGTTATATCCTTTAAATTTGTATATGTTTCATTGAAATCGAGCGAACGGTGCCCTAAAAAAGGGAGTTCAAAACTTTATTCTGGCGTATTTGTATATAGATACTTTCAATATACCGTTCTTGCTACAAACCGTCCTCAAAGAGCCTCTGGTGCCATCTAATTGATCCCTGATCAAGGTAAATTTCTTATAGACCACTTTTTATAACAAATCTAAGCATCTGACGCAATAAAATATATTTTCCGGCTAACTTGTATTAGACGGCCCACTGTGCGACGCGGGTTAGCCCCCGCGCGAACGAGGACCGCCGTGGTGTTATGCACTTTTAAAGCTGTATACTATGTTTATAGTATATAGCAGGGTTGTTGCGAATATTCGCATTCGCAACCGCGGAGCTTCCGCATTAATTTCAAAATTCGCATTCGCATTCGCAAAAATTAATGCGGATCTTTTGAAAATGCGAATATTGAAGGGACCGAAAATTACAGTTATTTTTTTACGAGTTAAACTTGGCCAAATATTTTTTATTCCGAAATAAGAGTACTTTCCGGATAATAAAAAAACCGCTTATCCAAATTAAACAAGTTTGGTATCCAATGAAAGAGGACTTAAATAGCTTTAAAACTGAAATGTCTGAAAGGGGAAAGCAACACATTGAAAAATGTTCCAATAAAAAATGTTAATTAAACAATCAGACTTAAACAGCATGGCTTACTGGTGTAAAGTAAATGTTATGCCTCTAAATCTTAAGAAATGTAAAGTAATGTGCTTCTCGCGAAGAGCTGTTCTGCCAGTTTCTTATATAATAGGTAACCATAACCTGGAACAGGTATACAATTTTGTGGACCTTGGTATCACAATGGATCCTAAGCTTAATTTTAATCTTCACATTAATGTGACAGTCAACAAGGCTAAAGGTGTGCTTGCATTTGTGAAACGATGGTCAAAAGAATTTAGTGACCCGTATATCACTAAAACCCTGTTTACAACATTAGTTAGGCCGATTCTGGAATACGGCTCGGTGGTTTGGAATCCAAGGTATCAAATTTACTCAGACAAGATAGAATCAATTCAAAAACAATTCCTACTTTTTGCTTTAAGAAATTTCCGATGGGATTCTCAATATAGGCTTCCACCTTATACGAGTCGCTTAAAACTTATTAACCTTCCTACACTTGCCAGTCGCAGGGAAATGTTTGGTATAATTTTTATGGTTAAATTACTGACAGGCTCAATTTCAAGTCCGTCTCTTCTGGCTGATGTAAGCTTTAATGTTCCGTCACGCGTATCAAGACACTTTTGTCCCATATTTTTGAAAGCTTGTAAAACCAATTTTGAATTGCACGACCCACTCCGTTGCATATGCCAGGATTTTAACTCTCATTCCAGCACGTTTGATATATCAGATCCGCTTTTCAGCATTAAGAAAGCGATACTCTCCTCTATCAATGAGTGAATTATTGACATAAATACATAAAATCAGCTGATGAATTTAGTTCTGTAGCTGAACAGTTTTAGATCTCGACACTTAACAAACTCCTGCCTATCGTGACTCGGCACAAAAATTTAAAATATTGGTTCCGTACGTCATGCGGACTGCGCCCCTCGTGCAGATGGGCGGGAATGGAGGGTAAAAACCGTTGGGATATTGTTATAAAAATACCATAGAACAAACATTGGGTCAGGTATATATTTACATGAGTTTCTTTAGTATTAATTGAAACTTTTTGTTGTTGTTGCCGAAAAATGAAGAATGCTGAGACGTCATGATTTCACAATTTCATACAGTTTTCTGTACATTGAATGTCACTAAATTACTAAACGGCTGGACCGATTTGGTTCATATTTGGAACATATATCAGTACCTTGAAAAGGTACTACAAAAAATTTGCTCGCTAGGCGGCGCTGGGGTCAGAATATTCCTAGAAATTACATTTACTTGCTAATTTGGCTCATATTTAGAAAACAATTTAGCCAATTCAAAAGAAATATTTGGACTTGAAACTTACACTATAGGTGGCCCTGTGGCCGAGACATCCACAAAAATTATTTTACGCAAAGAGAAGGATATCTACTATATATTTGTGGAAGTATGTATATATGTATGCATGTGCCAGGTTGCAGTCTAAACGGAGGGACAGAATCGAACAAAAATTTTGACAGAGTATTGCCATTACAACTGAGCCTGTAATAGGGTGAAAAAAATTGGGATCCGACAACGGGGCGTGGCACCTCCCATAGGCGCGAAATTTTTAATCAGCCATAACATCAAGACCATAAGTCACATGAACTTGAAACTTGGTATGCAGACATGTCAATGGTAGATGCTTAGGCGGGTATATATAATCGAGTTTGTAAAAGGAGGCGTGGCACATCCCATAGACGTGGAATTTTTTATCAGCCGTAACTTCGGAGCCATAACGAACTTGAAATTTGGTATGCAGACATATCAACGGCCTTATAGGAGGGTATATATAAACGAGTTTGCAAAAGGGGCGTGGCACATCCCATAGGCGTGGAATTTTTTATCAGCTATAACTTCGGAACCATAAGTCCCACGAACTTGAAATTTGGTATGCACACATACCAATGGTAGGTGCTTATACGAGGTTATATATAAACGATTTTGTAAAAAGGGCGTGGCACATCCCATAGGCGTGGAATTTTTTATCAGCCATAACTTCGGAGCCATAAGTCGCACTAACTTGAAATTTGGTATGAAGACATATCAATAGTAGGTGCTTATATGAGGGTATATATAAATGAGTTTGTAAAAGGGGGCGTGGCGCATCCTATAGTCGTGGAATCCTTTATCAGCTACAACTTTGGAACCATAAGTCCCACGAACTTGAAATGGTAGGTGTTTATAGGAGAGTATATATAAACGAGTTTATGAAAGGGGGCGTGGCATATCCCATATTCGTTGAAATTTCTATCAGCTATAACTTCGGAACCATATGTCGCATCATATTGAAATTTGATATGCATTTATATATGTACATATTTGGTAGGTGCTTATAATATGGTCTATATAAATGAGTTTGTAAAAGGCGGCGTGGCGCATCCCATAGGCGTGGAACTTTTTTTTATCAGCTATGGATAACTTCAAAACTGTAAGTCACATTAAATTTAAATTTGGTATACGGACATATCTATTGTAGGTGCTTATAGTAAGGTGTATATGAATGAGTTTATAAAAGGGGGCATGGCACATCCCGTAGGCGTGGAATTTTTAATCAGCCATATATTGAGAACCATAAGTCACATGAACTTGAAATTTGGTATTCAGATATAGGTATCTATGGGAGGTGTTCAGAGGAAGGTATATATAAATGAGATTGTAAAAGGGGGATATACATTTATGTATTCATCTATTAGATAACT
Organism: Rhagoletis pomonella; assembly: GCF_013731165.1. Taxonomy (NCBI): domain Eukaryota; kingdom Metazoa; phylum Arthropoda; class Insecta; order Diptera; family Tephritidae; genus Rhagoletis; species Rhagoletis pomonella. Next base: position 12,678,811 of record NW_023458557.1, on the reverse strand, counting down.
CGGATATTTAAAGCTGTGTGTGTTTTTTTAACCTTACCATCTTTAGATTGTTTTGAAATGGAAATATTAAATCGTTTTTAAATCCCGCGATGCTGTTAAACGGAAAAGTTTCATTCAAAATGAATAAAACTCCTTCCGAATTAAGCATTCTACCAAAAAAGTGCAACTATACTAAAACAGCTAATCGAATAGGCAGCTAATCGGAATGTACCGTAGTAGAATAATTTTAATTTAGAAATTTGATCGTTACCTTAATCCACCTAATATTAATAATGGATCAAGATTTGTAGGACAAGTGATGATCAATATATATTAGTTAAAGTACGATAAAGCTAAAAGTATGGCCCTTTGAGCCTTAATGTAAGCAAAGAAAATTGTTTGTCTCCTTTAAATTATGCTGAACTGAATATTTGTATTCCTTTTTTATATTTTGATTTGTTAACCCCGAACAACGTCGGATGCTCTGCTAGTAAATATATATATATAAATAAAGCCCTCTCAACTGGCGCAGTGTCAATCGAAAAGAATTTACAATTTTGCCAAGTTTCAAGTTTGTCGCTTCGAGCGAGTAGTTATATAGTGTCGCAGGTTTGATTTACGACCTTTCAAAAAGTTTTTATTAAGTGCAATGTTCCAATTTTTAAATTAAAGTAGTAAAAAAACATTCTGTCTTATCACGAATTTAATTTTCCCCGAACCGGTTCACTTTTCACTTTTGGTTTTCATGTACATATTTACTATGGGCGGAATACAAATTTTCGGGTGAATTTTTTTTCGGGCAAAACTCAGGATAAGGCAGCTTATTGAAAATTATTAACCTTTCCATTTTTTATTTACCTAAATCACCTTATTAACCCACTTAAATTATTTCTTCAAAATACATGACCTCCGCATTCGAATCCGCGGATGTCTAAAATTCCACATTCGCAACATCCCTAGTATGTAGTATGTTAGAAGTTTATTTTGTCAAAATTTTTTTGATAGAGCAATAATGTGCATGGATTTTACTGCGCTTTCGAAAAGGTAATACGATTGTCTATGGACAATAAGAAATAGTGTCCATGGACCTTATTTTCGCTGCGCTTTATTACACGTCACCGTAAAGCTTTCATGATTTTTAAAATTTCTGACAGTAATTCACTTTTAAATTGTGCATTAATGTCAACGACATTATTTCCACAATTTTTCTGACATTATTCCACTTTTGTTCTGTGTATTAATGTCATTGACATTAATTCACTTTTAAATTGTGTATTAATGTATATGACATTAATTCCATTGACACTATTGCATGTCCGTCACCATTTGTGCACTTTGACAGTTATAGTGTGATTATTTGGAAATGTTTTTATTGAGCTTGATAAACATTTCTAGACAACACCACTCTGTGGTCGATCAAACCAGATAAATAATCGTTAACTGGTGACCTAAAAAATAACTAAATTTAACTTATTTAGTTTATACGGAATACCTTAATAGCCAAAAGTATCGATACGAGTAGGCTAAATTAAATCCGATATTATTAAGGTATCGATACTTTCTTTCGATACCCCTTCCAAGTAAAAGTATCGATACGTCCATGGTATTGTTTTCATCCGTACCTGCGGTTTTGTTGTGAAATTACTATAAATTCTTTCAAATTTCGAATCGATGCAGCCCACATACTTGGGCGTTTCTGTCGGTGCGATTCTGCTCCAACGAGAATCCAGCAATGCCGACCACAATTTGCGATTGTTCTTTGCTTTGGCGATTTATTCGAATATTATTAGAATTTCGTCCTTGAGAACGAAAAATGTCGATCGATGGGTTTTTTTAAAGGAAGCTAAAATTAACGTGAGAAAACAATTAAAGAAGAAGAAAATTGTGGAAATTGTTGAAAAGTGAAGTGTCATATTTACTGCGATAGAATAGCATAGATGTGTGCATACTCTCGCTTTCGATGTAGTAAACTCTGTAGCATCAAAAACAGTACGGATTCGTTCATAAATAGCAGAGCCAATTCTTTTTTCCAACAGCCCTTTTTGGATTGCAATGAAAGTATGGCTAAATTCTAAAGAATTTTTCTCGATATCATCACATTGTTCTTTACAGTGGGTTAAAGCTTCCAATTTGTTGTCAAGAATCCAAATTTATTAGATATAATTTTATAAAATTTGTCTTCGAAGAAATAAATTAAAATTAAGCAGTACATTTTTTCATAGAACATTTTAAAATTTTTATAAAATTTAAAACAAAAAAATTAAATTGTACACAATTGTTGTTGTTTGAGATTAAAAATGAGAATGTGTGTGTGAGTTTGAATTTTTTAATTATATTGCTGGCAAACGTTAGTCTGCCTCTCAACGGTTTTAACTTGTTATGTTTTTATCATGTTTTAACCCTTAAACAGTACATATCGTACCCTAAATCAAAAACAGTATTAACTCAAAATTTTATAAAAATTAATGTTTCCCATAAAAGAGTTCACATACCATATTTCTAACGTTCGTAAAATTTCTCCTTCATCAGTAGGTACCTTTTTTAACTGAAAAAATACTAATATATGACTGCTTTTGTTTTGCATGCGTCGCTTCCCAGCAAAAACTTTGCCTCTTTGGTAAGCGCTTATTTTTGTATCGATGAAATAATGCATCACAAGATGCCTAGAAAGTAAGCGGTAGATCTCGAAAAATGCTTACCCAGTGAAGGTCCACCACTTACTTTCTGTTTTACAGAATGCATTACTTTAACATGGCATGTTTACAATTGCATTATCTACATGTCTTGAAGAGTATTGTAATATGTTACTCCATCGGCACAAAAATAAGTGCCCACCAAAATAGAAAATGTTTTGCTGGGTCGCCAAGCGTCAACAGTTTTTTGCCTCCCCTGCGTTTTTGAGTTGTGGCTGTTGCCGATTTAGGTTTCGATATGTACCATGGCATTACTTCTAAAAAATAAATTGTAATCACATTTTCTTTGTAGGGGTATAGCTAAAGTAGGCGAACCGAATAATATTTCACCACTTAGCTCAGGCATTTTGTATATGGATCCTGCTATACATTCAACATTACGGCGAAAACAACGTCGCCTGGTTCGCGATAACCCCGGTATATTGAATGCTCTTGTGAAAGGCGCTAACCTTGCCATAAGTGAGTGCCAACATCAGTTTCGTAATCGGCGATGGAATTGTTCAACAAGAAACTTTTTGCGAGGAAAGAATTTATTTGGCAAAATTGTCGATCGAGGTAAGAGTGGTAAAAGTTCATACCTATTTAATTCCTTTATTCAACTACTTAACAGCAACGCAAATTCTTTTAATCAATATTCAAAAAACTAAACTTTATTGAATTTAATTAAAACTGTATAAAAATAATGTTTTTAAAATGTTTGGGATATGACATTTCAGGCAATACCATAAGTTGAATGCTTGAACGTAATTTATTCAGTAGGAAATTTGACCACACGAAGACTGCGGAAAATAAATATGTAGATACCTGATTTACAATGGCATCTTTTAAATTATTAACGCACAAGGTTTCCTATTCACACCAAACGTAATGAGAAAAATTATTCTTTAGCTGTCAGCACTCACGCTGTGTGCGCTGTTGTGCGCCAGTGCTGTGTAACTAATGAGTATATCATTTGCAACATAATAGTTGGCTTCTGTTGCCTTCGCTACAAACAATTTTGTCATTCTTCAAACCGGCTCACAGTTTGATGCTGATCTTCTGGAATGAAATCTTGTTTATGAAAATTGGTTCTGCCTAAAAATGTATATGTAATTTACACATATGTACATATCCCTACTTATGTACATATATAAGTTGTTAGCAGTTCATTGCTATCTTAGTTTTGCAAAGCCTGAGCAAATTGACACCTGACCGTGGAGTCGTTTAGTGTTTTGAAACGCCTGCGTGATAGATGTTTGTCACTTTACAATTCCTTGTATGCCGCCAATCTCACTGCCCTTTGCAAACATATCCTAAGTTTGACCACACACATTTGCGACTTCTTTATTATCGTCTCCTTTTTCTATGCTTACACACGGTTTTCAAATATGATATGGTACATTACAAAGCAGGAACATATTCATTAAACTCCTTGGCTGAGATTTCCAATAATGGACCATTTCCTATTTCAGGCAAAGTATAGCGAACTTTTTAATGAAATTCGCAGGGAGTGTTGAAAAGTCCTCATCGACCGATATCTTCAACATTTTGTGTAGAATTGCTAGTTTAAAAGTTTTAAAGTTATTTGTTGTTAAAATTTCCCCATTACCTCACTTTTTTTATATAAACACTGCAATAATCACTTTTCTTTTTATTAACATATCATCTTCATAAACAAATGAATGCACATCTTTTTTATACCCGAGCGCACTTGTGCACAAGGGTATATTAATTTTGTTCACATAACGGTTGTTTGTAACAGCCAAAACGAATCGGGATAGATATAGACAAATGTATACATAAATGATCAGAATGAAAAGAGAAATCGATTAAGCCATGTCTGTCTGTCCGTCCGTCTGTCCGTCCGCCCGTGTACACGATAACTCGAGCAAAAATTGAGATATCTGAACGAAATTTGGTATGTAGGTTTACATTTATCCAAGGTAGGTTGGTATTGAAAATGGGCAAAATCGGACTGTAACCACGCCCACTTCCCATATAACGGTAATTTTTAGAAATATGAAAACTGCGATATTTTAGTAACTACTGGAGATTATTCACTCAAAATTGATATTTACAATAATCTTCAGAAGAAAAATAAGAATATTATAAATTTTCGGAAAATGGGCGTAGCCACGACCACTTATGGTTACATGTGTATATCTTGGTAACCGCTGCACCAATTTCTTCCAAACTTAGCACAGTTGTTGACCTTTGCACAACATACAAAATGGCCGAAAATTTTTAAAATCGGACAATAACCACGCCCACATCCCATATAACGGTAATTTAGAGAAATACGTAAACTGCGATATTTTAGTAACTACTGGAGATTATTCACTCAAAATTGATATTTACAATAAGTTTTAGACGAAAAATAAGAATATTATAAATTGTCGGAAAATGGGCGTAGCCACGCCCACTTATGGTTACATGTGTATATCTTGGTAACCGCTGCACCAATTTCTTCCAAACTTGGCACAGTTGTTAGCCTTGCTACGGCATACCAAATGGCCGAAAATTTTTAAAATCGGACAATAACCACGCCCACATCCCATATAACGGTAATTTAGAGAAATACAAAATCTTCGATAAATCAGTAAATAATAAAGCTAATGTGCAAGATATAAGTTTGTGATAAAATTTTGGAAAATGGGCGTGGTACCGCCCACTTATGATCACATATATGTATCTCGGTAACCGTTCTACCAATTTGTACCAAACTCGGTATGGTTATTGTGCTTGCCACATAAAAGCAAAACGTTGAAAATTATTGAAAGCGGACTAAAATTGAGGCCGCTTTACATATAACGGTAAATTTCAGAACTGCTTGAAACTTCAAAATTTCGAAATCTAAAGACTCTAATTTACTCAAAATTGATACGCCCCGGCTTACCATGTAGCGGTAGCTTTCGGTAAGGTGAAAAACCTATCTTTAATACGTGCGCCGGGTATTTAACTTACTTGTTTTACTAAATATTTAACAATGAATGCTTATAAAAGTGTTCTTTAAATAAGTTTTTATTCCCAAACAATCTGTAAACACACAATTGTTGAGCGATGGCCGCGAAGAATGTAATGCCAGACCGTGAATACTTTGTGAGGCAAAGTGATAATTTTTAATAAAAAATCCCTTTTTTAATTAAATATTTCGATAAATATTCAAAAAATTTAATAAAAAATCGCGCAGTTTTTTTTCTAAACATTTCCGCCTGCGGCCCTTTTTAATTCTATATATCGATAAATATTGACAATTTGTAATCAAAAATCGCGCGATGTTTTATTACAAATTTTCGCCTGCGTCGTTTTAGTTCAATACCTCGATATATAATGAAAATTTGTAATAAAAATTCGCGCGATTTTTTGTTAAAAACTTTCGCCTGCGGCGCTTTACTTTAATTTCAATACTTCTATATACATACATGTATTGAAAATTTTGATTAAAAAATAGAGGTGCTTAAAAAAAATCAATACTTTGATATAGTAAGGGTATTCATCAAACCATATAAATGCATTGTAAACCGTATAAACTTATAATTGTGTAAACCTTATAAATGAAGTGTCAAAATTTGTAAGGAAACTCGTTTACATATTTCTGATAAACTCCTCCTGCGATTTCACTGAATAAACTTGATAAACTGAAGCCAATGCAACTCTGTCGCAAATCTAGCTATGCTTTCTTGGGCAGTGTTGCCAGAATATTTTTGTACCCGATCCCCATATCGGGCCGCAGCCCCAAAAAATCCCCATTTATCTTTTAAATCCCCATTTAAATCACCTTTAGTAAGAAATAAAAAAAGTATGTATTCACATTTGTGTTAGTTCATTTTAATCCAGTTTTCATTTTAATACAGTTTTTATTTTAACACAGTTTTCATTTTATTACAGTTTTGAATACTTTTGTCTACACATTTTCACAAATTTATATATGTATATGTGCATACGTCAAAGTTATATGTTTTTACAACATATGTTTATTTATTTATTTTTACTAATTTTCTTTTAAAATATAATTCAATCTACAACAGAAATAGCATAAATAAAAGTTTAAAATCAGAAAGTAATCAAACTTTTTTAGTGTAATAAAGTACTAGTCTGAAATAGCTAAAGAATACCATTTATTTTTTAGAATTTCTTTCGTGGAGGTTGTTGCGAAAATTGTTTGTTCAGTGAAAGCCAATCAAAGCAGAAATCTGCGTCGAATAATGCTTTGACGGCGTTAAGAAAACCTTACAAACATATCGCGCCAAAAGTATGTACTAATAAAATCTTTATTCGAGAAATTTTTATGGGCAGCCAGAAAAATATATTTTTTAATTTCAATATCAAGGTTTTAAACTAAACAAAAATCCCCATAAAATCCCCACATCCCCAAACGAAAAAAACGATCCCCAAATGGTTTCATAAATCCCCAAAATGGGACAAAATCCCCACATCTGGCAACTCTGTTCTTGGGCAATAATCGGGATCCGCATACAAATTTTGCTCGCTAATTCAACAACAACGATGTGATCCTAATAGAGATCTGGTTCAATTATTATCCCTTCTGTTTGTTTTGCTTCACTAATAATTTGGCCGCAAAGTTTGGTAGCCGTGTAACATGAATTCATACACAAACAGACATTCTGCCATTGTTTCTTTTAACTAGCTTCAAATAAATAGCCTTTATGTTATATGTATATTTATTTAAATAAATATTATCTCGTGAATATAATTTTCTCGCGTTTAGGCAGTTAGTTTCTATAATTTCTTTATCCTCGTGCTAGTAGTATAAAGTTAGTGAAACTGTGCTCTGTAACCAAAGAAAACACGACTATTTTCGCATGTGTAAACGAAAAGAGAGTGTGGATCGTTCCTGTAACAGAGTGCGTAAACTTATAAGATTATCTGCTTGATAAAGTTATCGGTTTAGATGAATACCACTGGTGCAAATTCTCGCATGCGCCGCTTTTATATTTTTATTATTACCTCCCTTTTATTAGCTCGGGATGTTACTATAACTGTAATATTGATGCGCCTAAAAGATGCAGCGATTTCTATTCACAAGTTACATACCTGATGACAGTACGAATGGAAATAATAGTTGCGATCCCGTACGTGTCCGGACTAGTCAGAAATAGTCAGAATCAGTCAGATTTTACTGGAAATCGACCCCGTACGCGGTTCTCTGACTATTGGGAGGGCAAAAAAGAGAGTAAATACGGTTCTCTCTCTGTCAAAAGTCACCAGTTTTATAGCCCCGTCAGAATGGTCAGAATGAGTACTTTGGGAACGTGACGCTCAAGGATGAAACTGACAGTTGAGTTAAATGCGTGTATTTGCATGTAGAGCGCCAGATTGGCAACCCTCGCGTTGACGGAACCGACGAACGTTGGCCAACTCTCAACTTTTGGCGTACGTAACACAAATGACAGCTGCTTGTCATTTGGATTTTATCTCGCGCGCCATATTTGATTTAGAGAAAAAAAGAGTTGTGATTTTGTACGAATAAAAAATAAAAGTGAATAAAATGGAATATACATTAATACAAGCGATACAAATGCACCCTTGTCTTTTTGACAAAAGTGTTCCCAGTTTTAGGAACAAAGTGGCAAAAGGGAAAGCCTGAAATTATGTGGCGGCTGCCGCAGGTGCCTCCTGTAATTGAATGTTTTAAAGAAATTGCAATGAATTATTGTAAATTTGTTAAAAATTTGTAGTAGAGCAGTGCCAGAGTCGCTGGAGGTCTCTTCGA
>NW_023458557.1:12655991-12670326 GCF_013731165.1 Rhagoletis pomonella | reverse complement strand
ACTTTAAAAAGCTCCCCAAATTTTTGCCCAAATTTAAAATCTTTTTTGTGTATTCAGTATTTAGTAACAAAATAGGGATATTCCCATACGTGATCAACATGTATTTGACAAATATCTATATTGTAAATCAGCAATATATATTGATATGAAAGAGAAAAAATTAGAAGTGAATTAATTTGAAAAAATAAAAAATTTGCAATTCAACTGAAAGTGTAAATAAAATAAATAGTTGTTTTATTTGACGCTGTAACATCCACCTATGGTCAAAGATGTAGCTCTTTTTTTAATATTTTCCGCTAAGTTTTCATGAAAATGTAGTTTAGGTTAATTAAATTTGGATACTAATTTGCAACTTTCTTATCAGATTTTTTAGAGAAATTTTAAGTATAAGTTAAGTATAGCCCCTTAAATTTTAGTATAACAAAGAGCAAGTTCAAAGTTGCTGAAAAACGCGTTGTTTTTTGGCAATTTCTTTTGTCTTTGACTGCATGTACATACATATGTACATATCGTTGCCGTAATAGAGAAAGGCCCCATCTAACATGATTGCTTCTTTATAGAGTAGTTAAAAATCTGAATAAAAAGTAAAGTTATTCAATTACAATTTTCTTAAAAGCACTGGTTTTTAATAATCTATGAAACTAATTTATTGATGTATCAGTTGGTTTTGAAGTCTATTACGACCTTGGTGAATAATCTTCCGACTTTTGTATAAAACTGAATTTCGAAAGAAAAGAGTTAGGGCCTTTCTATATTAAGGTATATGTATACAGTCACTCACAAAAGCATTTTGTATTGATTTCTTTTTACGATATTTAAAATGTTTTCATCGGTGAATTTATTTCATGATTTTTTTTTAGTATAGCTCAATCTTTAAAAAAAAATCATGTAAATCAAAATTTAATTGCGAAAAATTAAGGAAAGTTCAATTCTAATATAATAGAGGGCAATTTGAAGCTGAGAATAAATTTTCTTGATTTGGACAATCTTTTCGTGACGGTGTTAGCATATTCCTCCACACAAAATTTTTCCGTAGGTAAAAGCAAGTTACGAAATGAAAGTATCTCAAAGTAACCCGAATTCAACTCCGAAATCCCGTTAGATAATTCTTTAGGAAGTATTTCCTGAAAATGCGATAATTAATTAATTAATCCCAACGGCTTTTTACCCTCCATTCCCGCCCAACCGACACGAGGGGCGCAGTCCGCATGACGTACGGAACCTTTTTTTTTTGTTTTTTTTTTTTTTAGTTTTTTCGTGCCGAGTAGTGGAAACAGGAGTTTGTTAAGTGTCGAGATCTAAAACTATTCAGCTACAGAATCAAATTCATCAGCTGATTGGATATGCTAAAGATAGTATTTCAATTATTGAGAGTGGAAATAATAGTTTTCTTTATAGTAAAAATCGAGTCCGATACGTCAAACGTGCTGGAATGACAGTTAAAATCTTGACATAAACCACGGAATGATTCGTTTAGTTCAAAATTAGTTTTGCATGGCTTTAAAAATAGAGGTCGAAAGTGTCTTGACATTCGAGAAGGAACATTAAAATTTACCTCAGCCAGGAGGGCCGGGCTATTAATCAAGCCTGTCATTAATTTTACGATAAATATTATACCCAGCATTTCTCTACGACTTGCGAGTGTAGGCAAATTTATGAGCTTTAGACGACTTGTGTAAGGGGGGAGATTGTAATCTGAATCCCAGTTAAAGTTACGCAATGCAAAAAGCAAGAATTGTTTTTGAATTGATTCAATCCTTTCTGAATGAACTTGGTAGCGGGGATTCCAAACAATAGATCCGTATTCTAGTATAGGTCTAACTAAACTGGTAAAAAGAGCTTTTGTAACATAAGGATCTTTGAACTCTTTTGACCATCGCCTTACAAATGCAAAAACGCCTTTGGCTTTATTGACTGTAACATTAATATGATGGTTGAAATTCAGTTTGGAATCCATTGTGATACCAAGATCGACAAAATTGGATACCTGCTCCAGATTATAATTTGATATTGAATAAACAGCTGGTTGAACAGCCCTCCGAGAGAAACACATAACTTTACATTTTTGAAGGTTTAGTGGCATATAGTTTGTATTACACCAACTAACCACGTTGTTCAGATCCGCTTGTAACAAAGGCCTTTCTTCGATAGAGGACAATGTTTTAAAAAGTTTCACATCATCGGCATACATTAAAATTTTTGAATGTTTTATTATAGAAGAAATATCATTAATGAATATCAGGAACAGAATCGGACCAAGGTGGCTTCCCTGAGGAACTCCTGAAGAAACTTTAATGATGTTGGAAGAACAATTATTAACAATAACTCTTTGTGTTCTATCAGAGAGGTAAGATGAGATCCATTGAAGAAGACTGGGCTGAAAGCCGATTAGGTCGAGTTTACGGATGAGTAACGAGTGACATACTTTGTCAAAAGCTTTACTGAAATCGGTGTAAATTACGTCGGTATGAGCATTTTCTCTAAAACCGTTTGAGACATGAGTTGTAAACTCCAATAAATTAGTCATAGTAGATTTTCCTTTAGAAAACCCGTGTTGAGATTGTGTAATTGGAGAAGATATAGAATATGTCAGCTGGTTAACAATAATTGCTTCGAATAATTTGGGGATAGCGGAGAGTTTCGCTATGCCTCGATAGTTTTCTATAGACGACCTGCTGCCGTTTTTGTGAAGTGGTATTATGAAAGACTCCTTCCAGGCTGACGGAAAAACGCCATGTTTAAGTGACAAATTGAATAGAGTTGTTAAAGGCTCGCAGATGTTCTCAGCGCAGTTTTTAAGAAAACAGGTCGGAATATGATCAGGTCCAGGCCTAAATGACGCTTTTAAGGTTTTTAAAGAGTGTAAAACTTCATCGGAAGATATTACTGGAATATAAGCAGAGTTGATTGGACAAAGCTCGTACGGATAGTCTCCACTTATAGGGAAGTCTACAGAATAATTGGACCTAAAGAACCGAGCAAACATGTTGGCAATGAGTTGGCTGTCGCTAGATACAGTGTTGCGATAAAGCATAGCGGACGGAAAACCATGTGCCTTACGCTTTGAATTTACGAAACCATAAAATGATTTAGGATTGTTAATTAAATTCTTCTTAATTTTACATAAATATGAATTATAACATTTCTTATTTAATGCAAAGTAGCTATGCCGCAAAACTGAGTACCTTAGGTAATCACTGTGTAAGCCCGTTCTTTTATACAGTTTAAAAGAGTGCGACTTTTTATTTTTCAATTTTTTAAGCTCTTTAGTGAACCATAATTGTATTGGTTCTTCATGAACAATATTACGTATTGGCACATACTTTCGAAACAAATTGAAAACAGTATCATTGAAGTGCTCAACGCTACGCTCCACGTCATCTCTATATATTGGCCAAGATAACTTTGAAAGTTCTTTGTTAATTTTCCTGAAATTTGCTTTCGCAAAAACATATCTAGTACTTGAACTTGACTTATTATTATGTATTTCATTTATGATTTCGTAGCTTAACTCAAGAGCAGGATGGTATGCATCTTCCGGCAAAACTAGGGGGTCACACCGATTAATAGAGGCCTTCGGAACATCATCAACGTAAACGAGATCCAAGACCTTTCCAAACTTATTTGGACATATATTTATTTGTTTGAGGCAAAGTTCAGCCATTTCCTCCAGAAATACATTGTAACTATCTCTATATGAAACTGGTACAACATCGGTGTCAATGATGTTCCATGAAATATGTGGCAGATTTAAATCGCCCAAAACAATCATAGAATCGGATGCCGTAAGCATTGCATTTACGGTCTCAAGTAAAGAAACTAGCTGCATATATACCGATACGGCAGAATTAGGAGGGATGTAGCAAAGAGCTAAATAAATATAAGTCTTTCCAGCCTGTACACGTATACATTTAAATTCGGTATATTCAATGACAGGAAGACTAACTTCCTCGGATGGTATCGATGAATGCACCGCAAAAAGAACACCACCGCCGATTCTGCCCACGCGGTCACTCCTGTATATTTGATATTCATTTGGAAGAATTTCGGAATTAAAAATATGAGGTTTGAGCCATGTTTCGGTCAAGGAAATAATATTATAATTGCAGTCAAAACCTTTTAAATATAAGTCCGTTAATTTGGTATTCAAACCTCTAACGTTTTGATAGTAAATACTTAAATTAGACTTGCGAGTTAGTTTTTTGAATCCGAATTAAGATTAGAAATTTTAGCTACGTTATTATTACTTTTATTAGGTTTATACTCAAACTCGCGAACAAACGCCCCGGTCGGCCAAAATGAACTATTTAGTAGTGAATCAAAATCTTCGGAAGCTACATAAATTTTAAAAGATGAAATATCGCGATCGTATTTAAAATTAAATTTACGAATAAATACATCTTTAGTTCTAATTTTAGTCGATATGTATGACTTTATATCATCCGAAGAAGTATCTTTAGCAAATCTAGAGACAAAGATTGATCTTCTCGGAGGAATTACAACCAACTTTTTGGGAATGATGTCTGATGTGCGGGGCTCCGAATTATTCGGAGGAACTAAGTTAGACAGTGGAGTTTGAGATGTTGATGGCAACACTGTTAAATCAACTGTTTGACTATTTTTAGAAGTAGACCTAGTGGATATGGCTTTAGAAATCGGAGGCTCCAATGCCTGAGGGCATGGAGAAGATAAATTAATAAGTTCTAAGGACTGGGATGGAGGATTTTTTTTACTAGAATCCGTGGCTGTCTTTTTAGGTGGACTAATAACATGCCCACCTTTATTTTCTCGGCTATCCGGAGGAGGGTCGTCGAGACAAGTGAAAGACCTAAACATTTTTTCGTAATGCTTAAATTTCTCAACAAGCGCCGACAGATCCTTCCCGATCTCAGAAAAACCATTTCTGGACTGCCTGAAGAATTTAAATAAATCAACTTCAGTTGATCTACATTTTTGACAAGACCAACGAAGACCCTTACCCTCGTTAATAGCGTCTAAAACTCTACCGCTCAAACCAGCACATTTTATATGGGCAATCCCATCGCAGAGCCAGCATGACACATAGGAGTCGCTTTTAACGTGGCAATTGGTGTAAATACACGACATGTTTAAAATTATATTTATTTTTAGGTTTTAGAAGCAAAAAAGCAAAAACGGTTTTGAAAACGATGTATTAATCAGTGAACCAATCAGCTGGTAAATATCAGTTAGCGAACAGTTTTAGATGCACTGTATATTTGACACCTAATAAACACAACGCAAACAGCTGTGACAAAGATGAAACAGCAGAAATGACAAAAAGACAAAAAGAGCAAAATCAATGTGCACAAACAAAAACAATTGTACAACAACAATATATTATATGAAACAAAATACTCGGCACATGCAATTAAGAATATCAAGTTAAATTAATCAAATTTACGGGAAATTTTGATGTTTTACTTATCTTTAAATTGTGCACCAGAAGTTTATTAACACTTTTTTTAATTTTTTACTTTAATAAGCGTAAACAGCTTTATCAAACACAAAATTTAAACAGATCACAGAAAAACACAGCTTCACAGCTTAATTAAATTATGTTCACCAGAAAGGTATAAAATATAGGTTACCTTTTTCTTTATTGGGGTCTACTTTGTACTGGATGGGATACGAGAAAATTCTTCAATATATCTCTTAATTTGAAGGCATTTTGTGATGCATTGTTCGAGCCTACCCTCCGAGCCTTTTGTAAAGGCGTTGAAACATCACTCCGCCACAATCCTTTTTTAAAACCGTCGCCTTCCTCCTGGTCGAGATACTCCGCTGGACAATAGCTACCATCGTGCATTTTAACGAAGTTGTGGAGGACAACGGTAGCTTTAACAATTTTTTCAGCAGATGCAGGGCTCATTTGCAAAGGACTTAAAAGTATTCTCCAACGGTAAGATAAAATTCCAAAGGCATTTTCAATTACGCGCCGTGCTCTGGACAACCGCTTGTTAAAAACTTGTCTGTCCAGAGGCAAGTTGGCTCCTTAATAAAATAAGTATGCATTTATTGAGGAAATCACTTTGTATAAATTATGTATACATACAAACCTGGATATGGTCTCATTAAAAATGACTTCAATGGAAACGCGTTATCACCAACAAAGTAGTGCGGGAAACTTATATCAGTGTCTGGTAATATACCGTTTTCAGGCAGATCCAGTTTTCCATTGTATACGAGTTTTCCAAAGCCTGAATTCCACAAAATGCCGCCATCAATCACTCTGCGAACCGTAAGCCCCGATATCTATACCAGTAAAAGTGTAATTGGCATCGCACACCGCCAGCAGAACAATAGAATACGTCGTAATTGTAAAAAAGGGAGCCCGGGTTTGATGGGCAAAATATATTGATGCGTTTACCATCAATCGCACCAATAGAATTAGGTAAATCCCACATTAAATAAAAGTCCGTGGCAATACGCTTCCATTCATCTTTCAGTGGAACTGACAAATAAACAGGACCAAGTATCTCCCACAAGACATCGCACGTTTCCCCAAAGATTTCTTTCATGGTGGAGAGCCCTATTTTAAAGGCGCAGGAATAAAATGGCTTACTCCCTCCGTGAGCCAAGTTGCTAAAATTGAAATTTATTTAATTATCATTTAATACCTGTAATGCTACTGCGCATCCACCTACGGAGGCAGCCTCCCAACCTAACTATAATGCAAGCAATGTGCCTGAGGATTAAGTATAAACGAAACTCTGGGGGAATAGATGGTCGGTTAGAATTTTTGCTTATTCGCTCTCTTATTAAACTAAGGAGCAAGTCGAATACAGGCTTTTCCATTCGAACTGCTTGCTTGAATTCCTCAGTGAATCCAAAATGCGTGCTAAAAAATCCATGGGTGTCACGATTTTGCAGAGCAGGTCGCACCCAACAACTACGAACTCCATAAATCCTCTTAAATCACTCTCTGGCTTCCAGCAACATCAATATAATCAGTATGACTTCTATAGTTTCCATTTTTATCAGTTTTTTTTGATTTTAAACTATCACAACACAAAATTTTTGTTTTCAACACAGCGAGACATTTGCCGCCAACAAACTACAGCTGATTTTTGTTTATATACATTAACGCTTACATTGCGGCGCCGCTCTACGTTCATTCACGTCACGTCAGTTTCATCCTTGAGCGTCACGTACGCAAAGTACTCATTCTGACGGGGCTATTAGTCCAAGAATTTTTTGCTGGTAAATTCTGGTAAATGTGTCAAACGATCAGCTGTGGTGTGTTTGGCAACCATATTGTAAACAAAAGAAAAGTGCACTCTGCTAATTCATGTTGAAAAGTATTTAATTACTTGTTTAAGTGGACTCTAATGAATTTGAAAGTAATTTATTTACATGTGTGAGCTGAGTGTGTTTACATAAAAAATAAGCAAAAGTTTACAACCAAAATTTGTAGGTTATGTTGAAGTTGACAGAAGCTACGATTTTTACTAGAAAGCGATCCCGTACTTTTCAATGTTAGTCTCTCGCTCTGAGCGAATTTTTATTTTTTGACAGTTTTACTAGTTTTAGTCCGAGGAATACGGGATTGCACCTTATAATAACGAGGTTTTAGTTTTTTAAACTATGACTTTTTACTTTAGTTAATACTTCGATATCAGTAAAACCCGCTTAAGTACTTCACGAAAAATGTCAGCTTTTTGAGGTACTTAGACGGGTTGGGTACTTAAAAGAACCCGCTTAAGTACCTCGATGCGGGTACTTAAAAGAACATAATTATTGATGTTGGTAATCTTTTTGTTAACTTACATATAACTTGAATAAAACATGAAAATTTAATGAAGTGTACGTAGTTTAAAACCAAGATCGTAGCATTATCTAAACACATAAACAAAAACTGTATAAAAAATCGATACAGCAATATTATGTAATTTTTACAAGACTTCCATTCTTTAAAGTCATTGATTATACATATTTATACATACATACAGTGTTGGAAATATCTATCATTTCGGACCAAATTCAAAATGATGTTGTTTGTCACTTATGCTTATATATTAATTTTTAAGGCTTTTCACTTAAAACATATAAACCTAAGCTTAAAATATTTTTAGAACACTGAAAAAGTGTAATATTGTGCAAGTTTCAAGTGGCTAAAAATTACCGTTGATTTTTTACCTCCCTTTTATTAGCTCGGGATGTAACTATGTAATATTGATGCGCCTAAAATATGCAGCGATTTCTATTCTCAAGTTACATACCTGATGACAGTACGAATGGAAATTATAAAAAAGGGGTTTTATTTTTTTAAACTATAATTTTATTATTTTAATCAATACTTCGATATCAGAAAACCCGATTAAGTACCTCACGAAAAATGTCAGCTTTTTGAGGTACTTAGACGGGTTGGGTACTTAAAAGAACCCGCTTAAGTACCTCGATGCGGGTACTTAAGAGAACATAATTATTGATGTTTTTAATCTTCTTATAAACTTACATAAATAAGTTCTTAAATAAAACATGAACATTTAAAGAAGTGTACGTAGTTTAAAACCAAGATCGTAGCATTATGTAAACACATAAACGAAAACTTTATAAAAAAGTCGATAAAGCAATGTTATGTAATTTTTACAAGAATTCAATTCTTTAAAGCAGGCCTTCCCAAAGTGGGTGACGCGGCACCCCAGGGGAGCGTATGCCTGGGGTGCCGCTAGTGGCTAGAGTATAATAGTGGTGCGGACAAATACACAACCAGTGTTGCCGCGCCCGAAAACAACCTACCAATCAATCTTGATTGTTTGGTATAAACACAGGGTTGCATATCCCATATTTAAATAGCAAAATTGGCCATTTAAGTGCAGACTAAATGTATGATCTGAAAATGAATAGTGGAAATTAATCAACAATCTCTACTTAAGTAGGTCATCTGAGATCTGGCCTAACAGTTGCTAAATTTGAAAACTATTACACATTCTTTCAGGCTTTCAACACATACTCCTATAACAGTTATGTGCCCTTTCGCTAGTTTTTTGTATGCATGTAAAAACGAGTTTGGCATCATGTTATTCATAATGTGCGTGTTGATCTTGTCACGCAAATGAAGGCACCTAAAGCTCTAAGTCGCCTCCGATCGGAAAATGGTTTTTATGAGAAGCGATTTCATGGCAGAAGTACACTCGGAGGTTTGAAAATGCGACGACCGCAGATCGGGAATTGCGTAGAGTAGGGATGCCCAAATCAGCACATATGTGTCGCGGGCGACTGCGCGTGCAAAGCTTTGCACAGCGGTGCTGGGCAAGCGCGGAAGCAAAAAGTTATCGGAAGGGGAAAACGAAGTCAACAGAATAGTGAGATTGTATGTGTGACAGTGATGGAAAATGAGTGTGCATTGTGCCATTTTCGGCCCTTTCGGAAGCAGCCGGCACCTTCAGCACAATCGATTGATTTTCGGCACTATTTTTGCGTAACTCAATGCAACTAATAAATAATTCTTTCGGATCCGCAATTAAAAATATTTTTTTTTACATTTAATCGTATGTGCTTAAACTGATAAATGATATAAACATAGAAACGCAAGCAGAAGAATCTCGCTTCCACATTCTGCATATGCGCTTAACATTTTTGCTTAAATAAATTTGTCGAAATTTCATCTCTAATGCAAATATTAAATATCATTTAATATATAATTTAGATTTAAATAATCATTTTTAGTGGTGGGCGAGTCCGAGATGTTTAAATGACCGAGAGAGTACTCTCAATGCTCGTAGATTTTTGAGAACTTTTTTCGTTGAAGGTCTTGCACTTTTTTTCCATACTGAAATTTGTGTACATCATTTATCATTGTCTAAGAAAAACTATAAAATAAAGCTTAATTTAAAATATTGGAATAGAAAACCACAACGCTACACGCGCATTCATCCATATAACATAAAATGCGAACGTTCGTTATATGGAAGAAAGTGCGCAACACCGCAAACAGAAACATTCAAAAAATCAATCAATTTTCTAGACACTTCAAATTTGCACGTTATTATACTAGAATGAATGGGCTACAAAAATGTTAACCCAAAACATGTCTACAAATTCTGAACAAAGACTGTGAAAATTTGATGAAACTTTGTTGATTTTTTCATTCTTTCAAGTTTCGATTTATTTGCAAGGTTTTTGTTTGTTATTGAGCTACAATTTTATAAAAAAAAATTATTAAAATTATTTAAAAAAATAAAATAAATACCGGGTGACCGTGTAATTTTGTCAAAGATGAAGACAATGATGATAAAACATTAATACACTATATAGGTCAGTTCATATTAATGAACATAAATTAGATCACTATCGATAAAATGGAAATCCTCAAAAGAAATTTTTAATTTCAACGCATGGAATTTACATACATTTTTTTACTTTCAACCCCCGAATTGCTCAATTACTTCTATTTCTGCAGTATCGCCAATAGGTAAATTGCATTTCCAAAGATTTTTTCAAAATAAATAGCGATGAGGGATATTTCACCCGCCGGTGATAAGAAATCGCAATCACCATAACGCACATCACTAATATTACTGTTCACAATCACGTTTACATTATAATTTCGTTTTGTAGCAAATATGAAATATAGGTATATCCATTTACTTAAATGTAAACGGATTAAGAATCAAAGTGCTACAAGAGATTTGAGCGTTTGGTACAAAAAGTATTTTTGATGTTGAAATTGTACTTAAATTGAAATTGTACTTTTAAAATTAATTGTAGTGAAAAAAGTACAATTGTACTTAAAATATCAACACTCTTTCACTGGCGCTGTAGTTGCTGCAGCGATGCCAGATTTGAGCGTACCCAATTTTTTACCGATAATAACTCATGCGAGGGATTTGGGTATTGGGCATTTTACAAGACTATTGGGAAGTATACATATCTGTGTTCGTATAGAATAGTAGCTTATGTCGGAAGACTGGCTTTGGTATAATAAACCATTCGCAGCATACGATTGCGAAATACTCACTGGCGCCGAGTCGTTGAAGAACTCTTAGAAAATAAACGTAAAAGACGGTAATGTTAATAGCGATGCTAGCAAGTCAATATTCGTATAAAGTTTCATAAAAAAATTCCTTGTGGTTTAAAGAATATAAGAAATGGTACATTTTACTAAAGCCAGCCTCTATACACTAATATTCTACATTAAGATGGAATTCATTTACTGAATAAAATGTGAGGAATAGGTAAATTAAATATGTTTTGCGTTGTTAGAAATGTATTGAAATTAATTTGTTATTAAAAACGTGAGGAAATGGATATGTATATACACTCTTTACTGAATCAAAAAAATTATTAAACATGATAATAAAAACTTGGCGCTTTTGGTTTGGAAGAATTGGCTTTTTCTGGTGGCCTGATGCCACACTGGCTCAGTTGTCGCAAAAGTACACATACATACATTTTTACTTGAAAATAAGTGTGTAGTGGTTAATATGTATACGTTGCCATCTCCGTACAGCTCACTTCGCCTCGCCTAGCACGCTCGCGTGCGCGCAGTTTGCCCGCGACGTCGACTGCGTGCACCTCTGCTGTGCATCCCTAGCGTAGAGCAACATTTGCTGGAACTTTATGTGGGATCCGGATGACAGTCTCCCTAAAATAAATTTAAAAAATTTATTCAAATAGTAACTCTTCTGACTATGAATTTTTGAGTAAAATTATCCTTTTTGAATAGTTATATTCAACAATTTTATTGAGCTCGAGGCCGTTTTAATTAAAAAACTATTGTAGACAAGCAACAATAATTTTTATTTTTTGAAAAAATGGTAGAGGTGATAGCTATTTCGGAAATCACCACATTTCGTCATCAGACTTCATTCAGTAGGATTCGAACCGACGATCCCACTGACTCAGCCAGTTGCCTACGCACTGTGCTAAGTTCGTCTTGTGAATTATTGTTGCTTTTTCCCACTTTTTCATTTGTTAAGCCAACACAATCAAGCGCAGCTATTCCGCTGCAATTCACACTTGATCATTTGGTTGTTGGTTTTGTTGGTTTTTGTTAATAATTATATTTTTTAAATGTTCAACTCTTAGGTGTGCTCGTCCTTAAGTTATTTGTTTTTTCTTATTTTATGGCCTTATGATAACTATATTTAACAAATTTTAATGAGCTCGAGGCCGTTTTAAATGAAAAACTATTGTGGACAAGCTACAATAATTTTTTATTTTTGAAAAAAATGGCCTCGAGTTCAATAAAATTGTTGAATATAATTGTTGTAAGGCCATAAAATCACAAAAAAAAATGTTACTATTTACATAGATAAAAATATTTAGCAAAGCGGAGAAAATTTTAACATTTTAAGACGCAGGAAAAACTTAAGCGATTTTGCTTAAATTTAAGCAGACAGCAGCGCTGTACACAACGCAAGCGGTTTGATCAAACTTCAACATGGCGGCCAGAAAATCAAAAAATTTAGATTTTTGTTAAAATTACCTTCAGCGTTTCATCAAACCCCATACAAAACACAAATAGCTTGCAGAACAGGGATATGTCGCTCTTAAGCGTTGTTCCCCAGTACGTTTTGTCAACGTAAAAGTGAATCAGAAAATTTTCAGAAAAATAGCCGAAAACGTACCCTTTTCACAACCACTTTCGGTACTTTTGTAGACCTAATCCGCGTTTCATCCACTTTTCTTCCCGTTTTTGGATCAATTTTCAGACTGTTTGCTGGCTGGGCTGTTCTCGTAACAAGCGCGGCAGCTTCGCGCACGTGTATATGTTACTTATTCTTTGGAACTTCACAATCCCACTCTCAAATCAACACGATTTTAAAGGCAGTCTTCTCGTGTTAGTGAGGTACCCATTCGCAATGCAAATCGAAGAAGAACGAAGTACTTCAGAACAGCGACGAAATTTTTAAAGCTATCGACAAATTTGTACAGAACAATGGTATGAAATGGAGCAAGTGTGCGGATATTTGCGGTGGTTGGAAAAACGAAAGGAGCGATGGCTAGGAGGAAGCAAGGGAAGAAGACGCCACGAGAAGTCCCTGTATGATCCCTCGGTATTCACTGGCGACTAGGAAGATGCCGCCACTAGATTTAAAACCCGTATTTGATGTCGCTGAGAAGATAACAGAGGCCTACGAATTTAAAATACATCTCTGGTTTTTTCCAGCTCGTCGAGATTATTTTATTGGGGATATGTATATTTTAGCATTTCTAGCAATTTGCATGAAAACCCCATAAATAAACAAAGTAGTTTGAAGTTAACGCTAAGAAAATTGATAACAGCCGGCTTCACTAGCAACTTCCACATAAAATTTAAAAAATTAAAATTATTTATCATATAAATTGCTTTCGTGAAATTGGCTATAAAAATTATTTTCTTAGCGTCAAGGCGCATTACCAGCGTTAACTTGGAAGGTTTAGAAAAAACCATTGTCGAATATTTTCCCAACATTGACTCTGAGGATGGCTTCAGCTGGATAACAAACCCGTTGTCATGTGGCCCGAAAAGTAAACCTACTGAGATGACCAATTAAGCTTTTGAAAACCTTCTGGACATCAGTGAAGACAGCACTTTGAATATTAAATACTACCACGGCAGCCAAGAGAGTTCTGGATGCAAGTGTATGCAGAAAACAGTGATGTTGGCAAGATTGCATTAAAAATACGACTGACTTTTAGGCCTTTATTATGAGTTGCATTCGATTTTCGATCTTCGCTGGTTATCGAAGATCGAACATCGAAAGTGAAATTATGAGCTATGCACCCGTGTCAAAATTTTCCTTGAGTAGCGAATTTTCTTTCGAATAGAATTTTGCTTTCGATGGTGAAGAGACATGTTAGAAAATTGTGAAAAATGTATGATTTTGCACTCGTTTTTTACTTTGTGGCGGCTAGACACTAATTTTAAACAATTTTTATTAATTTCATGCAGTTCTAACGTCGTGAATATTAAACACAAGTTCGAAGCCTGGTTTTACTTGTGAAAGAAAATCTCAATACTCAGCTGGCACGATCTCTGAGAACGAAATCGTAAGCTGTTGATAGTTTTAAAATATTTTAAATAGATTTGACTCACAAACGCCTCTTTAGACAGCCGGAAGTTTTTAATAAATCTGTAGACAAATTTCTTAAATATATTTGATATCAAAATATTTTCGAAAGACTACACTTAAACCCTCTTAAACATTTTCTACTCCTGGCCAGTTTACCAAGCTCTCATACTCTGACGAATCGTTGAAACAGAACTTCGTTGTACTTATTTTTACCACGTTTTTATAAACTCGCTTTCTTTTTTTTCATTTTAATTTGCACAAATTTACATATACAGGGTGTCCCAGAAGTAACGTGCCAAACTTTAGGGGAAGGT
>NW_023458557.1:12654558-12655891 GCF_013731165.1 Rhagoletis pomonella | reverse complement strand
GGATGCTGTGAACAGGCCATGCAAAAATTAGTTCACTATATCCAGACCCGACTGTAACTACATAAAATGATAGCCGTATTCGTTGTTCTGCGAGATCAGCAAAATAAATAAAAGATTGTAAAATTTGGGTAAGTGTAGAGTCAGTGCAGGTTCAATTTAAACTAAAAATGTTTACTTTACAGACTGTTTTTGCTTTTAAACGCTATTTTTGAATTGGCCAACGCAAAAGATCTTATTAGGCGCCGCGAAGCAAGCGGGCATTTGCTAGTATTTATATATAAACGTACTTTTAAGCTTTGCCTACGCATATATTTACACATCAAATTCCATGAGTACCTAGTACTCACGCCTTTTTTTTTGTTACCGTACTTTTTGCTGTTACTCACTTTTTACTGTCACTTCATAAAGTAATTTTGCTGTTTGACGTTTTTACAGGATTTTACACGAAAAGTATTGGATCAGAGCTATTATATCATACATGCATATGTATATATACATATATTCTTATATGTTCATCAGCTTTCAACGGAGCCAGTTAAAATGATTTCAGTATTATTAAAATTTTCGCCATGCTTTTTTAACAATAGCTACTAAACCTATGCCTAAAATCATGCTACGAATATGAAAACCATTCGCAACAAATGAGTTCATTGATATGTATGTACATAAAAACCCAGTAAAAACGGTTGTATGCATTCAGAAGAATGCTTGCTATATGAGTGAATTAGTGTGAACAATTCATGCGTAGTCATTTCCACAAATATATTCAAACTCTAGCGAACTGCAAGCAGTGTTGCCGTTTTAGCCCTTTGGTGGCTAAATTTGGCTACCAAATTCTTTTTTTGGCCACAAAAATTTGAAATTGCCCCTAGCCCTTTTTTGGCCCTTTTCAAAATTTATTCATCATTGACATTCAAATTTTTTTTATGATTTTCATGAATTTAACTCTTCGCTCATAAAGCGAACGCCTTTCCTTTAAGGCAAGTAAACATATGTCTATGTATGTTCCTTACGTTTCTGGGCCGTTATCTTATCCGTTAACGATTTAACTATACTTCAAAATAGGTAAGTTGGTGGCCCTTAATATGCTTTATGTGTTACACAAAAAGTTTTTTTGTTGAATAAAATAGTAATTCTTTTCAGAGTTCATTGTTTTTCTATACCAGTAATTATAGAAAATGTTTGCGTGTATACTTACATATTTATACTAGCAGTACCCCGGTATGCTTCTCTACACCAAATATTGAAAAACGAATGAAAAGTCCTGGAATTTTTCTATATGAAAATTTATCATTTGTTTTATTTCAAAATTTTTGATCCTTTATTTTAAATC
>NW_023458557.1:12652986-12654458 GCF_013731165.1 Rhagoletis pomonella | reverse complement strand
ACAGGCCACGTATAGCTACCAATTCCAGTAATCTACCACAAATATTTCAAGAGATATACCAGATGAAAATTTTTGTTAGTATGGGTGGTGCCACGTCCCCTTTTCCGAATTCGGGGAAACTTAACACAAACCATCTGCATAATAGCCCGACTATGCCGTATAAATTTGGTTGAAATCTTGCACTTATTCTTTATATATAAGATGTGAGGTGCCACGCCCTCTTTTCCAATACTGCCCATTTTTATCCATGAGTATGGAATTATTTTTTTATACCTCTATACCAACTTCCAGTACTCTACCTCAAATATTTCAAGAGATATACAACAAAAAAATTTTAGTTAGTATGGAAGGTGCCACACCCCCTTTTACGAATTCGGGCAAA
The DNA here is from genome assembly GCF_013731165.1 of Rhagoletis pomonella. Taxonomy (NCBI): domain Eukaryota; kingdom Metazoa; phylum Arthropoda; class Insecta; order Diptera; family Tephritidae; genus Rhagoletis; species Rhagoletis pomonella. The sequence goes on along the minus strand of NW_023458557.1, from coordinate 12,654,076 downwards.
CTTCACATAAACCATCTGCATGATAGCCTGAATATGCCGTATAAATTTGGTTGAACTCGGTGAAGCCGTTCTCAAGTTATAAGCTCACACCAAAAACGTGTACTTATTTGTATACATAAGATACATACATATGCCACGCCCCTTTTCCAAATTTGGGCAAACTCCACATAAAATATCTGCATGATGGCCCGAATATGCCGCATAAATTTGGTTGAATTCGGTGAAGCCGTTCTTAAGTTATATTGTCACACCAAAAACGTGCACTTATTTTTATATATAAGATGCAGGTAAAAAAATTTAGCTACCATTTTTAGCCACAACGACGATTTTTAGCTCTTTTTTAGCCCTTTTTTAGCTGGAATTTAGCTACCACTAAAAATGTTTCGCGGCAACACTGACTGCAAGCGAACGTACGTTGTTGTTGTTTTAAGTACATCTACTATATATTTGTGAAAGTATGTATGTATGTATGTATGTATGTATGTATGTATGTGCCAGGTTGCAGTCTAAACGGACGGACAGAATCGAACAAAATTTTGACAGAGTATTGCCATGACACCTAGGCCTATCATAGGGTGAAAAAACTTGGGATCCGACAAGGGGCGTGGCACCTCCCATAGGCGTGAAAAATTTAATCAGCCATAACTTCCAGACCATAAGTCACATGAACTTGAAATTTGGTATGCAGACATACAAATGGTCAGTGGCTTTTACTTTTAAAAGTCATCAATATAAATCAGTCACCGACTCTTATTTTTTAAATCATTGGTTTAAAAGTATTTAACATTTTTCGCAGTTAAGAAGGTGTTGGGAAACAAAAGTTTACTACGACTTATACAAATGACTTTTAGAAGTAGATATGATTTAAAAAACAAAGGTCAGTGACTGGTTTTTATTTATGACTTTTATAAATAAAAGTCTTCGATTACAGTTATCTGAGATATATAATTTAGAAACCAAAAATAACTGTTATTTGCACTTATTTGTATAAAAATCGAAAACAATTGTTATTTTGGATTTATAAAATAAAATTCAGAAATAACGGCTATTTAAGGAGTCATTAAATAAAAGACAAAAAATAATTGTTAAA
>NW_023458557.1:12650107-12652886 GCF_013731165.1 Rhagoletis pomonella | reverse complement strand
TTTATTTCAAACCAAATAGTAATTCTTATGTTAGCACTTTAAAATGATATACTTAAAATTGGGCTATTAGAAAAGCTCCGAAAAAATACTAAGACAATGAAAAAAACAGGGACTATAACAGTTACAACTTTATTTTATAAATCCAAAATAACAATTGTTTTCGATTTTTATCCAAATAAGTGCAAATAACAGTTATTTTTGGTTTCTAAATTATATATCTCAGATAACTGTAATCGAAAACTTTTATTTATAAAAGTCATAAATAAAAACCAGTCACTGACCTTTGTTTTTTAAATCATATCTACTTCTAAAAGTCATTTGTATAAGTCGTAGTAAATTTTTGTTTCCCAACACCTTCTTAACTGCAAAAAATGTTAAATACTTTTAAACGAATGATTTAAAAAATAAGAGTCGGTGACTGATTTATATTGATGACTTTTAAAAGTAAAAGCCACTGACCATTTGTATGTCTGCATACCAAATTTCAAGTTCATGTGACTTATGGTCTGGAAGTTATGGCTGATTAAATTTTTCACGCCTATGGGAGGTGCCACGCCCCTTTGTCGGATCCCAAGTCCCTATGATAGGCCTAGGTGTCATGGCAATACTCTGTCAAAATTTTGTTCGATTCTGTCCGTCCGTTTAGACTGCAACCTGGCACATACATACATACATACATACATACTTTCACAAATATATAGTAGATGTACTTAAAACAACAACAACGTACGTTCGCTTGCAGTCAGTGTTGCCGCGAAACGTTTTTAGTGGTAGCTAAATTCCAGCTAAAAAAGGGCTAAAAAAGAGCTAAAAATCGTCGTTGTGGCTAAAAATGGTAGCTAAATTTTTTTACCTGCATCTTATATATAAAAATAAGTGCACGTTTTTGGTGTGACAATATAACTTAAGAACGGCTTCACCGAATTCAACCAAATTTATGCGGCATATTCGGGCCATCATGCAGATATTTTATGTGGAGTTTGCCCAAATTTGGAAAAGGGGCGTGGCATATGTATGTATCTTATGTATACAAATAAGTACACGTTTTTGGTGTGAGCTTATAACTTGAGAACGGCTTCACCGAGTTCAACCAAATTTATACGGCATATTCAGGCTATCATGCAGATGGTTTATGTGAAGTTTGCCCGAATTCGTAAAAGGGGGTGTGGCACCTTCCATACTAACTAAAATTTTTTTGTTGTATATCTCTTGAAATATTTGAGGTAGAGTACTGGAAGTTGGTATAGAGGTATAAAAAATAATTCCATACTCATGGATAAAAATGGGCAGTATTGGAAAAGAGGGCGTGGCACCTCACATCTTATATATAAAGAATAAGTGCAAGATTTCAACCAAATTTATACGGCATAGTCGGGCTATTATGCAGATGGTTTGTGTTAAGTTTCCCCGAATTCGGAAAAGGGGACGTGGCACCACCCATACTAACAAAAATTTTCATCTGGTATATCTCTTGAAATATTTGTGGTAGATTACTGGAATTGGTAGCTATACGTGGCCTGTTCAAGAGTTGGCATTCCAAATTGTTTATTTATTCATATCCAAGATGGAAAAACAAAAAATGTTGTATATCCAAATGATTTAAAATAAAGGATCAAAAATTTTGAAATAAAACAAATGATAAATTTTCATATAGAAAAATTCCAGGACTTTTCATTCGTTTTTCAATATTTGGTGTAGAGAAGCATACCGGGGTACTGCTAGTATAAATATGTAAGTATACACGCAAACATTTTCTATAATTACTGGTATAGAAAAACAATGAACTCTGAAAAGAATTACTATTTTATTCAACAAAAAAACTTTTTGTGTAACACATAAAGCATATTAAGGGCCACCAACTTACCTATTTTGAAGTATAGTTAAATCGTTAACGGATAAGATAACGGCCCAGAAACGTAAGGAACATACATAGACATATGTTTACTTGCCTTAAAGGAAAGGCGTTCGCTTTATGAGCGAAGAGTTAAATTCATGAAAATCATAAAAAAAATTTGAATGTCAATGATGAATAAATTTTGAAAAGGGCCAAAAAAGGGCTAGGGGCAATTTCAAATTTTTGTGGCCAAAAAAAAGAATTTGGTAGCCAAATTTAGCCACCAAAGGGCTAAAACGGCAACACTGCTTGCAGTTCGCTAGAGTTTGAATATATTTGTGGAAATGACTACGCATGAATTGTTCACACTAATTCACTCATATAGCAAGCATTCTTCTGAATGCATACAACCGATTTTTACTGGGTTTTTATGTACATACATATCAATGAACTCATTTGTTGCGAATGGTTTTCATATTCGTAGCATGATTTTAGGCATAGGTTTAGTAGCTATTGATAAAAAAGCATGGCGAAAATTTTAATAATACTGAAATCATTTTAACTGGCTCCGTTGAAAGCTGATGAACTTATAAGAATATATGTATATATACATATGCATGTATGATATAATAGCTCTGATCCAATACTTTTCGTGTAAAATCCTGTAAAAACGTCAATCAGCAAAATTACTTTATGAAGTGACAGTAAAAAGTGAGTAACAGCAAAAAGTACGGTTACAAAAAAAGGCGTGAGTACTAGGTACTCATGGAATTTGATGTGTAAATATATGCGTAGGCAAAGCTTAAAAGTACGTTTATATATAAATACTAGCAAATGCCCGCTTGCTTCGCGGCGCCTAATAAGATCTTTTGCGTTGGCCAATTCAAAAATAGCGTTGAAAAGCAAAAACAGTCTGTAAAGTAAAAATTTTTAGTTTAAATTGAA
>NW_023458557.1:12593473-12650007 GCF_013731165.1 Rhagoletis pomonella | reverse complement strand
AAATTTACTAAGTATTGCCCGGTTTGTAGTTGCAGTTAAAGAAAACACATGAAAAGGCACGATTTTTTTCAAATTCGAAAAAATGTAAATATTTCAAAAACGGTGACATTTTACCTGAAAATTTTTCATTTATCAGTGAGCTCACCCTCCCACCTACCTTGCCCTAAAGTTTGGCACGTTACTTCTGGGACACCCTGTATATGTATAATCACGCTATTTAGTTTTGCTCGATTTGTAAACAAAACTTCTCAGCGGTGATAAATATACTATTGTAAACAACCTAACCGAGCGAAATTCACAATAGCGCTATTCTTCATCGAATGAGCGTCACAACACCAAATGAAAATTCGTTCGATCAGCACTTTCGACCACAGTCGAATGCAACTTATAATAGGGGCCTTACTTTTACATTTCTATGTGAGACTGCATTTTCAACAAATCGTCGTTTAAAGTACAAAACCGCGTATCGTCATTCTGCAAAATCGCGTAACTGACATTGGCTGCCAAAAATTGGATTTGCTCACACAAGCTCTTCGCTCAATCCTTATCCATTCGTCCTGAAATATACTAGCCATAAATGCGATTGCTTTATAAAAAAGATAATCATTTTGAAATATAAGTCTTTTTACCCTCTAGAAAATAATTTCTACAACTTCACATACGTGGTTTTGCATTTTGCTGATACGCGGTTTTGCACTTTGTTGATACGCGGTTTTGCACTTTAAACGACGAAATGCTTACATAAACAAGTAATTTTTAAGCAAAAAAAAACAAAACCCATTTCAATTCCCATGTAAGAATTTAAGATTATCGTTAATCTATTCATGATCCAATGATCAGATTTAAACCAAATTAGACCAGCTGTCAGGTAACACCTTTCCTTTAAAAATCGATTATAGTAGTCGGGTAACGTGGTCCAAAGTTATGCGGTAACATACATAGAAAAAAATAATAAAAAAAATATTCCGACGAATTGATAACGTTATCCTTTTTGTGAAGCCGGTTAAAAACAAATACACCAGCAAGCTTTCAGCGTCAAATGATGTCAAAGCTCCCAATAAACTTAAAGGAAATAATGAAATCATCAAAACAATTTCAGTCCTCACATTAAAGCTAAAGGAGCATAAAGTTTGCATTGTGTTTTCTTGTTTTCGTAGACATTTGAAGAGTAGGGGTGCCGCGAAATTTTTTTAGCACAACAAGGGTGCCGAGGTGAAAAAAGTTTGGGAACCCCTGCTCTACACCATTCTCCAAAATCGCTCTCATTTACAGGATTTTGGGGTATGGGATCATTTTTCTTGTAACTTCCTGTAAGTTCCTGTAAAAACCTGTAAGTTAATTGAGTAAGAGGAAATGCCAAACAAATGAATTTAGCTTCCCATTTTGCAAACAAAAGATGGTATATTATATGTAATCATGACTTCAACGTAAACCTAGCGACAGATGAAGCCGAACCACAGATTATATTCTTAAAAGAAAAACTTAATTTAGGAATAAATTTAGAAATGCTCAAACTACAAGCTCGAAAACAGTATTTGATGCGGTGTTTTCAAGATATTTTGCAAGTATCATATTTTATCAATCATACCGATTATTTCATGTATTAATAAATCAAAATATCAAATAATAAAATAAATAAATAAAACAATAAATAATAAATCAAAATGAATAGAAAAATTTAATTCAGCAAAATGAATAAAATTAAATGAAATTAATGTTTAATTTCTAACCTAACCTACATGTGTATGTATGTAACTGAATTGCATAATAATGGGTTTACATATAAGTAGATTATCATCATTTTCGAGCTAAACTCCTAATCGGTAATTCGAAAAGGAGATTAGGATTGGGATTGAATTTATAATGTAACCTCAGATTAAACCGATAAATTTTTGTTGTCCAACCTAATTTTATAGAAGAAGAGGGGGAATGTCAAATGTAAACGTAAACAAAAATTGACTCTAGCATTGAGTTAAAATATATTTAAATTGCTTAATAAGTGTAGCAGAAAAAATTGAGCGCGGTGGCACAAAGAAGAACCTTAACTTTTCCTCAAGTTGTGAGTAGGATTGCCAGATTTGTTATGCGCGAAATCAGTACGTTAGACTGTTTCATGCTAAAAAAATCAGTACTTTTCAGTACATTTTTATTCAAAGCAAAATTATGAATGTATGTAAGTAACAGATAATACTTTTAAACGCCAGAGTACTTGTTTTTAACAATATTTTGGTATACAAATAAAATATAGTTCATAAAAAATAAAGGTTTTATTTATTTTAACATGAGTGTACACATCATTGTGCACAGAAGCAAATAAATTATTTTATGTTTATGACATGTTTGAATAGCAATAACGAGATAATTTCCATATACAGTTATATGACTATTTAAGTCAAAGAATTTTATACATTTCATTTTAAGATCCTTTCAGATTGAAGTTCACTTTAAAAAATGTTAATTACAAGCCGGTCTCCTTGCGCCAGGAAGCAAAATTTATGCTCAAGATCCTGTGAGTTGCTTCGTTTGAGCGTGTCATTGAAAAAAGAAAAACAAAATTACTTATTTTTTCAAACTGTGGAAAAGCACCACTATTTTAGGACTTCATCTATAAATCCCTATGGCTTAAATTAATATTTTCAACTACGCGAAAACTTTGAAAGACTAAGAATTCGCCAAATGGAGTATCTAACTAGGGATGTCGAAAAAACATCGATGCATCGAAAATATCGATGTGTTGCCTCGATGCATCGAATATTTTCCACTCGATGTATAAGCAATCGATATATCGATGCAACGATGTTTTTTGAAAACTGACATCTTTTGTACATTGAACCGTCGTTCCAGTTTTTCATTTGTACAAAAAAGAGAAGTGACTTTGACCAAAAAATTTGAACAGTCGCAGTAATTTATTTAAAATTTTGTACAATTTTGCTAATAACATATTTTTTTGTGAAACATTATTTATTTGAAAAATCGTATATGCAAATCGATGCATCGATGTATGCCCTTCGATGCATCGAAAAATATCGATGGACATTTCGATGCATCGAATCAAAGAAAAACATCGATGTATTTCTGGCACTGGCATCGCTATATCTAACTCTGTGTCTTGTATGCAAAACTCTTTTACAATGTCAGTAAATTGTGAAAAAATAATTGTAAGTTATATGGAAAAGCCATTCGAATATTCAAATTTGTTGTTATTAAACTATTTTTTAAATAGTTTAAGCTCCATAATATTATCGCAACTGGTACCAACAAGCATTATCTGAAACATGTCAACTATAATTAAATGATTTTCTTCTTAGTTTTTACAGTACGGTTTAAGGAAGTTCCAACTTTATGTAGAAACCTTAAGAAAATCCTAAAGTATTTTGTTTGAATTGTAAATTCAGTACAAATCAGTAAAAAATTTTGAAAAATCAGGACATTAGCGTACTGATTGAATCAATGAATAAAATCAGTACAAGAGTTGAAAAATCAGTACTGTAATGATAAAATCAGTACGTCTAGCAACCGTAGTTGTGAGAATAACAAGCACCACCAATTTGGAAGCTAACGATTTTGATTGAGATTATATTTATGTATATGTAAACGCACTTTTATGCTTTTCCGTACGCACCTATCAAATATCATGAGTACCTAGTACTCACGCCTTTTTTCTTTATTTATCGAATACGTACATACATACATACATACATTTTCCTCAACACGCTGTGCTTGGATAAGGTTTAACCGAAAAGTCCTTGCCCATTCAATTATTCTCTGAACTCCCATGTGCCATCACTGCCCAAGCGTATGAGATCGTCTACTCATCGCAAATAATATTAATTTAACTTAACTGCAACAGATAATTTGCTTGAGATTTAAAGTTTTCACAAACTGCAACAATCTATGCTCGCTGTTTTAAGCCATGAGTACGGTGACCAGATTTCTGTGGCCAAAAATCGGGACATTTATAAAGCATCGAATCCGAACTTATAATTTTATTTTTAGAATAAAAAGGCTTAATACAGTTTTATTTAAAACAAAATAAAGAAAAAAATTCACAAATTTTTATTTTTTTTATGAAAATATAAATTACTAACTTAAAAAACATGTAAATCAAAATTTTAAAATTTTTAGAACATTTTTAAAAATTCAACGAATTTTAATAAATGTTCATCACAATTTTAAACATTTTAATCAGATTTTCTAGAGTAGTTTTGACTTTTGAAGCCAATTAAATTTTAGTATAATAAAGTGCAAGTTGGAAGAAGCATGGACTCGTTGATTTTTGGCAATTTTTTGTTCGCGCATTTTCTTCCATAAACAGTATGTTGCACAATTTCTTTGTACGCAGAAAATGAGCAACATCTTCCACAAAATTCACCAAATATCAATGGTAAGCCCTAGTTACTTAAAATTTGCACTTTGAATTGAATAGGTTACAAACGATATTACTCCCATCGAAGTAACCATTGCTACGAGTAAGCTCAACGGCAAAACCCCAGGAGCAGACCGAATAACATACCCTATGATAAAAAACTCTCCAAAAACGCAAAACACAGGCTCTTAAACCTTTATAACAACATATTCAATAGCTTTATTCCACAATCAAACAAATTCAGCACAGTAATACCAATTCTTAAACCAGCTGCAAATAAAACTTTAATTAACTCATGCCGTCCAATATCATTCAACCCTTGTTGCGCAAAAGTTTTAGAGTTTTAGACAAAATAGTAGCGAACCGACTATGGTGGCTTATCACAACGGATAAGCTGATCAATAGTAAGCACATGGGATTCAAGAGGGGAAATTCCGTGTCAGACGTTCTAATATATTTAGACGCTTTGATCACAAACTCCCTTTCATCAAAAAATCATCTGTCTATTATATCTCTAGACTTCGCTAAAGCTTTCGATCGTGTGGGCACCCACACAATCATTGACCAATTAAAACACTGGAAGCTCGGTCCGAAGATGATACATTACGTAATAATAAAAGTAAGAATCGCCAATACTTACATAATGGCATACCACAGGGCTCCCCACTCTCCGTAGTCCTATTCCTAATAGCGTTCAAAAAACTATCTAAACACTTTCACGCCATAAGGAAATAAAATTCTGCGCCTATGCAGACGACTTTACAATCATAAAGCAACTCGACAAAAGAAAAAACAAACAAATTGACTTAAGTCATATATTCAATGAAATCTAAACTTGGTGCAAATACTTCGGAGCCCAACTTTCGTTAGAAAAATGTAAACAAATACACATTTGCCGCAAAAGAGCATGCTGTTGTACAATCTCATGGAATACCGTTCGCCTAAAAGAAGTAAATCAACTAAAGATACTAGGGATCATGTTTAATTATAGATACAGATGGGAAGATCACATTAAATATATCCTCCCCTCATTATCAAATAGCTTAAACATGATTAAGTGTCTCTCTAGCAATAAATTCAACTGCAATACCCACTCACTACTTTCAATATGCAACAGTGTACTTCTATCTAAAATAGCATATGGCTTATTTCTGTACGGCTATTCCCCTAAATCAACTCTGAACAAACTCAAAACAATTCGCAATGCCGCGTATAGATCCGCTCTAGGTGCATACCGCACAACACCTGTAAATAATATTATATATGAAGCCAATACATTGAGTATTGAACAACAAAGAGATCTCATAACTTCGAAACTATTTAAAAGCCTAAAGCGCAGTAGCGATACCCCCTACATAAAATTTATTCAACATGCTGATGGAACAACCAACAACAGTCGGGTCAAGTCAGTAATCCACAGGGCAATATCAAGTTGCAAAAATATGGATATTCCATACCACCCTATAAAACCTCGGAACAATAAAACACCCCCGTGGCTTTTCAATGCCTCTATCGTAAATACTTCGCTCCATACCCACAACAAGTCTACCACACCACCTACGGTATACCACCAAAACTTTCTAGAAATAAAAGAAGAACTAAATGACCGTACATTCTTATATACCGACGGATCAATGCACAATGAAATCGTAAGCTTCAGCGTCACAACAGAGTCAAACGTCACACATATTGCTCTTCTCCCTCCGTATAGCTCTGTGTACTCATCGGAAATGATAGCCTTTTTAAAGGCCATCCAAATCGCCCAAGAGAGTATTGGAGAATTCGCAATATGCAGTGACTCACTTTCTGCGATCGAAGCAATAGCCAACCCTAGCAATTCCAGCTTCTACCCGTCGCTTATACGAAATACGCTGTTATCAAGATATCCCAAAATAATCCTCATATGGGTACCCGGTCATGTAAACATAACCGGAAATGAGCTCGCAGACGAATCGGCTAAATTTGATTGCAATGCACCAGTATTTTTAGAACAAAACCTTAACGACAATGACATAAAACTATTCCTCAAAAAGTATTACCTACAGAAACAAGCAAACCAATGGTAACTAACATCTTCTTGGTACCGAAACATAAATCACAACAAACTGAACGCCAGACACTATCTAAAATCATGCTACGACAGCCAAATATCTAAACTTGACATGACAAAATTTTTTCCTTAGGCTTGGTCATACCAAACTAACGCACAGCTTTCTAATAGAACGTTCAGAATTTACCTTTTGTCGGTTTGCGACTCTCTATCAGAACTAACCATCGAACACATTCTGGTAGACTGTTCCCGTTTCAGGCATCAACGCACTAGAATACAAAGAAACTCGAACCTTTTAGAAAGTTTAACAAACCCAAGTACAGACGGCATCAAACAAATAATCCAATTATTAAAACTATGTAAAATATACTACTTAATATAACACAAATTTGTTCATTCATACTATCTACATACATACAGTATCGGTCATATTTATCGCACGCCATTTCAAAGTGATATTGTGTGCCACTTATGTTTATTTATTAATTTTTTAGAATTTTCAATTAAAATATAGTTAGAAAGCTACAAAAAAGTGCAACAAATTTTCACATAAATTTCAAACTTTTTTCTCGGAAGCGTTAGAATTTTTTTGAGTACACAGTTTTTTAGCCCCACGAATTTTAGTCTGATAATGTGAAAATTTGAAGTGGCTACGAATTACCGTTTATTTTTTAGAATTTTTTTTGTCGCATTGGCTTCCATATAATGAATAAACTCAATATATTTTTATATGGAAGAAATCCGCAACACCTTTGGCGAAAAAAATTCTAAAAAATCAACGGTAACCTTTAGCCACTTGAAACTTGCGCTTTATCAGACTAAAATTGAAGGTGCTAAAAAACTGTGTACTCAAAAAAATTCTAACGCTTCCGAGAATAAGTTTGAAATTTATGTGAAAATTTGTTGCACTTTTTTGTAGCTTTCTAACTATATTTTAATTGAAAATTCTTAAAAATAAATAAATAAACATAAGTGGCACACAATATCACTTTGAAATGGCGTGCTATAGATATGACCGATACTGTATGTACAGATTAAACGAATAACTGAGAAGCTGAAGGCCACTGCTGCTATGGGTTATTTTTCAAGATGTAGCTTATAATTTTAAATTCTATGTTACTGTATAATAAAAAAAAAGGTTACAAAACTGCATACTCAGAATGTTTCTAAGAAATCTAATTAAAAAGCTCAAAATTTTGATGAAACTTTGTCGAATTTTGCTAATTTTTGTACAAAGTTTCAAATCTGACTTACATGGTCTTTGTTAGATAACGAGCCACACTTTCATAAAAAGGAATAAGCGTTAAATAATCGAAAGGGGAATAGCCAAAGAAAGCTAAAATGTCTCTTCCCTATTTATATTTTCGCCACTACATCTACAGTTCATGTTTTTCATATCCATGCTTTTTTGGAGGGTATTAGTATTATTTTTATAATTCCATTAATTATATTATTAATAAGGATGCTGGCTATGTTTATAGCTCACTTATATTCTATGTCCTTTGTGATAACGAAAGTGCTGCCTCGTTTGTACGTGCTTAGCTGAGGGAGAGCGGGAGACCAGGTTTAGAGTTGTGGTCGAGTTAAGGCTCTGTTATGCATACTTGGCATTGCATGCACTGCTATACCATTTTTACGTAGAAATCAAAAACCAACAGACTTTTACGTATGTAATGCTGTGCGTTGGGTAACCGCTTACACGCGAAGCTCATTTAACAGATTCCTCATGTGACAACTCTCAAGCAATGCCAAGTATGCATAACAGAGCCTTTAGAGTAATAGAGGAGGTAGAGATTACCTTTGCGAGTGGTTATGTATCGAGCTCAATGAGCCCGTACGATGTATAGGTGCACATCAAGGCAACCACGCACTTCATATGCCTGCTATGCGAGAGAGAGAGAGAGAGAGATTGAGATATGCGGGCAGGCTGACGAAGCGGTAGCGCAAGGTGTGACCCTTCTACCATATATTAATTGGGGGACTCCATTGGAGGAGTCATGGTCTAGCTTCCGTAGGCTGCTGTACAATGAGCTGGGATTTATTCAGGGATGTATTTATGCTAGGCATGTCGGAAAAATATCGATGCATCGAAAATATCGATGTTTTGCTTCGATGCATCGAAAATTTTCCACTCGATGTATAAATAGTCGATGAATCGATGCATCGAGATTTTTTGAAAACTGGCATTGAACCGTCATTGCAGTTCTTCAATTGTACAAAAAAGAGAAGTGACTTTTACCAAAAAATTTAATTGGCTCCACAAGGTTCCGTTACAAAAATAATTGGCTCTGTTGCAGTAATTTATTTAAAATTTTGTACAATTGTGCTAATAACATATTATGTTGTGAAACATTCACCCCTATTGAGAATGTCGACTGGCAGTAGATAAACGACTGTTAAGCGATTGTCGATTATCGATGCTATTGTGAGTGTCGCTTGGTCGCTCAATTAGCAACTGTGAACACTTTTTAATCGCTCATCCTTCTATTGCTGTGTTAGTCGTTGGAGTTTGCGTTTATAAAATTTACATAAGAAAGTGTAACTATAATGGACAAAAAGTAAGTAAATTAAACTGGAAGTTGTAAAAAATTGTGAAATATACATATGTATGTACGTGTCTGAATTACAGATCAAAAATTGTAAGCAACAAAAGGCAACTTGCGCGGTTGGTCGAGCTGATGCAGGAGAATGAGGACATAGGCAAAGGAATTTTCGGAAAGAGTAGGGGCGGAAGCTCCGCTTCTATTGTGAAATATATGCAATATATCTTGTGCATACATATATGTGACTCCGGCTACGTCATCCACAGTGTTTTTGCGTAGAACCAACATCAAAATTTCCAAAAAACTGCATAATTTATTATTTAACTAGTGCTCGGAAATTTGAAATCTTTATTTTATGTTTTACTTGTATTTTTTTTAACTCGGGTCACGCGTTTGGACACAAATACCCAACATCATTGTACGAATAGCTAACCGTACCGTATTTCTTAAACTTCCATAAAGTGTATTAATGAGGAAAACAGCTTTTCCTGCAAATCCTGTAAAACCTACAAACCGTGAAGCATCTGGAACGTAACTTCTATTCATAAAATTCACATATGTACATACACTTCATCTTCCAACTCCCAGGGATCCGACGAATTTCGTAATTCCCTCCTTGCTTTAGCCAACTCTAGTAATCTATTAGCTTCCACATCATCTTCCTCATCACTAAACCATATTTCAACTGCATCATTTTTTTAAATTTTATAAGAAAAGCAATTATCTTAAAAATGATGTAAACGAAACAAAGAAACAAACGTAAACAAACAAACAGCTGTTTACAATTCAGTTAACCCTTCACAATAGTACAAATTTTTATCGATCAAGTTACACAATAGCAAAATAAAAGATAATCGACTCGATCGACAAATTTCTATTCTACTGCCAGTCGATACTCGCAATAGGGGCCAGTATCTGAGAAATCTTATAAATCGATGCATCGATGTATGCCCTCGATTCATCGAAAAATATCGATGTACATTTCGATGCATCGAATCAAAGAAAAACATCGATGTATTTCTGCCACTGACATCCCTAATTTATGCAGAGCCCCTGTGTGGGGGACTCCATTGGAGGAGTCATGCTCTAGCTGCCGTCGGCTACTGTGCAATGAGCTGGGATTTATTCAGGGATGCATTTATGCAGAGCCCCAGTGTGTCTTGTAAGCCTGAGCTTACTACCATACCAAAATTACTCCGGAAGTGGAGTGAGAGTGATGTTTAAAGCATTATGTGATAGCCAAGCTGGTTAAGCGTTGACCATAGCTGAAAATGCCAGCGACTTATCACATCCGTAAGTTCAGCGAAGAGATATTTGAGAATTGCATAAAAAATGCATACCCAATTAAGAACGAGCGAATTACTTTTAAACACAAGTGCGTGTGTTTGTTCGCTGCACTTGGTTTTGGGCGGGAGTGCAGTACATGTGCGTGTGTGTGTTCGCTCAACTTGGTTTATGCGGGAAATGCATAAGTCGCTTAAACAGTACGTAAAATTATGTGTGGGCCAGAGTACAGGGAGAGTCTTAATGAATGATAAATAAAGAAAACACTGAAAATCGGGACTTAATCGCAAATATGAAAAATCAGGACACATATACGTCCGAACTTTTAAAAAATGTTCACCGGGACAATTTTCTCAAAATCGGTATTGTCCCGCCAAAATCGGTACGAATGGTCACCGTAGCCATGACTCACCATTATAACCGTACCGGAAAAGAGTTCGCCGAGTCTAAAGTATATTTGAAAGGAAATTGTTAAAGAAAAATTTGTTTTTGGTCGCCTTGTCACAATTTTCGTTATATCTTTGGCATTTACAGATTACTTAATGAATGGTTAATAGATGTTCTTGTCTCGCGGAGATAATTTCTCTTGTTCGAAAATTCATTGACCTCAAGTAGCCAGTTCTAGTACTACCACCTTAGAGAATCACCCTAATGTCAGATGCCAAAAATTATTAAATTTTTTCCAAGGAAGTATTTTGATTCGAATGCTATTTGATTTTTTTGTTGTGTATACATCTTTAGTTTCGGTAGGGGTAAAATTTGCGACACTGTAACGCATAGCCCAGCAGAAAATGTCGAAGGGCTTAGCATGTGTATTGCAGCAAAAAAAATTTAATTTCATTAGAAGCTGTGCTTACTTGCTATTGCAAATGGTTGCATACATTTAGGCATATGCAGAGTAGTGGAAATGCGGTAAGATTTACTATTACTTCCGATTATGCAAACTCCGCACATGCATGCGGGTTAGTACCTATTTGTATACATACTTTGTTTGTGGTACATAGATACCCTGCAGGGAAAGCTACCAGTTGTGAACCAGAATGCTACCAGTTTGCGTTTCAGCCCAACTAGTTCACGTTTTATGCTTTTTCAATGTTAGCGACTGGTATTTTTAACATGGTGGTGTCATAGGAGATGTCAATTGCCCGCTCCAGCATCAGCACGCTACCAGTAGAAATACTAGTAGTATCATACCAGTTGACGGGATAGACTGCCTATTCATCCCCCATGAAAAGCACAGGTATGCCATTTTGCTCGGCGCTGCAACAGTGGCATTGGTCGACAGAGTAAAGCTTTGGCACGCCAAATCAAGAGATCCGAGTTCGAATCTCAGTGAGCGAATCTTTGTTATTAAATTTATTTATTTATATCTCTTCTTGTTATTTTTAAATTGATTGTTTTAAAAAGAACAAAAAATTATTTATTTTAACTTTTATGGTATTTGAGTATTTAGGCTTTTTCCAGATGAAATTCAATTTGTGATTTTTATTTTGTATTTAAATTAAAATAACTACTTAAATTAATTTACTTACTTTACTTAAACAACCTCGAAGCGCACTCGAACCTGAGATCTCAGAACCAGAATCGGTAGTCTTCATTCGACGCCGCAGCCGATATTCGTGATGAAAGCAATTAACTGCATTTTAGTTTTGGTTGTGGCTATTCAAATACAGATGTCGCTGATCGGTAAGCCGTCGATTTAGCAAATACTAATTAATGAACTAGTTATACAGGCTGGTTTGGAATATCACTGCGGAGAACTGGTATAATTATAGTACATGACGAACTGGTATGACTTCCCCATTTAATAACAGTTTTCGAACTATAATTTTTACCAACTAGTTTACTTTTTTCTACGAGGAACTGGTATATTTACGGTTTATAACGATGACTTTTATCCTTAAATAATAGTTCATGAACTGGAATTTGTGCATGCTGGTTCAGCTTTTTGCTGCACCGTATAAACCGTATAAACTTATAATTGTGTAATCTTTATAAATGGCCTGTCAAAATTTGTATGGAAACTCGTTTACATATTTCTGATAAATTTCTCCTGCGATTTCACTGAATAAACTTGATAAACTGAAGCCAATGCAACGCTGTCGCAACTCTAGCTATATTTTCTTGGGCAATAATCGGGATCCGCATAAAAATTTTGCACGCAAATTCAACAAACAACGATATGATCCTGATAGAGATCTGGTTCAATTATTAGCCGTTCTGTTTGTTTTGCTTCACTGATCATTTGGCCGCAAAGTTTGGTAGCCGTGACAAATGAATTCATACACAAACAGACATTCTGCCATTGTTTCTTTAAACTTGCTTCAAATAAATAGCCCTTATGTTATATGTATATTTATTTAAATAGATATTATCTCGTAAATATATTTTTCCCCCATTTAGTGAGTTGGTTTCTATAATTTCTTTATACTCGTGCTAGTAGTAAAAAGTTAGTTATACTGAGCTTTACGATCAGAGAAGACACGACTATTGTCGCATGTGTAAACGAAAAGAGAGTGTGGGTCGTTCATGTAACAGAGTGCATAAACTTATAAGATTATCTGCCTGATAAAGTTATCGGTTTAGATGAATACCACTAATGTCAAACAGCAAAATCACTTTCTGAAGTCAGAGTAAAAAGTGAGTAACAGCAAAAAGTACGGGAACAAAAAAGCATCGGGTAAAATCTTGCAACTTCATTCTCTTCACAACTCTCCAAAAATCGCTCTCATTTACATGATTTTGGAGTAAGGGATCGTTGTTCCTGTAATTTCCTGCAAGTTCGTGTAAAAACCGGTAAGTTCATTGAGTACTGAATCAGAGCTAATACAAGATTGCACAAAGAGAAGACGAGAGTAAGAGGAAATGCCGAACAAATGAATTTAGCTTCCCATTTTGCAAACAAAATCTGGTATGCTATATAGTCGTTTAAAGTCAAAACCGCGTATCGTCATTCTGCAAACCCGCGTAACTGACATTGGCTGGCAAAAATTGGATTTGCTCATACGGGCTTTTGGCTCAATCCTTATCCATTCGTCCTGAAATATATTAGCCAGAAATGTGATTGCTTTATAAAAAAGAGAACAATTTTGAAATATGAGTGTTTTTACGCTCTAGAAAATAATTTCTACAAGTTCACATACGCGGTTTTGCATTTTGCTGATACGCGGTTTTGCATTTTGGTGATACGCGGTTTTGCACTTTAAACGACGATATGTATTCATGACTTTAACGTAAACCTAGCGACAGATGAAGCATAACCACAGATCATATTCCTAAAAGAAAAACTAAATTGAGGAATATATGCAAATAAAAATGCTCAAACTACAAGCTCAAAAACAGTAATTGATGCGGTGTTTTCAAAATATTTTAACGCCCTTGAGTCACAAGTATATACAAGTATCATATTTTATCAATCATAACGATATTTTCATGTATTAAACGAATTAAAAATGATGTGTATGTATGTAACTGATTCGTCTAATAGGCTTACATATAAAAATATTATCATTTTCATTCATTTTCGAGCTTAACTCCCTAATCTGTAATTAGAAAAAGAGATTAGCCATACAAAATTATAATTATAAAATAATCTCTAATTAAAGCTATAACCTTTCGGTGTACAACCTAGTTTTATCGACTATACTTGCGAAGAAGAGAAGGAATGTCAAATGTAAAAGTAAACAAAAATTTACGCTAACAAGGAAAAGAGGCTTGTAAAAATATTTTTAATAAAATATTAAGTTAAAATATATTTAAATATCATAATATGTGTAGCAGAAAAAAGTAACCACGGTGGCACAAAAAATAAGCTAATGGTGGTTTCGTTTCTACCAAAAAATTTTGCCTTTTGATTGCCCCTTCCTCTTTTCGTGTTCGATTCTAAATTAAATGCAAAGGGTGAAATAATTTTGTGATCGTTTCTTAAAATTTCACACTCTTTTAAGGCAAAAAGGTATATTCTCTGCCATGTGAAGCCAGTGATGCCAGATTGTGGGTAGTTTCCCTATTAAAAGGGAAAAAGGAACATTTCAAATAAATAAGGGATTTTCTTTTGACGCAGTTATTGTTGCATAATTGATCAAAATTCAAGAATATTCGACATTCTTACGTAATTAATCCTTCTGAAGATGTGATGTGGTGTGAAATGGTATATAATTGTTAGAAAGTATTAGGACAATTTCGAAGAAAGAATCTTTTCAGTTGTAACTGGAGTTTCATGTAAAAAGCGGAACAAATTACCTGATGAAATGTTAAATAGCACATGAATGTGCTTCAATTTTTAAGTCACCAAAAAATTCTTTTAGGCCCTTAGTGAGTGAGCAAAAAAATGAAAGTGAAAAAATGAATGAGCGAAAAAAATGCAGAAAAAGGGATTTTTCTTAACAGCGGTCGGCCCCCGGCAGGCAATGGCAAACCTCCGAGTGTATTCCTGCCATGAAAAACAGCTTCTCATAAAAATACACTCGCCGTTCGGAGTCGGCGTAAAACTGTAAGTCCCTCCCCTTTGTGTGACAGCATCAAGGGGCACGCCACAAATTGGAGACGCACATATGTGTAAGCGCCAATTATTATTATTATTTTATATGAATTTTACTTCTTTACTACTGAAACATGTATATGTTTAAATTCGTTGGGAATTTAGTGGGATAAACTTTTAAGATGTGGGTAATTGGGGGATTTTTTCCCAATTTTCGTGGGATTTTTAACAGAAATTGTCTGGCATCACTGTGTGAAGCTTTGTCAGGGGAGATGGTTGCCCTAAAAATCAGATGGTTGCTTAAAATGACATTATTATGAAATACATGAGCTACGCAAGGACCAGAAGGCAAAAACATGCCTTTTTACAGAGTTCAGTGTTTTGCGCCGGGGAAGGGTAACATTTTTTTGAAGAAACGAAATCACCATTAACTTTTCCTCGAGTTGTGAAAATAACAAGCACAACCAATTTGACAGCTAACGAGCTTTGATTGAGATTATATTGATGCTTTCCATTTCCAGACAACTGGTCAGGTACGAGCATGATTTTCAATTTCGACCAAACTCAAATACATTGTTTGTTGGTCCAAATAATGAGACACGTATTTTTTCTTTTGGCTCGGAAAAATTTTTCGGCCGAATTAAACGCGATTTGGTTTTTCAGGCAAAAATCGATTATTCGAATTTACAGTGAGAATTTTTTTTTTTAAATGTCCATAACTTTGTCAAAATTTAATAGATTCCAACAATGTTTTTACTCAAATGTCAGTAATTCTTGTCACTTCAAGATAGAATGATATAACTATTGATTTTCATTATTTAAAAATTTTTATTAAACAATAAACAAAAGGTGCAAATTATTATTTTTATTTAATTTCTCAAAAAGTGTATTTTTTTTTCTCTCAAACTTTTTTATCGGGAAAGAGACACTTTGAACTACAATCAACTCAAATCTCTAATAGCGAAGATTTTTTTTTCTGAGTTATGATTTTTTATAGAAAATATACGGTTTTGTGGTACATACTACAATATTCTTATATTGTTTAACTAAATGGAACATATGTATGTAATATATCAGCAAAAAGTTCAGCCGTGATCATTTTTTGTGTATCAAATAGATATTAGAACACACTTTCCACCATACAGTTTCGAAATACAAAATCACATTTTCCCGCTTTTTATAATCGAAACTGTATGGTGGAAAGTGTGTTCTAATATCTATTTGATACACAAAAAATGATCACGGCTGTACTTTTTGCTGATATATTGCATACGTATGTTCCATTTAGTTAAACAATATAAGAATATTTAATATTTTTAATAAGAAATTAAATAAAAAAAAATTTGCACCTTTTGTTTATTTTTAAATAAAAAATTTTAAATAATGAAAATCAATAATTATATCATTCTATCTTGAAGTGGCAAGAATTACTGACTTGTTGGAATCTATTAAATTTTGACAAAGTCATGGGCATTTAAAAAAAAAATTCTCACTGTCAATTCGAATAATCGATTTTTGCCTGAAAAACAAAATCGCGTTTAATTCGGCCGAAAAATTTTTCCGAGCCAAAAGAAAAAATACGTGTCTCATTATTTGGACCAACAAACAATGTATTTTAGTTTGGTCGAAATTAAAAATCATGCTCGTACATGACCGGTTGTCTGGAAATGGAAATCATCTATTTATATGTAAACGTACTTTTATGCTTTGCCGTTCGCATATGTTTACACATAAAATTTCATGAGTACCTAGTACTCACGACTTTTTTTTTGGTGGGGGATTGTATGGGTAACTTAGTGTGTGATATATCGATGTTTTTTTTCTAGCAACGACAAGTTGTTTAGTTCCAAAACTCATTGACCTCATGTACCCCGTTGTAATACTTATCCACTATATCTCAGTTCTTACCACCCTAACTTACTATCTTATTGCTAAGAAAATATTTGCATTATTCCAGCAGAACTATTTTAAACAAATGTATTAAATTTCACTTCAATTTATTTATTCATGCTGTCGAAGTTGAAATGATCTGGTTGGCAAGCCTTGACTCGCACAAATGGGAAAAGCATAGTGTGGTTAGTGGTGCCGTTTTTTAATCGATTAAATCGTATATCGATTAATCCGGCCCTTCAGATGCGATTTTTGTCGATTTTTTAGTGCCGAGTCGGTTTGTCCCAGATAATCTTCTTCTATCTTTCCGACTACAAGGCTCCTCGGGGAAGCGCCTTGTATTGCTGATATGAGCGCAACTATGAACCCATCTGCTTGTGTTGCTGTTTCTCCCTCCGCCTTGGCACCCATGGCATATTCCACTCAGGCAGCGACCTCGGCTAGTAACACAGTGAAGCAAGGAGATCAAAACATCGATAATAATAATAGCTCAGACTGCGTTGTTGTAAACAAAACGAATAATAAACGTAAGCCTGGGGTGCGTGTTGTTGGTGCTAACCAAAGCTTTGAGCTGGGCGTCGCGTCTCGCTTCAAATGGCTACATTTCCCTGCAGGGAGTGACGTTAGCTTATACCTAACTTTAGTCTGTTTACGCGAACACTAGTGCTAACTATTAACTGTGTATTTTGTTCGAAAAAAGCTAACTACTTTTGTGGGGCGATGGCCGTAAAAAAGTCAGACCTGGATACCTCTGCATTACATGTCAACTAACTTGTAACTAACTACTTTTCGACATAAAATATCAATAAGAAAAACAAAATATTTTTTTGTTTTTTTACTTTTTTATTTACTTACTTATTTACTTTATTTTATTACATTACATATTTGTTTACATATTCTGCTCTGGGTGGCCCCATATTCGAACACCGTCAGACATAACTTCAAAATGATAGTATAAAATTTCGATCTTCCTTTTATTTGTCCTGAATACGAAAAAGAATCTCCGAAGTTCAGAAAAAAAGTGTATTGAAAGTAATTTTTGTATGAGGATATTTAATAGAAACTTGTAAAGAAAACCAACTCCCGATTGCGTCTGCATGACTCCTGCACGACTTTACAATTCACTTTAAGTTGGTTTTGTCATAGCTAATTAAAAGTGAGGTATTAATCGAAATCTCGCCAAAAAGCTAACTATAAGTTGGTTAGTTTTAACAATTGATAATTTTTCACTGCAGGGTTGTCTTCCTTTCTACCGAAAGTTTAACCAGAAGAGATACCCAACTATGCGGCCAGACATGATAAGGAATCGTTATCATACTTCAAGCTCATCAAAAGGGATGTATCGACGGATTACCTGACGCGGGTCAATTTTAAGCTGGATGTCACGGAATCACTTTGTGGAAAGTTACTTAACGCAGAGCTTTGGCCCGCCAACGTCGCCGTTCGCCCCTTTCATTTTTTCCCGAAACCGAGAAGTCATCAGCCTGCTGCGTAACCGATTCGGATACTTATCCTAATCGCGTAACATCCAATATTCAAAACACAACTTTGCAACCCCGTACATCTTATAAATCTGAGCTAAACGTTTACTTTCATAACGCCGGTGGCCTGCGTACAAAAACAAACTCAACATATCTAGCAACGTCAGAGCACATCTATGATATTATCTTAGTTAAGACATGGTTGACAGCGGATTTTCTCTCGTCCGAACTTTTCAATGCCCATTATGAAGTGTACCGAAGAGACCAAGTTTTACATCGGGTGTTACAAGAGGTGAAGGGATTCTCATTGCGGTATCAACTAAATTCGCTAGTCGTGAAGTGGGTCTTATGCAAACAGACGCTTTCACAGAGCAAATGTGTGTTGCTGTTAATATTGGAGATTCACGGGAAGATAGAGTAAATGAGATATTGTTTGTGATTAGTTATATTCCACCCAATAGCGACTACGTAATGTACCAAACCCATATTTACAGCCCTTCCAGGCACCTTGTGTTATGGGAGACTTCAACTTAGGTAACACTCAATGGATATTTAATGTTGAAGATCGCATTTTAACTCCATTCAACTAAAAAAAAGATTCAGAATGTCTACTTTAGGACTCTTTGTATTCGCTCAACTTATTTCAAATAAATAATATCGCTAGCTATCATGATAGAATATTAGATTTAGTTTTCATAAGTAATGAGATAAGTCTATAAGATCTTAAGAGGCGACTCGCCTCTGACTTATGAATCTGTTTATAGTTTCAACAGTGCTCCTTCTGAACCGGAAGTCTACTATAACTTCGCCAAAGCCAATTATGTTGCCATAAACAATTTCTTCGACTCAATAAATTGGCATAAGATCTTAAAACACTTGGATTTAATAAATATGTACATTACTTTCAAAAAGGCTGTCGAAGAATGCTTAAGTCTTTACGTCCCTATACACACAAGAAAAAGAAAATTCAGTTTGCCGTGTTATAATAATAGATTGTTAAAACTGAAATAACAAAAAAATAAAGCATACAAAAAGTTCAAAAGAACCTTGTCCATAAAAGATAAGAGAATTTTTCTTCAGCTGAGAAAGGAATTCGGGACCCTATCTAGGTTTTTGCACAAAACCTACATAAAATCGATGGAGCCTAAAATCAAAAGTAACTCTAAGTCTTTCTGGATATTTTATAACTCCAAAAGCAAAATGAACGGCATCCCCAAATCGATGGAATATAAAGGATCTATTTCAACCTGTACATCAGACTCTTCAAACTTGTTTGCGAACTTTTTTGGTCACGTATATGATACGTATAAAATATCGAAATTTGCTCGGAATCATTTCAACTACAGCAGGTAGTTAACATAGGAAAAATGTCGGTATCGGAAACAGAGGGTTTTCATGGTGTATTAGAGTTAGATACCTCAAAAGGAGCAACCACACTGTTCATACCTTTAACTCCAATTTTTAATAAAAGCCTTGACTCAGGCACTTTCTTAGATGAGTGGAAAATTGCCTCCATTGCACGCATTTTTAAATCGGGCTTGAGGAATCTGGAGGAAAATTATAGACCAATGGCTAAACTCTCAATAATTCCAAAATTACTAGAACAACTAGTTAATAAATACTTATTCTCCGCTTTCAAGCACCATATCTACACGCAGCAGCATGGTTTTTATCCTGGAAGGTCTACATGTACCAACCTCGCTATTTTTTCAAATTTAGCTTTGGACGCAATAGAGAATGGACCTCAGGTCGATGTTCTCTACACGGACTTCACTAAGACTTTTGACAGTTTAGTCCATAACCTACTTATCGCCAAATTGGGGATGCTGGGAGTTCATTCCATTGCTTTAACTTGGTTTGAGTCCTACTTGAAGAACAGGAAGTTAATCGTTAAAGATGGTGACAGTCTCTCCCGGGCAATTTCAGTGACTTCTAGTGTACCCCAAGATAGCCATCTAGGCCCATTACTCTTCACTATCTTTATCAATGATGTCGTTAAGGTCTTCAAACTTAGTGAATGTTTACTTTACGCCGACGATCTCAAGCTTTATCATCCTATTAAGCTCCCAGAAGACTGAGTAGCTCTACAGAATGATATTAATTCCCTCATATTATGGTGTAAATGTAACGGATTGATGCTAAATTTCCGAAAATGTAATCTCATAACCTTCTCGCGGTCGGCTTGCCCAATAACATTTAATTACGTGTACGGTAAAAATCCTAGCTTCCAGCGCGTTACCACTGTCTAACACTTAGGAGTTTATCTCGACACCAAGTTTAGTTTCGACTACCATAGGGAATATACAATTTCGGCTGCCAACTCAAAACTCGGTTTCCTAAAACGTAACTCAAAGGAATTTATAGACCCGCTGACTCTTAAAAGCCTCTTTTAAAGCCTTGTTCGATCTCTTCTCGAATATGCCAGCTTAATTTGGGATCCGGCATTCCCGGCACATTCCGATCGATTAGAGAGAGTTCAGAGAAGCTTTACAAAATTTGCGCTTCGCCGAATGTACTCTCCAGACTCGATGCCATCGTACAATTTTCGATGTAGGACCTCAAACCTAGAGATCATTTCTAGTAGAAGAAAAATTCAAGGCATTATCTTCATTAAGAACATTATGCATAACAGAATTGATTCACCTGAGTTTTTATCGCTTCTACCGTTTAACGCTCCCGCCAGACCTCTCAGAGACAAATCTGTCTTCCATATTAAATATAGAAGAACTACTTACGGCCTGAATGAACCGATTCATAAGTTTATGTCGCTATTTAATGTTATATCTTCGCAAGTTGATATCGACATGACCAGAGAGTCATTCAAAAATTACTTAAAATATTATTTTATGAATTAAATTTCTTTCCTACCCTTAATCCTTATAAATGTATACCTCAATGTTATTATATTTAATTATGTACCATCGAAACCTGTGAGGGCTAAGCCCAGTAGGTTGAACTTGAAATAAATAAATAACTTTATGTAAAATTATGAGTATTAACAATGATAATAATAGATTGGCGCTTACACACATGCTAGTGTTTGGCCGAGACTTTTTCGCCGTGTACACATTCAATCGGAACTAGATCGAAAACTCTACGACAACTCTACGCTCTATTTGGCACGATAAATAGAGTTTTTGCTCTACGGAGACGTATGGTAAAGAGTTGACAGCGAATTTCATCACAGTTTGTTAAATTTTGAAATGATTACGACATTAAATCGTATATTCGATACAAGCACTCCATTTTAGGTAGATTTAGGAGGTAGCCAAATAACTTATCGGGGAACTTTCTCTTATTTTCATAGGCATTTTAACGGCTTTTCCAATAGCCTCCCTCCTTTGCAAAGGAGCACAAACATTGGTTTAAACATAAGGGGTATCCACCAAATGGAGCAAGTTTTCTGGCATTCCGGCAACAGTCGTTGTTTGAGCTAATCTGCTCTTGTGCCAGGCCACTTGCTCAACTTGGTAAATAAATATGTAGTTTTGCTTGGAGATATTCCTTTCAAGGAAAGTTTTAGTAGCAAAGATTGTTTGATGTGAGTCCAAAAGCAGACATGGTAACGAAAAAAGAAGCTGCCATCCACCTTCAAAAATTTATGCAATTTTAGGTACATTTATCTGCTTTTAAATAAAATTTGCTCGACAAACAAGTACAATTTGAAAATTTAATTTTCATCCCTAGTGCGAAAAGTTATTTTATGACGTCAGCGAATAGGTGAATGTTGCCAAATCGACGAAGGGTTAGTGGTCCACGGATGGCACCACCTTTATTTATTGCACCGTGGCTCTGATATACATACATACAGCAATACGAGATAGAAAACTATCTCTAGCTAGCTAAAAGTAACAATAGTCTACCGTGTACACAGCTTGTACAGTACGTGATAGAGAAAAGTTGCGATTTTGATTCTAGTTGGAGTGAATATCTGCTAGAGTTTCTCTACCGTGTACCCTTAATTTAGAGAGGAGACTTTTATTATACCTTTCATGAGCATGAAATGGTATTACAACTTTGGTTCGATGTTCGTAAGTACCAGAATTAGAAGACATAGACCCATTGAAATGTATACTTATATGATCAGAACGTCGAGCTGAGTCGATTTAGCCATGTCCTTCTGTTTGTATGCAATCTAGTCTCTCAGTTTACGAGATATCAGGATGAAATTTGGTAGCTGAGAGTATTTTTATAATGTAATAATCATTTGTCGGAACCGGAAGAATCCGACCACTATAACATATAGATCCCATACAACTGATTGTTCAGATATGAGATTTTTCGTTATAACTTCTCCATTTATGCAGCTAGGAACATGCAATTTTGCAATACTTCCACCCATTATCAACAGAAAAACAGTGTGAATATCAAAGATCGGGTCACTATAACTTATAGCTACCATACAACTGATTGTTTAGATATAAGATTTTTCGTTATAACTCCTCCATCTAAGTAGCTAGGGACGTGAAATTTGCACTAATGCCATTCTTTACCAAAAAATACTTTCAGTGAAAATGGCGAAGATCGGGCCGCTGTAACCTGTAGCCTCCATACAACTGATTATTCAGATATGAGATTTTTTGCCATAACTTCCCCATTTATGCAGCTAGGAACATGAAAATTCGCACCGTTTTCACTCTTTATTAACAGAATACTTACAGTGATATCAGAGATCGGGTCACTATAACATATCTCTCCCATACAACTGATTGTTCAGTTATTAGAATTTTCGTTATAACTCCTCCATTTATATAGCTAGGAACATGAAATTTTGCAGTATTTCCACCCATTATCAACAGAATACTTACAGTGAAAATGACAAAGCTCCGGTCACTTTTACATATAGCTCCCATACAACTGTTTGTTCATATACTTGCTTTTATGTTATAACTTCTCCATCTATGCAGCTAGAAACATGAAATTTCGTACTATTTTCACACATTATAAACAGGAAGTTTACAGCAAAATTAACAAAGATTGGGTCACTATAACCTATTTATTTCCTCAATGAAACTGATTGTTCAGATATGGAGTTTTCCTGAAAAACTCCTTTATTTTGACAGCTAAAACCGATTAATTTCGTAAGCTAATTTATAAATTATAATACAAAGTCTACTTAGAAAATCGTCAAAATCTATGCTTTATAAGCTTTGTGTCTTATACCACTGATTGTTCAGATACCAGTTTTTGCGATATATCTCCTGTATGTAGGAAGCTAAACCTATTAAATTGTCTTACCGGTTTACATACCGATCACACAGCAGTGAAAATTACTTAGATTGGAGCTATATAAGGTATATCTCCCATACCTCTGATTGTTTAGATATGATTTTTTACAGGGACGTGAACCGGATAAAAAATTTGGTCGGTTCGGTTAAGCGGTGCAAACCATTTTTGCAGTTTTGGAGTGGTTCGTCAAAGCGGTTTTTTGGCCTTCGAACCGGGTTTAGGTTTGGTTCAACGGTTCGGAATTAAAAAAAATAACGTGCAAATTTAAAGACCCGTTTACATACAACTTTGGCATTGCGTTGGCGTTGGCGTCACCTCGACAGCTGACTATGAATGCATGCAACTCTCAACTTTTAGCGTGCATCGTTCGTCAGCTGTTCCTTTTCAATCAAATGCGGGCAAGAAATATAGTTTTTAATGCAATTATTGATATAAAGTTTTGATTTATCTGCCGCTAGTATATTAATTTAGTGACCAAAGTATTCGCCAGCGCCAACGCAATGCCAAAGTTGCATGTGGGCAGGCTTTATGTGTCAAGTGTCAAGCGCAACAACACGCAAAGGTAAGTGTTGAATGAGATGGGTTGCATTTACATTTGATATTGCCACATGGTATGTATTACCATAATTAACAAATAGAAAAAAGTTGTTAATTAATCTATTGAAAATTGGTTGAAACGAACCTTTAAACCTTTATGCAAAGTGGTTCGGTTTTCGGTTCGGATCAAAAATTCGTGGAAAATTTCGGTTTGTTTAATGGTTGAGTTAATTAATAAAAAACGGGTTTCCGGTTCAAAACCGGTTCACGTCCCTGATTTTTTATATATGTGTCTCCTCTATCTATGTATGCTGTGAATATATACATTTTTTCAAATGCAATCTGTTAAAGTAAAATTTTCAGATGTTCATGAAAGGTATGAAGCCTTCGGCATAGCCAAAGACAACGCTGCTCTTACTTTTTTTTTAAATACATATCTCTTTGCTGGGCATTCCTTTCCATTGTGTTGTTTTTTTATTTTATTCTTTTTATGTCCACATACGCAAATTGAGATAGGAACATTACCCGCAATTGGAGAATTAAAATTGGCTTTCTGACTTAATGTTCTTTACGGATATGATGGAACAGTTGCAAAACTTGAATTTGTCTTTACAAGGAGAGAATACAAATGTTTTTGATTTGTCGCAAATTATTTAAGGTTTTGAAGCTAAACTACGTCTTTTTATTTATGATCTCAGAAAAGAGTATTTCATCTTATCCATGGCTAGAAAAAGATAGTGTACATGATTTAAAAGCAGATTTTGAAAAAAGATTTGCCGATTTGAAATTATTTAAATGTATGTGTGCATACTTCATAAACCCTTTTTTATGTAACTTAATTGAGGACGAAATTACAATATTTGAATTACTCCTTTTTAAGAAAAGCGAAGAAGAGTTGGAGTTGCTCGAATTAAAAGAAGATAAGGCACTGGAAATGCAAACATAGGGCATTGCCATTTAAAATTTTTGGTACAACGTATAACTGTGAGTCTTTTTTCTCTACAAGGAAATTCGTAAAGTCAAAATACCGATCAAAATTAGTTGCATTCGCGTACTTGATGATTATTGAAATTTATAAAATCTATCGGCAAAAAACTTGTAAAGTAGGGGAAATTGAGACGCAAAATGACTTATCATTTTGAGGGAAAGCTGCTAGCTTCTGCTGGAAAATTGTTTGCCAACAGCAATTTGCCAATAAGAAAACAGCCGGTTGGAATTTACGCAAATCTCTATATTGAATTTGATGGCTTGGAAGTTAAAATAGTAAAATGCGACTAATTAAACTTGGAAGTAAGTAATTATTGGTTAATTCAGTGAACTGTGTCAGGATAAGATTTCGGGTTTTGTTTTCTTACGTTTTCAATTTCATGCTTCTGAATGTAAAAAAAATTTCTATCAGCTGTTCGTTTAACTTGCAAGTTTCTAA
Organism: Rhagoletis pomonella; assembly: GCF_013731165.1. Lineage (NCBI taxonomy): Eukaryota > Metazoa > Arthropoda > Insecta > Diptera > Tephritidae > Rhagoletis > Rhagoletis pomonella. Next base: position 12,624,721 of record NW_023458557.1, on the reverse strand, counting down.
AAATTTTCTGTTCCCGTACTATTTTGGATATTTTATCTTGTGAGAGAACAGATGACATTTCGCCGGAATTTTGCTGTTGGACATTTTTTACTGGAGATTTTAAACGTGTGGTAGCTTTATAAATTTGTTATGCAATATTTATGATATGTTAACTAAATGGCATCCCTTTATTGACATACAACACAATCTGTGAATAAAAACGAAAAAACGAATACAAGCAATTGTCGTGTGTGAGTTTTATTGTTTAAAAACGAACGTAACCATTGACTTACCAATATTTAACAGAACTGTTACGAACGGCTTTAACTGACGTAAAACCAGGTTATGAAAATTTGGCCAAAGAATCTTTTAAATTTTCTTTAATATCTATCTTACATACATTAGAATAATATTAACTTTAATGTCTTTCATTTTTATTAATAATTTTATTTAAAAATAAAATTTTGGTTTTTGTTTTTTTTTCTTGTGGCTCTTTGTAGCATTTAGAATTTACATGTGGCTCTTTTCGGCCTCGGCTTTGCCCACCCCTGTTATATACCGTTTAATTCTTACATACGCTATATTTTCCATATTTCTATCTTTATTGTAGTAAATGAAACAATATTTAGAAGTATTTCACTGTTTTAATGAATCATCACAAAAGTTTTTTTGAAATTATAACTTTGCAAAACAAATATAATAGGAAATATTTGTATTTGCACACGCTTTTATAGCCAGCATATTCCTGTTTTCCTGCCTTTGGCGCGAAAGCCGGAACGGTTTTAAAAAATTTCATTATCGAGGTTCTGTCTTAAAGCCTGGACAAACGGACTGAGTTAATTTTGCATTAAGAAGGACAAATTCAACTTAAAATATCACCCTAACAGACGACAACTCTGTGCATTTAAACAGCTGATATTGACGTACTTTTTGTTTGCTAAAATTGTGAAATTAAAATGGATAAAAGAAGAATGTTGTTATTGGCAGCTATGCTGTTTAAAAAAAAAACAATATTTATTTAATGAAAAATTGAAACTACTATTAATTAAACTAATGGACATCCGAACTCGGATAAAAGCTTTCATAAACAGCAGAGCAAACCTACAATCCGGGATTACAATTGCTCAGGCACACGTACGAGAAGTTTGGAAATTTGTAACTTTAGATGTTTCATTAAACTGCAATTCATGAATTCCACCCTTCAAGAATCGCAGTGGCACATTTTGGGAGTACGACGTCCGCGCAATGGATGACACAAGATTTAAAGAAAACTTTCGTCTCGATAGAAGGGCTTTCCAAAAAGTGTGCGATAAAGTGCGAAGTATTGAGAAAATGGATAACAACATGAGGAGAGTGGTTATAGCACTTTTCTCTTTGGGCTCAGCAGCGGAGTACAGGGCAGTTTGTAGTTTATTCGGCGTTAGCCGGAATACTGTTGGTCAAATTGTTCTGGATTTTTGCCATGCAGTATGCAATAATCTTGGGGATTACATTAGTATGAACCCCGCAATGCTTCGGAGCTGTAAATAGCTGCCACATCGAGTTTCAACCAAGAAAAGAGGATGCGATAGATTACTACAACTACAAAGGCTGGTATTTTGTGATTTTATGGGCAAGCTGTGATCACAGGTAATTTTATGAGTATATTTTATTGTATACAAAGTATGTACATATACTATATTTCTTCATACTTTGTAGATCAAAATTTACGTACTTAAATATTGGATCAACTGGGAAAAATAATGACTCGTGCATATTGGAAAGAAGTTCGTTAAAGCATTACCATGAAAGTGCTAATATTTTTAAACAAAATAGCAAATCGCCTGTGCTACTTATTGGCGATACTGCATTTCGTTTATCGCGCCACATGATGGAACCAAACCCATATGTAGCTAATCAACCGGCTGTTGAAAAACTCTACAACTATCGACTTTCCAAATGTCGCCGACAGATCGAAAATGCTTTCGGACAGCTGAAAGCTCGTTTGCGAAAAATGGGTAGAGGTTTACAGGTAGCGCCTAAAAATGTCAACATTGTTATAAGAGCGTTCTGTATTTTGAACAATTTTTTTAAGACTGACAACGACGAAGTTTCTTCTATCTGGCTGCAAGACTGCAGAAGACGCAACAACACGAAATCAACCCAATCAATAAACAAGGGTTGGAAACAATGACCAACTAGCAGCGATTATTCGAAATGCCATCGCTGCGAGTTTTGGTAAGTATGAAATGCTTTTATTTTGCTTTTAATAGTAGTAACAATAAACCAATTTTTATAAGTATTGAATTCATTTTGGTTAAGCACATTTCACTTAATTAAGCACATGCGATAAGTTTAGTAAGCCAGCAACTTTTTGATCAATTTCAGTTATTTTTATTTTGTATGTAATGTTTTTTTTATTATTTCGTTAAAGTCTAGCTCATTATATAACAAACACCACATAAATCCACATTTCAAACTTTGTGCAAAATTATAAAAAATCTGCAAAGTTTTATCTAAATTTTCAACTTCTGTAGATTTTTTTGAATACGCAGTTTAATAGCTCATTAAATTCTAGTATAACAAAGTGCAAAAAATTGCGTTGATTTTTAATATTTTTTTTTTATTGTATTTCGGATTTTTTTCCATGCAAATTATATTCGAATTTTTGTTTTTACGAAAAAATGCCTGAAACCTGAATAAAAAGTAGAAAGTTTAGCTGAAACTGTGTAGATTTTTTATAATTTTTGCACAAAGTTTGAAATGTGGATTTATATGGTGTTTGTTATATAATGAGCTAGACCTTTACGAAATAATAACAAACATTAGATAACCAAAAGAAAAATAGCCGAATTTGATAAAAAAGTTGCTGGCGTAATTAGATGATCGCAAGTGTAGGTATTAAATTCAGTTTTGTTTATTCAATTAGGTACATTTTGTTTTTAACCGCACATGAGCGAAAAGTGTCTCAAAGCTACATACCTCACTTTTTAGGATGTGGTCAGAGTGAAATTTGTATTCGAAAGTTCACCTTCAACCTTGCTATCTGATGGTCCCATCTGGTTATTCAAGTAGTTGCTTAATCTTAACACTGTCAGTAGTTCTCAGTTCAACCGCTTAAAGTTGCAAAAATAAAGCGGTTGAATTGAGATCTACTGACATTCAGCCGTATTCGCGTGTTGTCATAGCCGTCAATTGTCACAGTTCAATTGTCATTATCGTGTCATCAACTGTTGTCATAGGTATGCACAGTCAATAATGACAAGCGAAAAGCTCGTTTTAACTGCCAATTGCGGCGAAAGTTTCGCTACAGTGAAACAGCTGTTCTTTGTTTACATTTTAATTGTTCTTTTTGACCGCCGGGATTTCTTTTAAATAAAATACATCGCAGCAATGGACTACGAAACGTCGGAAAAGTGAGTAATTTTATAATGGGAAAATTGATTTAATTTTGTTATGAATTCGTGTAGTAACATATGAACGCACCACACAAGAGCGGCTGCAGTTTTGTGAAGACCACCCCGAACTGCAAACGTGTAAAAACTGTACAAAAAACTTTTGTCTCGGAGTTCCCTCAGAAGTCTTCCTCTGTATAATATCTTCTTGCTCCACAGACCCGTATATAATAATTATTTACTCCATGAATAATATTCTGCAATGGATACTATTATGATATGTATACGCATATAACTAATAACTTTTTAACGCACATATTTACGCAAATAAAAATACTTTTAATGTAGTAAAATTTTGCAACTTTTTTCTGCAAAATTAATAAAATTGAAATTATTAACATATGATTTAGCGTTGTCATGTACTAAATAGGTCATCACAAAAATAATAGCAATTGTCACCGTTGGAGCTTTCAAATTGCCCTCTGCATACCTAAACTTGACAATCTTAGGCCTGTGCCAAATGATAGAAAAGAGAAAATTTTGACGGATCAAAGTAAAAATCTGACATTTCTCGTGGTGAATAAGAACGTCAGAATTTTACCTAGCTCATGGGGCTAGGTAAAATTTTGACAGCTTATAACCATGTATACACATAGTTAATATTGCTTGGCGGTAATAAGGAGTGAACATGAAAATGAAAGCTGAAACAGCATAAAAAAGCGTACGTTACTTGCAAATTATAAAATAAATATAAATTTTAAGAATTTCAGTAACACACAAAAATAAAGCTTTCGCACGAGCGTTTGTTTGGTTTTTCAACTGTCAAAATTTTACTTTGCATTTGGCACAGCAAAATTCAATTTATTTGTACACCAAATTTTTCCACCCCGTCTCACCACGGAGAAAAAAGTTACCGATTGGCACAGGCCCTTACTAATATTATAAATGTGAAAGTTTGTATGTTTGGATGTTTGCGAAATCATCACGCGGAAACGACTGAACGGATTTTTTGATTTGAAATTTTGTACGCAGATAGCCTATGGGCCAGATTGGTTAATAGGCTATTTTTTTAAGACTTGCCACCTGTTAAAAAAGTTAAATTTATTTAATATGCGGGAACGACTGAATGGATTTGCATGAAAATTTGCACACAGATAGCTTATGAACTAGCTTGGAAAATAGGCTACTTTCTTAAGAGATGCCACTTGTTAAAAAAATTTCATTAAATTAATATGCGGAAACGACTGAATGGATTTGCATGAAATTTTGCAAGCAGATAGCTTATGACCTACAGTGGATTTTCAATTTCATAGATTGTTTATAATGACTTTTGCTAAAATTTCAAAATCAAAAGTTATCAAAACAAATTCTATGGGACTGAGAAATATTATTTTCTACTTTTTAGTCCATTTATAAAAGCGTTGTATATTAAAAAGTTTTTTTTATATTATTTATTTTCTACTTTTTAGTCCTGTCTGAATAAAATTTTGCAATAGATATTAAAATAATTCAACGATATTAATAGAAAGGTGCACACACATGCATTTACATATGTATGTACATACAAACGAGCACCAATTAATTTTATTTAAAGAAATGGCGAGTCGTCTATTTCCGCTGTAGCAAACGTAGTATATAGGGCGACATCTAGATGTCATCTACCTCGCCCTATTCACTACAGATGTCGCCCTATGCACTATGCTTTTTTAGTGAAACTTTTCAAAGCAAAGCTTTTATGGTGTCGGACACACAACATTGAAAGTTTCTGGATCCACAACATTGAAAGTTTCTGGACACACAACATTGCAAGTTGATAAAAGCGTTGTAAAAAGGGCCGTAAATGAGGATCGTCTATGTTTTGCTATGACAAAGATTTAACACTATTGTCATATAAACCAAAACCTAGCAAAATATTCTATCTCCTGTCATCTTGCAACGAAAAAGGCACTATCAATCCCGTTTCAAATAAGCCAACTATGGTCGAATTTTATAATAATACTAAAGGAGCAGTCGATACTCTTGATCAGATGTGTAGCGCAATGAGTTGTTCAAGAAAGACGAACAGGTGGCCATTGTGCCAATTTTTCGGAATGTTGAACATTTATTTTATAAACTCGTACATTATTTACACACATAATATGTTTAAACTCGGTCAAAAACCTCTAAAACGGGTTGATTTTATGAAAAAACGTTTTGCTATCCTTATTGATAAACACTTAAATGACAGACTCGATATGCCAACAATTACTACGAACGTTAGAAATGAAATACAAAATTTAAAATCAAATATTGCTACAAATAGATCGGAAAATGAGACGCACAGAAACTAAAAAAAGAAACGAAGAATGACAAAGGTGATATGCGCAAAGTGCCATAAACACCTATGTGGAGAGCATAAAATTGATGTTTGTGCTTCCTGTCTTATCTAAAATTCAAACTTTAAATGCTACTGTACCTTTTTAAGCTTAATTGTTTAGTTTTAAGAAACAAAAAGACTTATATGTCTTGGTCCAAGTACGCCATAAATTATAAAAGGTGAAAAGGTGCCAAGTCCATTTTTTTTCCAAGTTTAGTTTTTGATGCAGAGTGACAGGTAATACGAAACTACATCGATTTTTCGGCTCTCCAGAAAAATTTCTAAAAATGGACTTGGCACCATTTCACCCTTAGGTCACGATATATGGATGTCCGTATTGCATATTGGCAATAATAAGTTATATGTTTTTACTTAGGAATCAGGTAAATTTACATGTTTTGTGGCCGCCATTATACGAACGCACCGGTGAAATATTTGTGTAAAAAAGGTTGCTAAAATATTTGGAGATACGTACATATTTTCTATTTTTCGCAAATAACTATTACTCATTGTCCCGAAACCTACCAAAATCCAATCAAGCCTACCAAACTACCAAATGGAAAAAACCTACCAGTTTTGGTAGGAAAGCCCATGTTTGGCAACACTGATGAGCACCTTAATATCGGTATATGCTTATGTACATATGCGTTCGAACCGAACAACTCAACCGAAATGGCCAACCCTTACTACTGAACAGTGGCACTTGTCTCACATTTATCATGATAGGTTAGTGATGCTTCAGTGTGAAATAACAACACTTTCCCTATTGTACCGTTGTTCATTACATAGTTAAGTAAGTAATTTTTTATTGGAAATAACGACACTTTTCTTTTCGTGCTTATTTCGTATTTTTACAGTCCAACACTTACCGAATCTTTAGAAAAAGGCGGAAGCTTACAAATTTTTCCAACAGAATGACTGCAAATTATACAGAATAATTACGTTCCAAAACATATTATTTGTCAATGTTATTGTGGCTTATTAACATTTTATTTTTTAATATTTTTATTGAGCTTTTGTACCACGATTGTTTATTAGGAAAAATTGAAAAAGCAACAAAGCCTAAGCGGTAGAAGTTATAGCACTATTTCGTAGATCACCACATCTCCTCATCAGGCTTCTTTTTTCTAGACTTCAGCAGGGATCGAACCTGCGTAATCAATGTTCAAAGTCAGAAGCGTTTACCACTGAGCTATGTACATCCCGTAAACTCTTGTTGCTAATTCATTTTCCTTATTCAACCAACTACTATCAAGTGCAGCTGATTTGCCGCTATTTAAACTCGACAGCGTGGTTGTTGTTGTCAATTCTATACATCCATTTGCTTATTTGCTTTTTTGTATAGTTTCAGGCAGGCTCTTCCTAAACTATGTATTTGTCAATGTTATTGTGGCTTATTAACATTTTATTTTTTAATATTTTTATTGAGCTTTTTTTAAGATTTTTTTAAGAGAAATCGTTTGCATCAAAAAATAATATAAAAACTATTAAAAAGCTGTCTAACTAACGATTATTTTCTTTTCCGTCTTAACCTTCCTTCACATTGGTGATTTCTTGTGACACAAATACACACCCCGATCTGCTAGACCGGGTTCCCTTTCATCAATTCTCTAGATTACGTCTTTGAAGTTATTGAAAATATCTGTATGCAATTAGGTTAGTAGAAAATATTCAACTTATTTTATTACAAAGAGGAAAAATATGAATTTATTTCAAACCAAATAGTAATTCTTATGTTAGCCCTTTAAAATGATATACATACTTAAAATTGGGCTCTTAGAAAAGCTCCGAAAAAATACTAAGGGCCGGTTACTCAATGTGTGGTTAACGCTAATCTCCCGTTAGACATAGTTATCGACGTTACCGGCTCCCTGTTGTATGCATGGTTAGTGTTAACCAGACATTGAGTAACCGGCCCTAAGACAATGAAAACAAGTAAGAGCAGCGCTGTCTTCGGCTATGCCGAAGGCTTCATACCTTTCATGAACATCTGAAAACTTTACTTTAACAGATTACTGCTTTTGAAAAAATTTATATATTCACAGCACACACAGATAGAGGAGTTACATATATAAAAAATCGTATCTAATCAATTAGAGGTATGGAAGATATACCTTATATAGCACCAATCAAAGTGACTTTCACTGCTGTGTGATCGGTATGTAAACCGGTAACACAATTTAATGGATTTAGCTTCCTACATAAAGGAGATATATCACAAAATCTGGTACAGGAAGATAAGGTATACGAGATAAGGCTTATGCAGCATAGATTTTGACAATTTTCTCAGTAGACTTTGTATTATTATTTATACAATAGCTTACAAAATTTATCGGTTTTAGCTGTCCAAATAAATTAGTTTTACATTAAAACCCCATATCTGAGCAATCAGTTATATGGAGGCAATATGTAAGTTACAGTGACACGATCTTTGTTGATTTTACTGTAAACTATCTGTTGATAATGAGTGAAAATAGTGTGAAATATCACGTTTCTAGCTGCATATATTTAGAAGTTATAACAAGGAATCTCATATCTGAACAATCAGTTGTATGGGAGCTATATGTAAAAGTGGCCCGATCTTTTTTATTTTCACTGTAAGAATTCTGTTGATAATCCTTGGAAGTATTGCAAAATTTCATGCTCCTAGCTGCATAAATCGAGAAGTAATAACGAAAAATCTCATAACTGAACAATTAGTTGAATGAGAGATATATGTTATAGTGACCCGATCTTTGTTATTTTCACTGTAAATATTCTGTTAATAATGAGTGAAAACGGTGAGAATTTTCATGTTCCTAGCTGCATAAATGGGGAAGTTATGGCAAAAAATCTCATATCTGAACAATCAGTTGTATGGAGGCTATAGGTTATAGCGACCCGATTTTCGCCATTTTCTCTGAAAGTTTTCTTTTGATAATGAGTGACAACTGTTCATAATTTCATGTTACTAGCTACTTAAATGGAGGAGTTATAACGAAAAATCTTATATCTGAACAATCAGTAGTACGGGACCTATAGGTTATAGCGACCCGATCTTTGCAATTTTCCCTCTAAGTTCTCTGTTGATAATGGGTGGAAATATTGCAAACTTTCATGTTCTTACCTGCATAAATGGAGAAGTTATAACGAGAAATCTCATATCTGAACAATCAGTTGTATGGGAGCTATATGTTATAGTGGTCCGATTCTTCCGGTTCCGACAAATGATTAATACGTTATAAAAATACACCCACCTACCAAATTTCATCCGGATATCTCGAAAACTGAGAGACTAGATTGCATACAAACAGACGGACAGACAGACAGACAGACAGACAGACAGACAGACAGACAGACAGACAGACAGTAACAGGACCGTAACAGTTACAACTTTAATTTAAAAAAAAATTGTTTTTTAACAATTATTTTTTGTCTTTTATTTAATGACTCCTTAAATAGCCGTTATCTCTGAATTTTATTTTATAAATCCAAAATAACAATTGTTTTCGATTTTTATCCAAATAATTGCAAATAACAGTTATTTTTGGTTTCTAAATTATATATCTCAGATAACAGTAATCGAAGACTTTTATTTATAAAAGTCATAACTAAAAACTAGTCACCGACCTTTGTTTTTTAAATCATACTTATATAAAAGTCATTTGTATAAGTCGTAGTAAGCTTTTGTTTCCCAACACCTTCTTAACTGCGAAAAATGTTAAAGACTTTTAAACGAATGATTTAAACAATAAAAGTCGGTGACTGATTTAAATTGATGACTTTTAAAAGTAAAAGCCACTGACTGATTTTTATTGATGACTTTTACAAATAAAAGTATTCAATAACTGTTATTTGAGACATATACATAATATAAAAATCAAAAATAATTATTATTTTATTTACTTTTAGTTGTAGAACATTTCCTTCTTAGTGAATTTTCTCATGACAGTTTTCGTCAATAACTGTTATGTTCACTGTTTTAATCTCTTCTTCTTCTTCTTTTTTGGCGCTGTAACCGCCTAAGCGATTTTGGCCGAGTTCAGCAAAGCACGCCAGTCGTTTCTCCTCTGTGCCAACTGACGCCAATTGGAAACGCCAAGTGAAGCCAAGTCCTTCTCCACCTGATCTTTCCATCGCAGTGGGGGCCTCCCTCTTCCTCTGCTACCACCAGCGGGTTCCGAGTTGAATACTTTCAGAGCTGGAGCGTCGGTGTCCATTCGAACGACATGGCCAAGCCAGCGGAGCCGCTGTATTTTAATTCGCTGCACTATGTCTATGTCGTTGTAAAGCTCATACAGCTCATCGTTCCATCGTCTGCGGTACTCGCCGTCGCCAACGCGTAAAGGACCGTAATCTTCCGCAAAATCTTTCTCTCAAACACCCCAAGAGCCGCCTCATCGGATGTTGTCATTGTCCATGCTTCTGCGCCATATACCAGCACGGGCATGATGAGTGACTTATAGAGCGTGGTTTTCGTACGTCGAGAGAGAACTTTACTCCTGAATTGCCTACTCAGTCCAAAGTAGCACTTGTTGGCAAGAGTGATTCTACGTTGGATTTCAATGCTGACATTATTATCGGTGTTAATGCTGGTTCCCAAGTAAACGAAATTCTCTACTTTCTCGAAATTGTAACTGTCAACAGTGACGTGGGTGCCAAGGCGCGAATGTGCTGACTGTTTGTTTGATGACAGGAGATACTTCGTCTTGTCCTCGTTTACCACCAGACCCATGCGCTTTGCTTCCCTATCCAACTTGGAAAAGGCAGAACAGACTTCGCGGTTTTTGTTACCGATGATGTCGATGTCATCGGCATAAGCCAGCAATTGCACGCTCTTGTAGTAAATTGTTCCTGAGCGGTTCAGTTCTGCAGCTCTTATTACCTTCTCCAACATCAGATTAAAGAAGTCACATGAAAGGGAGTCGCCCTGTCTGAAACCCCGTTTTGTGGCGAACGGCTCGGAGAGGTCTTTTCCAATTCTGACGGAGCTGGTGGTATTGCTCAACGTCATTTTACACAGCCGTATGAGTTTTGAGGGGATGCCAAATTCAGACATAGCGGCGTATAGGCAACTCCTTTTAGTGCTGTCAAAAGCGGCTTTAAAGTCAACAAATAGGTGGTGAGTGTCCTTTTCTCGCGGGTCTTTTCCAAGATTTGGCGTATTGTGAATACCTGGTCTATGGTGGATTTGCCAGGTCTAAAGCCACACTGATAAGGCCCAATCAGTTCATTGACGGTGGGCTTCAGTCTTTCACACAATACGCTCGATAAGACCTTGTAACCTATGCTTAGAAGGCTGATCCCGCGGTAGTTGGCGCGAATGGCGGGGTCACCTTTCTTGTGGATTGGGCAGAGCACACTTAAATTCCAGTCGTCGTTTTAATCAGCTTCACTGAATTTTTCTACTACTTGCTTACCTACTGAAATAATTGCACAAACACACACCCCGGTCTCACAGACCATTTAAAGCGTACAGCGCTGAATGTCCACTTACCCAGGTAGTACTTGTCACACTAAATTTAGCGTAATAACAAATCATTATGATTTCCCGTTATTTAATTTCGAGCAATAGGTTAAATTAGTGGTGACATAACCATAACCATATAAAACAGCTGTTCCAACCAACCTTATGGCGCCAACACTGTATTCGATTAGTAGTGCCACACCATAACGCTATAGCCATAACCATAGCCATAGAGATCAATTGAATTTTGGTTTTCCGCCATAACCATAATCAGCTGATATCTGAAGTGCGAGTAACAACGTGTTACCAGACGTTAAAAAAAATAAATTGTTCACAGCCAACGTTTTGGCATAAGTGTAGAATATGAACCAAACCAAAATGTACTTTGATAGAATTCTTCACGCGGATTTCAACTGTACCAAAAATATTTGGCGCAAAAATTTTAAAAAGATGTAAAAGTTTAAATTAAATTTTTGATTTTTTTAATGTTAATATTTTATGAACTACATAACCGATCCAAAAATTAGTGATTAGTGATTAAACACAATTAATTTATGTTTCAGTTTATGTACATACATAACAACTAAGAAAGTACAAGTCATTACCTTTAATTTAATGTACATATTTCTTATTATCAGCTGTTGAGTTTTAAGAATTTAGTGATAGTAAAAGAAGTTTTGCGCAAATATACTATGGTATTACACATATTCCACGTCTGGCAACACCGACATTGTTAACTACGAGAAATCAGCTGTTTATGGTTATGAAAGCTATAATCGATGATAGTTAGTGTGTGGTTACGGTTATGGCAATGGTTATGGCTATGGCGTTATGGTATGTCACCACTAATTTACCCTAATAAAAATATTTATTTCCTTAATGGTTGTTGTTGTTTCCGACAGGGTGGGTGTATGATTTATTTTGGAACGAACTTCCGTCATCCCTTGTCAAATTTGGTTTGGAGACAAACCGGTTTCGGTGTTGTGCCATCTTCAGTGTCATTTTTTCGAAAATGAGTCAAATGAGTCGACACAAAAATATTTAAGATCACACGGTCTCACAGACAGTAAGGTGTATGAAAAACGGTTAAATAACTAAAGAAACAAAATAGAAAAGAAATTCACAAGAAATTTTGAAGTGCCAAGACGTTTGGGTTGAAATTGGTGACTCCTCATATAAATAAGTTTTTATTTTGTATTAGCCAATGTCCGCTTGCTTCATGGCGCCTAATAAGAACGTTTGAGTTGGCCAATGCAAAATAGCGTATTGAAGCAAAAACAGTCCGTAAAGTCAAAAGCTTTAGTTTAAGTTGAAACCACTAAAGCGCAGTATCCTCCACACACATAGGCCAAGAGTAGTAACGCTGTGATACCATATGGAATACGTCATGAGCTTTACCGATGGTCTTATTTCCACCTGTGAGATCTCTGCCAAGCATGCGTAATCTTTTTCAATGGTCTTGCAACTACAACATTGGTCCGATGCGTAAGCCAACAAAAGTCTTTATAAGGAAACTCAAGAGCTCAAGAGATAGCAGGAGGGCCAAGAATCCTCGCTGTCCCACAGGATTGCCTAAATGAATCGTGTGATCTCTTGAACATCGTTCAAATGAAGCAGTTGATATACCTAGCGTAATCTTTCCTTGTTAATTCGCCACCTTTACAATTCGTGTTAATATTTATGAACTGGTTTGCAGGTAGATGCAAGATCGCATTTAGGGTGCATGAGGGCATCAGACCGCCGCTTACACAATTTTGTGGTCTCTCTATGCATACATAGTGTCATACTTCATTTAGCAATCTGATTACTAAATTCGTATAACTCAAACATATGGCCAAAGCAGACCAAACACGCTGGTTTTCTATACATTTCGGCTGCAGCGCCATCCATGGGGTCCATTTTCTGCAAAACCATTGCTTTTCATAAAATGAATACGTATTATGAATTTCAACCAGATTGTACAAAAAAAAAGATTTTCCAAATACTCCGACTCCAACGCTACCCAGCAGGTCCATTTTTATAAAAAGAACTAGCTTTTACTCGCTGGTTTCACCCCACGTCTTTATACAAATATGAAAAATACTTTATGTAAAGATGTTATATTTTATTTCTGCTCTAATTTTACTATAGCCGTGATATCAGAATATGGTAGGTTGTATAGCTTGGGTGTTATGGAATGAAATGCAATAATAATTTTTTGGTACAGCAGGTGTTTTTATTTAGGTTGCAATATCTCCAACAAATCTATATATATAAAATAATAGCCGTTTTCGTTGTTCGGAGTTAACTCAAAAACTACTGCATAGATTTCAGTCAAATTTTCAGAGGTTTTACCTTGTATATATGGTCCTATTATAAACTACCAGAATACTCGGTAGTTGGCGCTGGGGTCGAGTTATTTATGAACCGATTTATTTTAAATTCAAAATGTAAGCTACTATCATGATGGCAAACACATTTACCAAAAATACACCAGCTAGGTAGCGCGGGAGTCGAGTTATTTATAAAAGTCGTATTTATGAACCGATTTATTTCAAATTCAAAAGGTATAGTTTCAGCATACCAAAAACGGAGCCGCTAGGTTGAGAGTTATTTATAAAAGTTGTATTTATGAAGCTATTTTGTTAATACACTATCGAAACGTTTATTACTTTCATGATGATTTTTTTTTTCATTCGAAACATATTCAGCCTTATCATGAGTTTCATCTTCCCTGAACCGGTTCACTTTTCGCTTTTGGTTTCCATGTACTTACTATAGGGGGAATCAAAATTTTCGCCGGAATTTTTTTTCGGGCGAAACTAAGTATACGGAAGATTACATACATAAAATGATAGCCATTTCTTTTTTTCAGACTAAACTCAAAAACCACTCAATAGAGCCCAGCCAAATTGTCGGAGGTCCTATTATAGGCTACTAGAAAACACGCTGGTGGCGCTGGAGTAGAGTTACTTATAAAAGTCTTATTTATTAACAGATTTCGTTCAAATTCGCAGCGTGACAACCTGTATGATGAAAAATTCCTTTGCTAAAAATGGACCGCTGGAGTTTAGGTATTAAGAAAATCCGTATTTTTTATAAAATCTGATTGGAATTCATAATTCGTATTCATTTCATGACAAGCAAAGGTTTTACAGAAAAGGGACCCAATGGATGACGCCGCACCCGAAATATATAGAAACCCCCACGGGGTTTGTTCTGCTTTGGGCCTGTGTTTATCTTAGACGAATTTACTTTTCAGATGGCTAATTCAAGGATGTGTTTAAGTATGCATATAAAGACCGTAAGGCTGTGTAAGCGTGATCTTGCATCTACCTCCGATTGACGTAGTTGCTCTAGGCGGCCGTTACTACAGCTGTAAGACTCAAAGAAACCAATTCACAAATATTAAGACGAATTGTAAAAGTGGCGAATTGACAAGGAAATATTCGGCCACATCTGTCCAGGAAGGAACACGATAGGTATATCAATAGCTTCATTTGAACGATATTCATGAGATCACATGACTCATTTAGCCAATGTACGCGAAAACTTTTCATCCTGTGGGGCAGCGAGGATTCTTGGCCCTCCTATAATTGAAAACGCTCATCTGTGCTCTTGAGTTTCCGTTTAAGGACTTTTATTGGCTTACATTAAATACCGGACCAACGCTGAAGTTGCAGGATCATAGAACAAAATTACGCACGCTTGGCAGAGATCTCACAGGTGGAAATAAGACCATAGGTAAAACGCATTACATCGAAAGGTATAAGTATTCCATATGGAATCACAGTGCTAGTATTCTTGGCATATATGTGAGGAGGATTCCGTTTTTTAGTCGCTTAAATTTAAACTAAAAATTTTTACTTTACAGACTGCTTTTGCTTTCAAACGCTATTTTGAATTTACAAAAGATGTTATTAGGCGCCGCGAAGCAAGCAGGCATTTGCTAGTTGTATAATAGAAGAAATATCAATTTTGTAATATCTTAATTTTAACTATCTAATTACTTACGAATAATAACTCAATATTATTTCACAGCATGTGTTTAATACTTCAAAGCATCTATTAATATAACTGCATTTTCCGATGCAATTATCATACATTTTATTCTCTATAAATTATTGGGTTTTACTTTAAGGCATTCTTGTTTATTGTCATTGCGAAAGCTAAGCGAACTGGAAACTGAAGTATTTTAAACTCGAAAGGAATATCAAAAGGAATTAGAGGGGTCATGTGACTAGGGATGCAAATTTGGGGAAGTAACATCGATACATCGATGTTTCAATGCATCGGAAAAATGAACATCGATGCTAAAATAAATCGCCAGAAAAACATCGATATATCGATGGTTTCCGATGTTTCGAAATTTGTTAGGAAAATTTAATACTTTTCAATTCCAACTCTCTGTAATTCAATTACTGCCTTTATTTATTTACCATTTCTTCCCTATAAATAGAATAGAAATGCATGCCGTCGAAGGTTCGCTGAGCCTAAAGTTTTAAGGCCCAATTTCGTTGAAATTTCAACGGCATCCCGGTCCTTCTTTAATGACTAAGTATGGATTTTTAATATCGAAAGATAAGAGTAGACTCGGAATTTCTGAATGTTCCTTTTAAAAGAATAAATAATAAAATTCATGGCCAGTCAAAAAATTTTAGCAGCATAATTCGATGTTAAAACATCGCTGAAACTGGTATCGATGTATCGTCAATATAGCGATTTTAGGAAATTGTAAACATCGATGACAAACATCGAATTTTGAACCGATGTTATCGATGTTTCAAAAATATCGATGCATCGTTTGCATCCCTACATGTGACTTGTGGTTATGAAGTTATGGCTGATAAGAAATTCCACGCCTATATTATGTGCCACGCCCTCATTTACAAACTCATGTTACCATAGATATGATTGCATCTCAAATTTCAATTTTATGTGACTTATGGTTCCGAAGTTATAGCTGATTAAAAATTTGCAGGCCTATGGGAGGTGCCACACCCCATTGCAAAATTTACATCATATTTGCAAATAAAACCATACCTATAACCTTCCTGGGGTAAAAAGAAATAAGTGTGCCAAGTTTCGTGTGATTCCGTGTCGTGGTTCAAAAGTTATAAGGTAATAAACAAACAGACATTCACATTTATATATATAGAAGATTTTTCATCATACTGGTACATAACTCACATTTAAAATTTGAACGAAATCGGTCAATAAATAAGATTTCTATAAATAACTCTACTCCAGCGCCACATAGCGAGTTTTTTAGTGGCATATAATAGGACGATATATGCAAGGTATAGCCTCCAACAATTTGACGGAACTCTATCCAGTGGTTTTTGAGTTTAGTCCGAAAAGCGAAAACGGCTATCATCATTTTATGTGTATATTTGACGGAACTCTATCCAGTGGTTTTTGAGTTTAGTCCGAACAGCGAAAAAGGCTATCATCATTTTATGTATATACATACGGCGCCTAACAAGATCTTTTGCGTTGGCAAATTCAAAAATAGCGTTTAAAAGCAAAAGCAGTCTGTAAAGTAAACATTTTTAGTTTAAATTTAAACGACTAAAAAACGGAATCCTCCTCACACATATGCCAAGAATAGTAGCGCTGTGATTACATATGGAATACTAATCTCTTTCGATGTAATGCGTTTTACCTATGGTCCTATTTCCTCCTGTGAGATCTCTGCCAAGCGTGCGTAATATTCTTCTATGATCCTGCAACTTCAGCATTGGTCCGGTATACCATGTAAGCCAATAAAAGTCCTTATACGGAAACTCAAGAGCACAGATGAGCGTTTTCAATTATAGGAGGGCCAAGAATCCTCGCTGCCCCACAGGATGAAAAGTTTTCGCGTACATTGGCTAAATGAGTCGTATGATCTCATGAATGTCGTTCAAATGAAGCCATTGATATACCTATCGTGTTCCTTCTTGGACAGATGTGGTCGAATCTTTCCTTGTCAATTCGCCACTTTTACAATTCGTCTTAATATTTATGAATTGGTTTCTTTGAGTCTTACTGCTGTAATAACGGCCGCCTCGAGCAACTACGTCAATCGGAGGTAGATGCAAGATCACACTTACACAGTCTTACGGTCTTTATATGCATACTTAAACCCATCCTTGAATTAGCCATCTGAAAAGTAAATTCGTCTAAGATAAACACAGGGCCAAAGCAGAACAAACCCCGTGGGGGTTTCTATATATTTCGGGTGCGGCGTCATCCATTGGGTCCCTTTTCTGCAAAACCTTTGCTTGTCATGAAATGAATATGAGTTATGAATTCCGATCAGATTTTATAAAAAATACAGATTTTCTAAATACCTAAACTCCAGCGGGCCCATTTTTAGCAAAGGAATTTTTCATAATACAGGTTGTCACGCTGCGAATTTGAACGAAATCTGTTAATAAATACGACTTTTATAAGTAACTCTACTCCAGCGCCACCAATGTGTTTTCTAATAGGACCTCCGACAATTTGACTCTATTGAGTGGTTTTTGAGTTTAGTCCGAAAAACGGAAATGGCTATCAGTTTATGTATGTAATCTTCCTTATCCTGAGTTTTGCCCACGCGAAAATTTTGATTCCCCCCATTGTAAGTACATGGAAACCAAAAGCGAAAAGTGAACCGGGTCAGGGAAGATGAAACTCATCATAAGGCTGAATATGTTTCGAATGAGAAAAAAAGGCGTGAGTACTAGGTACTCATGAAATTTGATGTGTAAACATATTCGAACGACAAAGCATAAAAGCACGTTTAGATATAAATATAATCTCAATCAAAGCTCGTTAGCTGTCAAATTGGTTGCGCTTGTTATTCACACAACTCGAGGATAAGTTAAACTTCTTCTCTGTGCCACCATGGTCACTTTTTTTGGTACACATATTATACTCTTTAAATACATGTTAACTGAATACTTTATTAAAAACTACCTTTACAAACCTCTTTTCCTTACTAGCGTCAATTTTTGTTTACTTTTACATGTGGCATTCCTCCGCTTCTTCGCAAGTATAATGATAAAACTAGGTTGGACACCAAAAAGTTATCAGTATAATCTGGGATAACTTATAATTATTATTTTGTACGGCTAATCCCTTTTTCTAATTACAGATTAGGGAATTAAGCTCGAAAATGTGGATAATGTTTTTATATGTAAACCTATTATTAGGCGATTCAGTTACATACATACATATGTAGGTTAGGTTAGAAACTAAACATTAATTTCACTTAATCTTATTCATTTTGCTGATTTAATTTTTTTATTAATTTTCATTTTTAATTCTTTTAATACATGAAATTATCGGTATGATTGATAAAATATGATACTTGTATATACTTGTGACTCAAGGGCGTTAAAATATCTTGGAATCACCGCATCAGTTATTGTTTTTGAGCTTATAGTTTGAGCATTTCTATTTATATATATTCCTAAGTTTAGTTTTTCTTTTCGAAATATAATCTGTGGTTCATGTAAATGAGAGCGATTTTTGGGAGAGTTGTGTAGAGATTGAAGTTGCAGGATTTTACCTGATGCTTTTTGGTTCCGTACGTTTTGCTGTTACTCACTTTTTACTCTCACTTCAGAGAGTGATTTTGCTGTTTGACCTTTTTCCAGGATTTAACACGAAAAGTATTGGATCAGAGCTATTATATCATCCATACATATGCATATTATACATACATATATTCATGTATGTTCATCAGTTGAAATGCTTTTGCTTTTTTATCAAAATAGACTATATACAGCGTGGCGACGGATAACTGTTACCCCGGTTTTTTTTTGAGAAATAAAAGGGTCCTTTAAAGATTTTGCGAAAAAAGTATTTTATTGTTAATTTTCCACAGATTTTACTTTAGTTGTATTAATTAGTTTTTAAATTTTAATCCTTATTTACATTTGCCAGCAGTGTAAACTTTGAGAGAAAAGTTCATTTGGCACGGAGGTCTTCGCCAGTTAATTTATTCCATATCTTCTGTAACCAAATTTTCTCCATTTTGAGTCAATTACACTCCCCCTTTTGTCCAGCATAAGGCCTCATACTTAAAAATTAAATAGACTCAGAACTTGTGACTAGGACGTCCATTCATTCGACCAACCTTCTACCTTTTTTTTTCTTTTTTGTATTTTTTTGTACAAAGCCTAAGAAAAAATATACCTGAAAAAGACTTGCGTGCAGGGTACGAAAATAAACTGTACAAAACAATTCCCATTTGCTCATCGATCATCATATCATTTGTGGTTTTGTACAGTTTTGTACATAGTCAGAAACAAATTGTAAGATTCACTGTCATTTTCCCCAACGAGAAACGTTTGCTTTTCGTTTGTGACAATTGTACCATAGGGTACGTTTTATATGTATGCAAACGTTTCAATTACGTGAAAAATAATTTTTTCTGTAAATTTTCATATCCAATTCAATTAAAAAACATTTTTATTTTTTTTATTCATTGCAGCCATTCATTTTGTATTTAGTTATTGCATATATGTACATACATACATATATTTTCCCTGCACGATTCATTTCGTTTGCTGTTTCGTCTGTAACTACTAAACTACTGTAGTGTACTATCGCCAAAGTGAACTCAGCCGTTTTGTTTTGTATTGTACCGAACTGTTGAAGTAATAAACGAAACGAAATAGTAACGTACAATATAGTTTATTTTCGTACACTGCTTGCGTGCCAAAGGAACTTTTCTCTCGAAGTTTAAACTGCTGGCAAATGTAAATAGGGATTAAAATTTAATAACTAATTAATACAACTAAAGTAAGATCTGTGGGAAACTAACAATAAAATACTTTTTTCGCAAAATCTATAAAGGACCCTTTTATTTCTCAAAAAAACCGGGGTAACAGTTATTCGTCGCCACGCTGTATATACCTATGCCTAAAACGATCTACGAATATCAAAACCAGCGCATGAATCACGTATGACGACAATCGTCTGAACAATATCGTGTCGAGATTGTCTTGCCTCATAAAAATCAAAAATTGTTTGATCGTTTGTGCGATATCGTCAACTCGATTCCAGTTTTGCTTCACGTAACAGTAACAGTAACAGTAACACGAATGCATAAATCAATGTTTTGACAACATCGTTTTGTCAGTATCGTTTGAACGACTATCGTTTCAAAGTTACGTGATTCATGCCCAGTTGCAACAACTGAGTCCATACATATTTATGTACATACGTAGGTACAAAGCCGTATGCATGTGCGGAGTTTAAATAATCGGAAGTAATAATAAAATTGTAGCGCATTTCCTCTTACTATGCATATGCCTAAATGTATGCAACTATTTACAATAGCAAGCAAACACAGGGTGCTTCTAATGAAAATAAAAATTTTATGCTGAATTTTGTGCTGGAATATGCGTTACGGCTTCGCAAATTTTACCCCTACCGATACCAAAGATGTATATACATCCAAAACAAAATAAAAGTGTATAATTCGTACTATGTCTTTTACAGAATGTAGAAAGTAATCGCACATTATACGAAACAAGCGCAGATTTTACGAAAATAATTTCGTTAAATATACGAATTATTTTTGTGCATTTTACAAAAATTTATTACGAAATTCGTTAGTAAATAATACGAATACATTCGTAAAATATACTAAAGATCTGATATCTCATATTTTCGTAGTATGTACGAAAGCGGTTTTGTACAATCAACGAAATCTTTTGTGGCTCAAAATTGCGAAAATTTTCGTAAGATGTACGCAAGTTTTCCTTATATTTACGCAGTTTTTATTTTCAGTGTAAATGCTAAGTAGAAAATACCTCTCACATCTTCCGCTTAGGATACACACACATACATATGTACACACATATGAATCTACCTGCATACATTGATATTATACACATGGTGCAGATTTGAGCAGGAGGATAAGCCATTAAAACTGGATTTACCATTATAATACATACATCCTTTGTCTTGATAAATAAACATAAGGATGGGTTAAGCAAATACAGCCTTCTGACCTTACAGCAAAAGCAGCTTAAATTGCAGGAATAACAAACACAAATTATTGCGTACGCAAACAAAAAGAATTCCCAACCATTCTACAACTGTATACATGTCAATATTCATTTTTAAGTGGTTATACATACGTGTGTATTGTATCCATTGATACTCGTATATGCCCATTAACCAAAATGCAAGAATACACGGAAATACAATGCAAATATGTAGTATGTATGTACATACATTCATATATTTGTAGTTATGTATATACGCACGCGCGCTGTTCCCATACACAAATTGGGTGCTGCTCTAAAGAAGATCAACAGAAGTAAATACTGATCAAAGATGATACAAGTGCTTGCGCCATCAAAGGCGAAAATATACAGCACTATTGTCCAAATGATGAGTACTTCATTATATATATAACAATTGAATGAAATGTAGACGTCCGGACTAGGGACTTTTGTTAACAATGCAAAATAACAAAAAAGGTGGGCAAGGATATAGATGAATGACAAGAACGTTGAGGATTAGCAGTGATACAACGGAGGCCAATTTTTCAATTATTACACATACATACATACATACATATGTACATAATACATAGTATCCCTGCAGAGAAACCGCGGACTAGTGAATCAAATTTCTAGTTCCGTACTAGGTCTTTATCTTTTGGCGATAGCAACTAGCGATAGCAGCTAGTACGATATGAACTAAATCACCACCAGTCCAAAATCGGCGAAAAGTGGTGCTTTTAAAAAACTAATTTTTTTCAGTTTTTTTCACTAGAAATCGATATCTAAAGTGACGAATTTAGAAATGGTTCGGAACTATAGAAAAAGGGATGCAGAACGAACTAGATCTTATTTGTCGAATTTAGAACTAGTTCGGAACTATCGAATAAGGGATGCAGCGGGCGGCAATTGACACTTCCTAGGACATCGCCATGTTAAATTCGCCAGTTCCTTACATGCAAAAGAGATTTATCGCGAACCAGTACTGGGTCTAAATGTACTAGAAGCGCACCAGTTCAGAACTAGAGATTTTCCCCACAGGGTATGAATTGCAGTGTGTAAGTACCCTGCAGGAGATTTCTCTAGCCCAAAAGTAGTTCAATATGCGTTCCTTTTTCCGCAAGGCTAGTTCCCAAATAACGGCTTCAACTGTCTACTTTATAACGGAGGTGCCATTGGCGGTGGACAGTTGCCCCATAAGCATTTCAATGTACATTAGACTGCATCCACCAAAATATTTCGGAAAAATATTAAGATTTAAGCGAGCTGGACCGATTTGAAAATACCTCCAAAAATGGAGTTTTTTATGAATAAAAATAGTTTCTTAAAGAACTTTTTGAAAAAAGTCCCCTCAGATGACAAATTAGAATAAGCTTAAAAAATCTGCATAAAAATATTTAAAAATCTTTTCAACGCAATCGTAAGAATGAGATTTTTGATGCTGTTTTTTTTACTTTTTTCAAAGATTGATTTACGAAAAACTTAAATAACTGGGCCAAAACTATTCTGATTTAGACTTGTGGGATCCCGGTAGAAAGGTATTTTCCCACTATTTCTATTTATGTGCAAAAAAAGTCATTCGTGTCTCAATATTTTTTTTTTCAAATATCAACACATCTTAATTCAACTTTGAGTGATATTCGTTCATCCTACCTCTCTCTTTCATCCTTTGAATGAGTTTATTAGCAATGAAATAAAAAGGGCGAGAAAATACCTTTCCAATGATATCTCACAAGTCTAAATCGGGAGAGTTTAGGCTCAGTTATTCACGCTTTTCTTATACCAATCTTTGAAAAAAAAGTTAAAAACAGCATAAAAAATCTCATTATTACGATTCCGTCCAAATTTTTTTTTTAAATGTTTTAAAAATATTTTTACGCAAATTTTTTAAGCTTAAACCGTTTTGTCATTTGAGGGTATTTTTTCAAAAAAAATCTTTAAGAAACTAATTTTATTCATAAAAAACTCCATCTTTGGAGGTATTTTCAAATCGGTCCAGCTCACTTAAATCTTAATATTTTATTCGAAATATTTTGGTGGACGTCTTAAAATATAATAGATTTTATAATTCCAATGGAAAAACAGTACCGATTTTTTTTTGTATGGGGAGTGATGCAGTCTAATGTACATACTTCAGAGACAGTTGCCCCATGAGCATTCCAATGTAGACAGCTGAAACAACAACGCAATGCTTTGTTCGTGCACGTTGATGCATTTTGGTGATTTTGGGGCTAGATTTCGCTCTTTATTTCTCTATTTAGCTCCGAAAATTGGGATTTAGCTCCTAGCTCTGTTTTAGCTCTTTTCAAAATTATCTAGCACGTTTTTAGCTCCAGAAAGTTAAGGTTGTATTTGGTAATGTATTCAAATTAAAAATCTGTAATTTCATTGTACAAGTGTTGACTAAAATTCATTTGGCTTTGGTGATATCAGGCTATTATCGATACCCCATGTTGTTCGATTTCGATTAATAGAAAAGTTCCATTCATAATGCAAATGGCAAGTAAGTTGGAGCAGACAAACTAGTTATACCGGGTAGTAATTCGAGCTACGATAAGCTCAGACGGTGTATTCTCTCTCAGGCGGCCACGGTATAAAAGGAAAGCCAAAAATTAGGCGTTGATAAAATTACAAATTTCGAAATTCAGTGAAAAACATACATGTGTATTCACAGGAAACTACTGACTCCATTATAAACTCTCGGATGTAGGTTCTTCTTCATCTTATTTGCCGCCTAAGCGACTTAGGCCGAGTTCAGCAAAGCATGCCAGTCGTTTCCCTTCTGTGCCTACTGACGCCAATTTGTAAACGCGGTAGTGAATCCAAGTCTTTCTCCACCTGATCTATCATCGCAGTGGGGGCCTCCATCTTCCTCTGCTACCACCAGCGGGTTCCGAGTTGAATACTTTCAGAGCTGGAGCGTCGGTGTCCATTCGAACGACATTCCATTCGTTCCATTGTCTGCGGTACTCGCCGTAGCCAACGCGTAACGGCCCGTAAATCTTCCGCAAAATATTTCCCTCGAACACTCCAAGAGCCGCCTCATCGGATGTTGTCATTGTCCATGCTTGATGGGCATGATGAGTGACTTATAGAACGTGGTTTTCGTACGTCGAGAGGGGACTTTACTCCTGAATTGACTACTCAGTCCAAAGTAGCACTTGCTGGCAAGAGTGATTCTGCGATGGATTTCCATGCTGACATTATTATCGGTGTTAATGCTGGTTGCCAAGTACACGAAATTCTCTACTTTCTCCAAATTGATACTGTCAACAGTGACGTGGGTGCCAAGCCGCGAATGTGCTGACAGTTTGTTTGATGACAGGAGAGGTCTTGTCGGCGTTTACCACCAGACCCATTCGCTTTGCTTCCTTATCCAACTTTGAAAATTGCAATTGCACGCTATTGTAGTAAGTTGTTCCTGAGCGGTTCAGTTCTGCAGCTCTTATTATCTTCTCCAACATCCGATTAAAGAAGTCACATGAAAGGGAGTCGCCCAGTCTGAAAGTGTTGATAATTGCATTTTGCAATTTCGTATGAATATGTAATTCAAATTGTACTTTTTATCACTAAATTGTACCAAATTTTGATTACTATTATTTTTTGAATATTAAGTTATTGTGTACATACTGTTAAGTTTGAACACAAATGAAAAATTTATTCTTTGCTATAATTCAATCAATGTATATTTCAATATTAATACACAGTTCTAAGGTTATGATACATATGCTGATGAGATGAAAAAGCAAATGAGAAAAAAAGACGTGCTGACAGTCTAAGTTGACAGTTCCCTTGACAGACAAGTATCGACAGTCGGAATGTTGCCACCCTTAGTGTTAAGGAAAAACGTTATGAGGATGTCATAGGCGCGAACATGCTCCCCCCGTTGAAAGACGAAAGTCTTGCAACCTTCACTTGTTCATCTCTTCGGCTGTAGGTAACGGACAAAGGCCAAGGGACGGACACATCCCCGTATAGTGACAATTTCAGCGACATGGGCTACTCCATCAGAACCAGGATTAAAACGCTGTATCCTTCCAAGGCGCCAGCAAAGCGGGGGTACATTGTCTTCTTGTAAAAGAACTGAAGTTCGGCTACGTATTCACGCTGCCATCTGCGCCAGAAATGCTGATGAATGTGCTGGATGCGCTGATATCTCTGCAGATGATTGATGTTGCAATTCTCAAAACTAGGTGATGGCAGTGCAGTGACAGGCCGACCAATGAGAAAGTGCCCAGAGGTTAAGGCTTGGAAATCATTAGGTGAAGAGAAAAGAGGGTATAATGGGCGGCTATTTAAAACCGACTCTACTTGCGCAAAAAGTGTAGACAATTCCTCGAAGGTGAGATGGAAATTTGCCATGACTCGCTTTATGTGAAATTTTGCCGATTTTACCCCGGCCTCCCAAATTCCGCCAAAATGAGGAACGTAAGCAAGCGAAAACAAAAACTTGATTCCTTCGTTACTTGCGAAATCAAACAAAGAAGTCTCGTTAGATTCAAAAAAACAAATTATTTAATTTGCTCCAGCGACAAAGTTGCGTCCGTTATCGCAGAATACTTCGGCTGGCCGCCCTCCCCTATAGACAAATCTTCGAAACGTAAGTATGAAGGCATCTTTTGTCATATGAGAAACCGCTTCTAGGTGAACACATTTATATCTTAAACAAATGAAAATACATATATAACATTTTACTACCTTTGATCCGCGACCCTTTCTGTTTAATATAAAAAAGGGACCTGCGAAATCTATGCCGACAGCTCCGAATGGGAAATTGGTGGTAGCACGCTGAGACGCTAAGTTACCCATGATAGGCACAATTGTTTTGCCTTGTAGTCTTCTACATTTAACGCAGTTATGTACAGTGCGGCTCGCTAGGTGTCTATCATTCATAGGCCATATGAAATCCCTGACGATGGATAACAGTAGCTGAGGTCCGGCGTGCAAGTTGCGTCTGGGTTCATATTCAAAAAATTATTTTGTGAGATGGTGAGAAGAATGTAGCAAACTCGGATGTTTTTTGTTGAATGAGAAATTAGAAGCGTCAATGCGACCACCTACTCTGATTAAATTTGAGTTGGCGTCATAAAATGGAGTTAGTGGTAAAATTTGCAGATTTTGCGCTTAGCATCTTTCCTTTCGGGAGCAAACGATACTTATTTGGAAAGAAACGATTGATGCTGTGCCAAACTACACAAATGTTAAATGAGTTATTCAATTTTTCAAATGATAAGCTACCAATAATTCGTCGGGTTTTTCAAGTTGTGAAAAAATCTAAAGACATAGGCAAGCATATGTTTTAATTTTGAGAATTTAGAATGGTTTTAAAATTTTATAGCAGAGTTTTCAGCAGATGCTGTGTATATCATAGCTGTTTGTGTTATTTCGGGCAAATCGTTCTGAGGCGGAGATGATTCACCTAATATAGACCACGACTCCTCGGATCCGATCAAAAATTTAGGACCGGACCACGAAATAGTTTTGCTAGAAATTCGCTCTGGATTGATTCCCCTTGAAATAAGATCGGCAGGATTAAGATGAGTTGGAACATACTGCCAAGAAGATACATCGGTCAGATCACATATTTCGGCGACCCTATTTGCTACAAAGTTGTTTAATGCTTGGAGGCTGGTTTTGAGCCATCCTAGAACTACGCTAGAGTCACATCAATGTACCTTACGATTAATTTCGCAACGCAAGGATTTTAAAACGGTCTTGCACAAATTTACTGCGAGCAAGCTTGCACAAAGCTCTAGTCTCGGTATGGTAGTCGGCTTGATAGGGGCTACATTTGACTCCAAACATAGAAGAGCGACGGTCGCTTCCTTATAGCAATTTGTCGATTTGAGATACATAGATCCATGCCCCATAAGCCTGCTGCGAAGCATCACTAAATGAATGTAGCTCCACTTAGATGGGGTTGTCACATATTGTGCGTGGAGGGATCTTAATTTCGAGAAGGACTGGTAGCGCTAGAGTAAATTTGCGCCAGGAGTTTTGTACGTCATTTGGAGCAGCTTCATCTCAATCAATTTTCTCGCTCCATAATCTCTGTACAAGTAATTTGCTTTGTACTATACATAGACTCATTAGACCCAAGGGATCGAAGATCTTGAATAATGAAGAAAGCATGGAACGTTTGGTTAACTTACCGTTGTGTGTAGGAACTTCCCTTTGAATGGGGAAAAATAATTCGTCTGTAGATGGTTCCCATCCTATTCCTAATGTACTTGTAGATTCGCTAAATAAGAGATTGCTTTCCTTTAGGCAAAATGCAGAAGGTAAACCAGGTAAACTACTATTAAACTTTCTTAAATTAAAACATCCCCGCTTTAAAGTGCGCGTGACGGCCTGTTGAACGTAAATTATCATGTCTTCGCTGTCACTTCCGGTGATTAGGTCATCAACCATAAAATCATGTTGTATAATCGTTTTGATATTATCGTCCTCACACTCTTCGCCTAATTGCCAGAGACAGCGTGCGCTGAGGTAACTAGAGCTTGTCATTCCGTACGTTACGGTCTTGAGCATGAGCGTTTTAATGGGAGTGGATTCTCTCCAAAGGATCAGCTGTATTGGCCTGTCTTCTTCGTTTACCAAAAACTGATGGTACATCTTTTCCACGTCACCTGTTAACAGGTACGTATGTTGGCGAGCTCTCCTTAACATGGAAAACAGGCTATATTGCAGATTTGGTCCTACCATGAGGATGTCATTGATAGAATATCCCGATGATGTAGAAGCTAGGGTTGCCAAAATTTTCTAAGATATTTATAGTACTTTTTCAAAAAAATTGGAACAAAATATGGTATACTTCAAATATATATAGTAGTTCTTCCGGTGAATGCCGAAGTTGTTGGAATAGAGATTAGAAATAAAATAATATTAAGTAAATTTTTTAATTCTTTGCCAGTGTTTTTAAAAATATGTTACCTTTTTTGATTATAAACTCACTATGACCTTTTACTTTAAAGAATATTTCATGTAATATTGTTATTTCAGTGTAAAGGTCATCCTTTGTAATACAAATTTTTTCGTGCAAATTACTGAAATATATTTATATTTATAATTGAAGAAATATTGTATTTTTACGTACTATATTTTTTTCCAACAGTATATAGTACGCCGACCGGAAAAATAGTACAATATTATATATTATAGTACGGCTGGCAATCCTGGTAGAAGCTGACCCGTCGAACACAACCCTAAGTTTAGTGGACTCACTTTCGTTTTTAAATACGGCATGATGACTTAAAAAAATATAAAGGCACAGGTTTAGCTACGGTTGTTTCAGTGAGATGACCTAACTCTGCGTATTCCTTTATGAAGTTCACGTACTGAGCTTTAATGTCTGGATTTTTACGGAAGCGCTTTTCTAGTTGTAGCATACGTTTCTTGGCTAAATGGTAAGAATCGCCCAAGCAATCGGGATTGTCTATACGCGGCAAGCCGACTGAAAATCTACCGGACTCTCAACGATGGGTGTTGGACTGAAAATGAGCTTCACATTCCCGCTCACTCGGACTCAAAGTAAAGTGCTTTGGTTGGATCTCTTCCAGCTCCCAAAATCTGGCTAAACGTTGATTGATTGATTGAAAATTTATGGATGCATTTGACTGGAGGCATTGAATATTTCTAGACTTTGGAAGCACATTATTGTATGTTGGTCCAGAGATTAACCAACTGAATTTGGAACTTCTTAGTTTAGGGCCGAGCGAGGATTGCTTATCGCTAATAATATCCCAATATATTTCGGCGCCTGTGAGAATATCAACGGGAGCGGACTTGTTAAAAGAAGGGTCGGCAAGTTGCATGGTTCATGGGCAGTTGAAACTGTTATCCGTCTATGGTTTATTTTGGAAGATCGCCTGTTAACTAAAGCAGGGATCACACGATTTGTACATTTGTACACAAAATGCCAAATTTAGATTGGTCAACATTTGCGCATTTGGATAGCGATGTACAAATGATTTGTTTTGCGAATGATTTGGCACACATTTGCGCACAGCAGTAAAGTGACAAATATTGTCCACATTCATTCACACGATTTAATCATTTGGTCATAAATACTTAAACAGCTGATCCGGTGTCAACCATACTTTTGCATTTATGATTTCGTGAGATTTGAAGTGAAATAAACAAAAATAATATATACGCACAGGTACTCAGAATTTTGAATACACCCTCAAAATCTGGGCTGAAGGTAAAAAACGCGTTTTTCATAGGTTGAAGCATATACTTGCGCGTAACTTTATTTCTGTTTGTTTATAAATGGTTAATTTGTCTTGATAATGGGCACCCTATGTATGTATATTAGTTAACAAAATAGTGGGACGAGTCGTAATTTAAAATGCAAAAATGTTAAAAATTTAAATTTTGCATATCGATGGCTGAGTGGAAGATCGACGTATCTCGGAAGCCAGTTCAAAAACGCCCTGTCTCTGAAAATTTTTCAAGAACGCCCTAGTTCAAAGTTTGATTGAAAAACGCCCTATTTCAGAATTTGGTTGAATAACGCCCTATCTCAAACGAAAATACATTGAAAATAAGCTGATATAGGGCGTTTTTGAATCGGCAGCTGAGATAGGGCGTTTTTCAATGAAATGCTGAAGTAGGGCGTTCTTGAAAAGTTTTCTGAGATAGCGCGTTGATAAAAAATTTTATGAGATAGGGCGTTTGCGAACTGGTTGCCGAGATAGGTCGATCTTCCACTCAGCCATCGATATACTCTGTAAGATTCCTTTCAGTGATCGGACTTCTACCACATTGTTGTAGATCTGCCACTTTTTTGAGCACACCTACCACACAAGGTCTGAAATCTACCACATATTCGCGTTTTTGAGTAGTTTTATTTTTGCTCAACATAATTTTCTTAATTTTAAGAGCAAAAAATGTCCAACACTAAACACTAACAACAGGCAGAATGGGAGGATAAAATAAACTGTAAAATAGTAAATTTTCTCAATATTCAATTTTTCGACATCAAACATGGTTTTATTGTGTTAAATTGCAAAATATATGATTTATAAAAAGAATTAATAGCGAAAATTATAAAAACCGGCAATTTTTGTGAAAGCATTAGCAAATTTCAGTGTATCTCAAATTTCTAAAGCGTTGTTTACTTTTACTTGAGAATTGTCAAAATCGGCAAATCCCATGTAGGGATCTCTTGAACGTGTCGCATTTGTGCGCTACATCGTGATGTGATAAAAAGAAAAGCTGGCAGCACTCTGCAAGGTTGCAGAAATCTTTCAAAATATGTTCGAAACTGTCAAGGAAAAAATTGCCAAAACCAACGCAATTTTTATCAACTTCAATCTTGCACTTTATTATACTAAAATCAATTTTGTTTTAGATTCTAATTAAAATGTTTGCAATTTAGGAGAAACCTTGCAGATTTTTTTAAATTTTTGTACAAAGTTTGATCCAAAACCTGAGATCTACCACATTTTTTGAAATCTACCACATTTTTTTTAGATTCTACCACACAAATTTTTTTTTAAGTCCGATCACTGATTCCTTTGCCATTTCTTAAGATAAATTATCAATATAAACATTGTTGTAAGCAGCGAAATGTCTTATCTTGAATCTCATACATAAATACGTATTTTTCACCGGGTAAACAGAAATAAAGTTACGAGCAAGTATACCTGTGCGTCACCCTTTGAAAAAACGCGGTTTTTGACCTTAAGCCCAGATTTTGAGGGTGTATTTAAAATTCTGAGTATGCAGATTTTACTGCTTGAATACACCTACAACAAGTGTGAACCTCGAAAAAACTATCTAAATTTTTTTTTGTCACACAGTGTAATTTAGATCGCCTTTAATAATCTGTTTAGTGTTTTGTATTGAGTTTACCTCACAAAGAACTCGTTCAAATAAATCAAACAACCGAATAATATTTAAAATGCTTTATAACTTAAAAGATTATTTAGTCTTTTACAAGATAATTACAGGTTAATAGTTTTCGTTGATATATCGGCAAGCACGTCTAAATTCGATGACATCCAGAAAGAAAAAGGGAAGATGAACAATTTTAGTGATGCCAGATTGAGTTTTATTTTACAACTCGGAAATTAGCGCAGGGTTGCACTAATTCGCGAAAGTGAAATTATTGCCACA
>NW_023458557.1:12592628-12593463 GCF_013731165.1 Rhagoletis pomonella | reverse complement strand
GGTTACCAAGATATACACATGTAACCATAAGTGGGCGTGGCTACGCCCATTTGCCAAAATTTTGTAATATTCTTATTTTTCGTCTAAAACTCATTGCAAGTATCAATTTTGAGCAAATTATCTTCAGCAGTTACTAAAAGATCGCAGTTTTCGTTTTTCTGAAAATTACCGTTATATGGGAGGTAGGCGTGGTTATTGTCCGATTTTTAAACTTTTCAGCCATTTAGTATGCTGTGCTAAGGCCAACAACTGTGCCAAGTTTGGAAGAAATTGGTGCAGCGGTTACCAAGATATACACATGTAACCATAAGTGGGCGTGGCTACGCCCATTTTCCAAAAATTTATAATATTCATGTTTTCCGTCTGAGACTCATTGTAACTATCAATTTTGAGTGAATTATCTTCAGTAGTTACTAAAATATCGCAGTTTTCGTATTTTTTTAAATTACCGTTATATGGGAGGTAGGCGTGGTTATTGTCCGATTTCGCCCATTTTCAATACCATCCGTCCTACGCCCAAAAGAAGTTCACGTACCAAGTTTCGTTAAGATATCTTAATTTTTACTCGAGTTATCGTGTGCACAGACGGACAGACGGACGGACGGACAGACAGTCACCGCTTAATCGATTTCTCTTTTCATTCTGATCATTTATGTATACATTTGTCTATATCTATCTCGATTCGTTTTGCCTGTTACAAACAACCGTTATGTGAACAAAGTTATAATACCCTTGTGCACAAGTGCGCTCGGGTATAAAAATGCTTTTTCATAGTTAATTATTCTTAGTGTTGCGAAATGAAGCGAGTTATGTGAATTCGTTTTCAATTCAGGTT
>NW_023458557.1:12580830-12589628 GCF_013731165.1 Rhagoletis pomonella | reverse complement strand
ATTACTTGTTGTACGATTTAATGACTCTAAAACGTCAGCACGATCGATCAAAAACCTTTGTGAAATTGTTTAAATCCTCCCATTTAATGTGTGTGCAACCGTCTAACTTTAAACTTAAAATATGTACGACGTCCCACTGATCAGTAGACTATTCCCAAACTTGATAAATCGCGTAGGTTTTTTGTGATATGGTCCACCATGAATCGTAGGGATTTGTCCGATTTTCGCGTTAATTGTTGTACATTTAGTAACGAATTTAAATGGTGGGTTATGAGCTGACGTTTATTGTCATAACGTTCGCATAGTAAATTCCATGCGGCGCTATAATTGGCATCGGAGACCTCCAAATTAGCAACAACGTCAGACACATCGACGGCTAGGTAGGGAAGGAGGTAATGAAATTTGTGGATGGGTGCTATGCGGTTATTGTTATGAATCAGCGATACAAAAGTGTCTCGAAACTCAAGCCAACGGAAGTAATCTCCATCAAATTTTACAATCTGTATTTGAGGTAGTTTAAAATTAGCCCACTGATCTTCACAACGCAATGCCGAGGACTCATTCGCAGCGGGGTGCTCGTTTACATCAGGATTACTTGAAACAAACTTCTGAATTAATCCTTGAGCAAGAGCAAGATTGGTTATGAATAATTGTTCAATAATATTAAATTAAATTCAATCCGATTACAGTTAATCATGATTAATTTTAATCTGATCGTAACCGCGATTAAAAAATTAACTTTTAATCATTTACTCTTAATTTGATTAAGTAGGTTTGGTGATTAAATAATTTATGCTGGAATTTTACTGTGCACACAAGGCCAGTTAATCGGGTATGGAAAAGTCCTTTTTCCTCATTAATCTAAGCAATTTGGTGTGCATTTTCATTAAGATCTATTTTAACAGACTCAGAGCAAACTAGATTTTAATATCCTTCTGCACATGTGCGATGGGTTATACAAATTCCCAGTTTATGTATTACTAATAATAATAATTATTATTTTTTTATATATTATGCGTTTTTCAAAAGCGTCAAACACAGAATAATAACCATAATCCGTATTTGGTTTCAAATTTGGACAAACTAGACAACTTAATCAGATTTTTTTTTTAATTGGATTGGCGATTAATGATTAAAATTAATTAATCATAATCACAATCAACGATTAGCGATTAAAAAAAAAAATAATCATTAATAGTACGGATGATTACGATTAATTATTTTTAGTCGCTAATCGCGATTAACATTTTAATCGCAAATTTTCAATCGTTAATCAGATTAACATTTTGCCAACACTGTTCAATATAGTCCCGATCATCAATTTCGCCTTCCAAATTGCTTCAATTCAGTACCTCTATCTGATTTTGCAAGTCATCGAATCTGCTGGCTAATGACTCAAATCCACGAAGCCTAAGAGTTAATTCTGTTACTTCGACCGACGTTAAAGAATCCTTTGCCAGGGGCAAAGCAAGTAAGTTTTTGAACTTTGTAATTTGTCCCTTTACTGAACTCCGTTTAGTGACCCAGTCTTGTAACTCTTGTGCGCTTTTTAGATTTGGTCGCTGCCAGATTCGGTATCTAAAGGCATTTGAGATGTTAATCTGCTAGCAATTTATTTGAACGGTTTAGTAATGCTTAGTTCATACTCTTCATATGACTACCTGGGCAGAGGTGAACCAGGATGTGTTGATATGACTGTTACTTTCACTTCACGTTCAATTTTATTTAGCCTTTTTATTTGATTTTGGCGTGTGAAGATGTAAAAAAAATAGATATATATATATATATATATATATATATAAGATAAAGCGCAAGTAGAATCACTGTTTAAATAGCTGAGAATAAGGAAGTAGATATGAACTTAAGGAAAACACTTAGCTGGCTGGGTTTCCAAATAGATGGTGTATATTCGCACGTTCTTCGTTGCGATTATGTAGGGTTGCCCAAATCAGCACATATGTGTCGCGGGCGACTGCGCGTGCAAAGCTTTGCACAGCGGTGCTAGGCAAGCGCGGACGCAAAAAGTTATCGTAAGGGGAAAACGAAGTCAGCAGAATAGTGAGATTGGATGTGTGACAGTGATGGAAAATGAGTGTGCATTGTGCCATTTTCGGCCCTTTCGGAAGCAGCCTACGTTTATGCTACGTCGTTGACTAACTGCGCTTTTAGTGTAGGCTTAATTTAACGTAACTTATCATTGAGATCTCTTCAGCTAGCCTATAAAGTCCTAGCCTGTCTTGTCAGAAAGTCCCACTAAGTTAAGATAAGTTTCATTCAGCTTAGAGTTTAACTTAAATTATACACAAATAAATTCTTGAATTATATCTCACATTTTTAAAAGTACACCCCGCGACAAAATGCTACGGACAACGGGTTTGGGCTATTTATTATATTATTTATCATTGTCTAACAAAAACTATACAAATAAAGCTTAATTTAAAATATTGAAATAAAAAACAGCAACGCAACACGCACATTTTCATCCATATAAAATAAAATGCGAACATTCGTTATATGGAAGAAAGTGCGCAACACCGAAAACAGAAAAATTCAAAAAATCAATGGTATTTTTTAGACACTTCAAATTTGCTCCTTATTATACTAGAATGAATGGGTTACAAAAATGTTAACCCAAAACATGTCTACAAATTCTGAACAAAAACTGTGATGAAACTTTGTTGATTTTTTCAATCTTTCAAGTTTGGATTTATTTGCAAGGTTTTTGTTAGACAATGCGCTACCATTTTATAAAAAAAATAATTAAAATTATTTAAAAAAAAATAAAATAAACACAGGGTGACCGTGTAATTTTGTCAAAGATGAAGACAATAATGATAAAACATTAATACACTATATAGGTCAGTTCATATGAATGAAAATAAATTACATAAAATGAGATCACTACCGATCACTAAAAATAAAATTTGAAATAACACAAACGGCAATAACGCAAATTTGTGTAATTTCCCAATTGAATGTGAAATAACACAAATTTGCTTTATTTCATTTCTCGTTGAGCAATAAGACCAACTTTTATACTTAACAATTTGAGTAATAAAGCAAGATAGTGCACATATGTAGGTAGTCACCCAGTTACATTGACAAAAATTAGTACATGAACAAGACGGTGAACGGTGAGATGAATGAACGGATTTGTAAGTATACAATTTTGAAAGTGCCCGCCGTCGCGGCGGTCCGCGTTCGCGCGACACCCCGCGCCGCGTTCGACGTCACGCTCGCGTCCCCCGCCTCTCCCCTCCTTTCACAATTATGTACTGGTGGCATTATAACCGTTTAGAAAAAGGAAAAATGATAAAATAACACTAGCTCACTTCTGAAACTGCTTTTTAATGTTCAAGTAATGGGAATTATTGTGTATGGTGTTATTACATGCTGCATCCCACCCATAGTGGAATTTACCAGGTGCCAGTGCTTTATTTGAAAATTTGCCTATAAAGTGTGACTATAAGGCAGCCGAATGTCAGAAAATAAAGCGAGAAAGCCGTTTTATTACTTCATCTGTTTATTGCGACATGTCGCTCCAATTTCCAACCTTTGTTGGAAATAAAGCAAAACTCAGATTTTGGTATTATTTCCCATTTAAAAGTGAAATAAAGCAAATTTTGCGTTATTGCCGTTTGTGTTATTTCACCAGGGCATTTTACAAGCCTATTGGGAAGTATACATATCTGTGTTCGTATAGAATAGTAGCTTATGTCGGAAGACTGGCTTTAGTATAATGAACCATTCGCAGCATACGATTGCGAAAGACTCACTGGCGCCGAGTCGTTGAAGAACTTTTGGAAAATAAACGTAAAAGAGGCAGTTGCGATGCTAGCAATTCAATATTCGTATGAAGTCTCATAAAAAAATTCCTTGTGGTTTAAAGAATATAGGGAATGGTACATTTTACTAAAGCCAGCCTCCCGACATAAGCTACTATTTCATACGAACACAAATATATTCGTCTACAGATAATGTTGATTATATTAATTAAGTCCTAATATAAGTTTGTGAATCTTATCAGTGTTCTATGTAAGAACCAAAAATCAATCCCCTCTCCAATAAGAACTTTTGCTTTAAAAGAAAAATATGCATAGTGCATTTACTCAATACTTGGTCTGGCATCACTGTTTGAGCGTGGATGTGCTCAGCTCACTGTTGCCAAGGTCGTGCATTTTGCACTAAATTTAGTGCCTTTGGGAAACCAAAAAGCCAAGATAATTGGAATTCAATGCTTGGTGCGTTATTTAGTGATGCTTTTTTAATTTAAGCACACCGAATGCATAGGTACATACAAGTGTATGTATGTATGTACATACTACACACTTATATTCTACATTAAGATGGAATTCATTTACTGAATAAAATGTGAGGAATAGGCAAATTAAATATGTTTTGCGTTGTTGTAAATGTATTTAAATTAATTTATTAAAGAAAACGTGAGGAAATGGATATGTATATACACTTTTTACTGAATCAAAAAAAATGATTAAACATGATAATAAAAACTTGGCGCTTTTTTTTTTTGGAAAATTGGCTTTTTCTGGTGGCCTGATGCCACACTGGCTCAGTTGTCGCAAAAGTACACATACATACATTTTTACTTGAAAATAAGTGTGTAGTGGTTAATATGTATACGTTGCCATCTCCGTATAGCTCACTTCACCTCGCCTTGCTCGCAGTTTGCCCGCGACGTCGACTGCGTGCACCTCTGTTGTGCATCCCTGATGTAGCATAATAATCTACCTGTTACGGTCGCCACTTTTGTGTTAAGTTTGAACGCAAATGAAAGATTTATTCTTTGCTATAATTCTATCAATGAATATTTCAACATTAATAAACAGTTCTTAGGTTATGATACATGTGCTGATGAGATAAAGAAAGCAAGTGAGAAAAAAAACACGCGCTGACGTGTATTGACAGTCGGAATGTTGCCACCCTTTGTGTTAAGTTAAAACGTTATGAGGGTGTCATAGGCGCAAACACATACTCTATTTAAATATTGTTCCTAATAAAGTAAAAATAGTTGCTAGAAATAAATATTTAAATATTGTTCCTAATAAAGTAGAAATAGTTGCTAAATATTTAGAAACAATATTACCTTTATTTTGTTTACATAAAACTTAACACACTTTATTTATTTATTTATTTATTTATTTAACAACCAGTCTATGAAAGCATAATTTCTTACAGACTATTTAACAATCGAGCTTAAACTAGGGCATCAAGTTAAGAATATTGATAAAAATTGACTTAGGTAGAGAAAAATCAAGGTCGATAGAAGTTGAGATCTGGTTAAATTCGCAAATTGCACGGCCGATGGGTGCATTACGGGCATAATTCGTTCTGAAATTTCCAGCATAAAAAGGCAGGGAAGCACGCAGATACCTCCTCGGTACATTAAAATTTATTCTACCCAAAAGCTGCGGACAGTCACAAGATCCTTGGATAATGCAAAAAATGAAAGTTAGAGACAAAGTTGACCTTCTTTTATCTAACGATTTTAGATTGAGCAGTGATGAGCGCGCATTATATGAGGGTATGGGCTCAGAAAAGCGTAGTGATCGTAAGGCAAATTTGAGAAACACTTTCTGAACGCGTTCAATCCTATTGATATGGAACTGGTGGAACGGACGCCAGATTATTGTTGCATACTCCAGGTGAGAACGTACGAAAGAGGTATATAGCAGTTTTAAAGTGTACGGATCGGAAAATTCAGTGCTATTCCGCCGCACAAAGCCAAGCATAGCATATGCTTTCGATATAATAAAATTAATATGGCTGCTAAATGAAAATTTGCTGTCAAAGATAACACCAAGGTCCTTGATTTCGTTAACTGACTGCAGACTACACTCAGATAAACTATACCGAGTTATTAATAAATTTCGCGATTTTGAAAATGATACATAAAAGCATTTGTTAATATTTAATGAAAGATGAGATCTTAAGCACCACAAATAAAAGTTATCCAACTCGGATTGGAGCTTTTTCATGTCAGAAGAATTCTTAACAATTGAATAAATCTTCAAGTCATCTGCATATAAAAGAAAATTAGCAAAAGAAAAGCAGGAACCGATGTCATTTATAAATAATATAAAAAGCAAGGGACCTAGAACACTACCTTGTGGAACACCGGAAGTAGCGAAAAAAGGTTCTGATTGCGCGTTATCCACAGTTACAACACACCGTCGTCGATACAAGTATGACTTGAGCCATTGCAGAAAGGTTGAGTGGAAGCCAAGGCATGCGAGTTTGTCAATCAACACCATGTGCGAAACTTTGTCGAAGGCTTTCGAAAAGTCGGTGTAGATGCAATCAACTTGACATCCTGAAGAAAATGCTGAGATGCAATATTCGCTAAAGACTGCCAGATTTGTAACTGTGGAACGACCCGTTACAAACCCATGTTGATTTTGGCTAATTAAACTCTTAACTGAGAAATACATTTTATCTTTGACGACAATTTCAAAGAGCTTAGATACATTTGTGAGTTTCGAAATAGGTCTATAATTGCTAACATCATTCTTGCTGCCATTCTTAAATATAGGGGTTATTGAAGCCAGTTTCCAGGCATCAATGAATTTCCCAAAATACAAAGACTTATTGAAGATTATTTTCAACGGAAGTACCAGAGCGGGACAACTTTTTAATAAAAGAGCCGAGAGACCATCAAAGTCCGTTTGCGATGAGTTTTTGAGCTTGGAAATTCCTTTTAAGATATCATCAGAAGTAAGTGCAACCGAACCAAAACTGAGTGCGGAATTCAATTTAAATGTTTGATTATTGATAGAAAAATCGTCATCTGAAATAAAATTGGATTTAAAAAAATC
The DNA here is from genome assembly GCF_013731165.1 of Rhagoletis pomonella. Taxonomy (NCBI): domain Eukaryota; kingdom Metazoa; phylum Arthropoda; class Insecta; order Diptera; family Tephritidae; genus Rhagoletis; species Rhagoletis pomonella. The sequence goes on along the minus strand of NW_023458557.1, from coordinate 12,582,795 downwards.
TGCAAAGAGGTTTGCAGCATCATGTGGAGAACATGCAGATTTTCCGTTGAAAACGACTGATGATGGAATTGTGGAACACGCTTTTTTCGACTTGATGAAGTTCCAGAAGGCCTTCGGATCAGACTTAATATTGATTTCAAACCTAAGAATATAGTTTCTATACAAGAATTTATCCAAACAGTTAAATTCCTTCAGATATTGGCGATATTTTTCATAGAAAACTTGGTTATTAGTTAATCTAAACTTCTTATAATATTTGTTTCTAAGGTTTTTAACTTTTTTTAGCCCTTTAGTATACCAGGGGAGTTTATAGGGCTTACTTTTAATAGTAGGAATATTGAGTAAGCATGTATTATACACCACTGACCTGAAAGAATCATAGCACTCGGCGACATCAGTGCCTGAAAGCTGGTCTTCCCACCTAAACTCGGCAAATAAACTGTCCAGGCTTGCAAAATCACACCGTTTAAAGTTGAAGGCAATTTTATCTACTAAAGTTCCAGGGGTGAACTCATAAAATTCTACATTAAGAACCAAAGGAACATGATGCATATCCGAGGACGTGACTGGAGAGCAACATTTAGACAGGTTAAAATTTATATTGTCACTAACAAAGATTAGATCCAACAATCTATCGAGCTTGTTTTTAAATGTGTTAATTTGCAGCAAGTTCAGGCTTAAAATATTATCAATAAAATAAGATTCACAAATAGTTGAGAGATTAGTAGGTGTAAGACCCGAATTACAGTAACTTTGCGACCAATTAAGATTACTAAGATTAAAATCCCCTAAAATACAAATATGATTATCACCTAATTTTCCAGTAACTAATGATACAATATTATCTGAGTGAGCTCTGTAGAGACTATCAACACTATTTGGAGGAATATATGAGGCAACTATAAATAATTTATCAGTAAGATTAGAGCCACTTGAGATCAGCATCATTTTTTACCAACTTGTAGCATAACAGTTGGCCCTTATTTATATTAGCATGTTTAGATACATACTCAACTATGCTATTAGCAGTGACTGATGCCTCAAATGAGGATAAATGCAGCCACCGCATACGAGCAGCAACTTTAAGTTCAGAATTTGCATTGGTACCAACAATATTCCGTCGAGTAGCTCGCCTATTAACTGGCGTCGTAGCTTTATTAATCTGAGAATTATTAATCTGAGAATTATTAATCTGAGAAGACAAATTTTTAGCTGCAGCAGATTCAGACTCTTGTTCAGAATTTAACACCGAGGCGTAAGAGTTGAAAGACGAAGAAGTCGGAGCGGACAAAGTTGTATTAGCACCAACAATAGCATTAGCACCAACACCAACAGCGGCAATAAGAGAGCATTCCGTAGAAAATCTGGTAGACGAATCAGTAGGGCATTGTTTATCAGCAGCAGCAAGCGAAAGTGCGGGCATGACAGAATCCACAGAAGCAGCAGCGCCAGCAGTAGCAGTAGCGTTAGCAGCGTCGTCAACGGCGTCAATTAAAGTAGGAGCGGCAGACGAAGAAGAAGACGGAGTGAGAGTGAGAGGGCAACCGTTATGCATAATAGACAAGTCAGCATCAGCAATGTTTACAGCAGGCACGACGTTAATTGGCATATCTTGCATTTTGCGAAGCTCAGCTTGAAGACTATCAACCTTTTCAAGTAAGATATGTTTCTCATCAAACAAAGATTGAAGCAAAGAGATCACTCGTGCATTCTCAGCTCTGAGCCCAACAATTTCGTTGAGAACAACACTGAGGGTAGACTCCAACTCATTGCTATTCGAATGCCCTTTTAGCTTGTTTTTCTGAGCTCCAGCCGGCTCGCCAGGCAGCGGTTGTTGTTTTACTGGAACATTCTGATGGGCATCGAGAGCAGCAGAGACATCCACAGCCGACAAAGGCTTGGTCGCGGTGTGGGGTGGAGGCGGAGAGCGAAGTGAGTCCCGCCGAACTTTAGTACAAGATGAGC
>NW_023458557.1:12579559-12580730 GCF_013731165.1 Rhagoletis pomonella | reverse complement strand
GAGTCATTAAATCGTACAACAAGTAATACAAACAAAAATGTCAAGCCCTTTGGAACAGTTAACAAGATAGAGTACCCAAAAATAAACTCGTTCGCTTGCGTAAACCACAATGATGGTAAAGGTGATGATTTGTCCTATTCGTGTTTCCTTTGTAGAGGTGATCATCGAATTTATGATTGTGCAAACTTTAAAGCTCTGAGCGTGCAAGATCGATTAAGTACGGTAAATAAATTAAGATTGAGTCTCAATTGTGTACGGTATGGTCATAAGGTGCACAGTTGTCGACTAGGTCCCTGCCGTGATTGTAAAAAAGGACATAATACCCTTTAACATATACCAGTTCAAAGTCCAAGGAAATTGCTGCGTTTGAAACCGTAGCGAGCTTGTCTTATCAAGATTATTCGCAAGTTTTGCTATCCTCCGCTTTAATTAATATATCAAATCCCCTAACAAGTCAATCCTTAAATGTGAGGGCTCTACTGGACTGTGAAAGTCAATCGTCTTATATTACACAATCATTAAAAGGTAAACTTCATTTTCAGGCCAACAGTTCCGATATCATTAATTTTGTTGGCATTGGAGACAATGAAACCAGTAATTTAATTGAAACATACACCGCACAGCTAACTTCGTTGACTGAGCCATTTATGATCACGCAATCTTTTTTAGTGTTGCCTAAAGCTGGGATCACACGATTTGTACATTTGGCTAAAAATTTGTCAAATTCATAGACAAATCATGTGAACGCTAAATTACATTTGTCATTTATCAGAAAAGCCAAATATTTGCCTTCTTGTGGCAAATGAAAAACAACTCTGTGGCCAAATCGTGTGAACGCAATGCTGCTACATAAGCCAAATAAAAATTACGCAAATGACCAAATATCTGATTTTCCACTTGATGACAAATGCCAGTGACAAATATACAAATATTGCTGAGCGGTATTGCCATTTAGTGCTTGTGAACCTTTGTATTTTCTAATTTTGGTAAAATTTTAATATTTAATATAATATTCGTATCCGAAAACTACCGAAAAATATCACGTTATTTGAAAATAATAATTTTAAAATATTTGCTCAAACTGAACATTTGAAAACATGTACATATACGTATTTGACAGTAGCTGAGTGTGCAGAGAAGCGTGCGACTATTTGTAACCTTCATGAGGTCC
>NW_023458557.1:12577919-12579459 GCF_013731165.1 Rhagoletis pomonella | reverse complement strand
AACGCACTGAATTTTCTGGCGACCACGGTCGACCTTTTGCTTACACGTGCAAGGCATGCTTTAAGTGTTCAAGTAAAATTACAATATCGTTTAACTTTCGCTAAAAAACCATATACACGGCAATAATACAGAGCTTAGCGTAGACACGTCCGAACGGCTCAGCGACTTATTTACTATCACATCAGATATTATGATTTTAAATGCATGCATGTAAGTACATAAATGTATATAAATATAAAGATATTACGGAACACCACAAATCAAGAAGAAACATTGGATAAACAAGGAGTGTATAAACTAACTTGCAAATTCCAGCATAGTTATATAGGTCAAAAAGGACGTAAAATAAAAACAAGAACTGTGTCTGAACTTTTTATCAATGTTACCTTATGACAGCATTGTAATAGAATTAAGATAATCTCTAGTTCTTATTAAAGAGGAAATTGTTTCTCCTTGAAGTCTATTTCGACATTTTGTTTTGATACATTTTTGTATCACAGACAGTGGCTCATTGAAAGCATTATTGGTGATTCGTACTTTTTCCCAAAACTCACAAATATTTAGGTTGACAAATATTTTTTAACCAGGTGTTCAGCCCTAAGTTCTGTGTTTCTGTCTTCTATTCTAGCAATTTCCTCATTAGAATTAATTCTTTTCTTCATAGTACGACAAAAGTTTACACAAAATTGTTTTACGTTTTTTCTAAAATTTAGTATATCTTCCTATTTTAGTTTTCCTTTGTTTTGAAAAATAAACAATTCTGCTTCTGCTCCACAATACACGTTTCGTATATAAATTTTATGTGATTCTAAGTCTATCACTGTAGAAATTAATCAAAACAGTGCTGTATAACTTAACGAATCAAGTGCTGCCAAACTTTGGCTACAGATGAAATTGTAATAAAAAGTGCTGGGGAGTAGGAAAGTAAAAAAGCACTTAAAATTGTATCAAACAAGTACAATTGTATCGAAATTATCAACACTGGTCTGAAACCCCGTTTGGTAGCGAACGGCTCGGAGAGGTCTTTCAAAATTCTGACGGAGCTAGTGGTATAGCTCAACGTCATTTAACACAGCCGTATGAGTTTTGAGGGGATGCCAAATTCAGACATAGCGGCGTATAGGCAACTCCTTTTAATGCTGTCGAAAGCGGCTTAAAAGTCGACAAATAGATGGTAAGTGTCGATCCAATTCTCAGGGGTCTTTCCCAAGATTTGGCGTATTGTGAATACCTGGTGGATTTGTCAGGTATAAAGCCACACTGATATTTCCCAATCAGTTCATTGACGGTGGGCTTCAGTCTTTCATACAATACGCTCGATAAGACCTTGTAACCTATGCTTAGAAGGCTGATCCCGCGGCAAAAAACTCGAATTTAATCAAAATAGTAGGTTTGGTGACCCGTACTAACTCGCTAGTGGGAGTGAGAGTTACGAGGCAATGGACACTTTTGTAGAGCATTCAATTCTGAAGAAAATCTGTCATTGACCATAATTATATCATAAAATTCCTCTGAGCTGTAGAGTTTTGAAAAAAAAAAA
>NW_023458557.1:12574256-12577819 GCF_013731165.1 Rhagoletis pomonella | reverse complement strand
AAAATTCCTCTGAGCTGTAGAGTTTTGAAAAAAAAAAACAAAGTTTACGTGTATTTTATATGGGAAGTCTTTGGACGCCTTGGGCGAGTACTTGATGTTAATATCAAGAGTTAAAATTTGTATGGAGTTTTTTTAAAGGAGTTTTCCACAAAATTTCGAGGTAGGAGTGGAAAAAAAACAATAGTCGCAAAAAACGCCCTAATATGCATGTGTATGCTAAGTGTTATAATTACCGTAGCAGTGAATATTTGCACCTTTTTTCGTTGTAAAAGTTGTTTTCAGGACTTAAATTTATAAAATTTGTTATTTTTATTAAAATAGCGGAAAATGTAAAAGCAACTTTACTTCAATAAATGCTCAACTTTAAAAAAAAATAGCTCTTCATTTTAGCTACTATGTATTAGTATTATTTAGCTCCTTTTTTCGACCGATTTAGCTCCAAACGAAATGATTTTCTGGCAATACTGCCTTGCATAGATGAACGACTCGTGGTTAGATTTGAATTTTTTACACTTCGTCTGCCAGCAGAAATCCGAATTTTTTAAATATTCAGTGTCCCTCGTCGTATAACAAAGCAACCAGTCCAAGTCTTGTTCTGTTAGATACTATCTCTGAACTAGTAACTTCATTTCAAGGGGACACTTGCGCACTGTAGGGTATGTACCATGCAGAAAATCTTACTAGCTCAGTACTAGCGTAGAACTAGACCTTTTGCCGACAGTACTATTTCTAGCTCAATACCCAAGTAATGCTTTCAACTGTCCAGTTTTACACGGTGACGTCATTGGCGGTGGCAATTGTCGCCCTGTGCATTACTTTGCAACTAGTTTTTAACCGGTTCCGTTTTGGACCGTTCTTTTTATAAGAAAACGTTTTTAATATTCGATTCTTGCATATTTTCTTAGTTTTCACTTTTTAACCGACTTCCCAAAAAGGAGGAGGTTATCGGTTCGTCGGAATATTTTTTTTTTGTTTTGTTTTTTTTTTTGTTATGTATGTTACCGCATAACTTTGGACCACGTCAACCGATTTCGATAATTCTTTTTGCATCGGAAAGGTAGTGTCTCAGGGTGGTCCCATACTAATCTGGTTAAGATCCGATTAGTGGATCATGAGATATATATATATATTTTTTTTTTTTTTATATGAGAGTTGAAGTCATTTTTTTTTTTGCTAAAAATTACTTGTATTTTAAAGATTCCATTTTTATTCTTCTTCTTCTTCTTCTTATTTGGCGCTGTAACCGCCAAAACGATGTAACCGCCAAAGCGATTTAATTCGCTGCATTATGTCCATGTCGTTGTGAAGCTCATACAACTCATCGTTCCATCGTCTGCGGTACTCGCCGTCGCCAACGCGCAAAGGCCCGTAAATCTTCCGCAAAATCTTTCTCTCGAATACTCCAAGAGCCGCCTCATCGGATGTTGTCATTGTCCATGCTTCTGCGCCATATACCAGCACGGGCATGATGAGTGACTATAGAGCGTGTTTTTCGTACGTCGAGAGAGGACTTTACTCCTGAATTGCCTACTCAGTCCAAAGTAGCACTTGTTGGCAATAGTGATTCTGCGTTGGATTTCCATGCTGACATTATTATCGATGTTAATGCTGGTTCCCCAGTAAACGAAATTCTCTACTTTCTCGAAATTGTAACTGTCAACAGTAACGTGGGTGCCAAGGCGCGAATGTGCTGACTGTTTGTTTGATGACAGGAGATACTTCGTCTTGTCCTCGTTTACCACCAGACCCATTCGCTTTGCTTCCTTATCCAACTTGGAAACGGCAGAACAGACTTCGCGGTTTTTGATACCGATGATATCGATGTCATCGGCATAAGCCAGCAATTGCACGCTCTTGTAGTAAATTTTTCCTTGTTGTTCTACAGATCTTATTATCTTCTCCAACATCAGATTGAAGAAGTCACATGAAAGGGAGTCGCCCTGTCTGAAACCCCGTTTAGTGGCTAACGGCTCCGAGAGGTCTTTCCCAATTCTGACGGAGCTGGTGGTATTGCTCAACGTCATTTTACACAGCCGTATGAGCTTTGAGGGGATGCCAAATTCAGACATAGCGGCGTATAAGCAACTCCTTTTGGAAAATGGGCGTGCCACCGCCCACTTATGATCACATATATGTATCTCGCTAACCGTTCTAGCAATTTGTACCAAACTCGGTATGGTTATTGTGCTTGCCACAAAGAAGCAAACCGTTAAATTGTTGAAATCGGACTAAAATTACGGCCGCTTTTCATACAACGGTAAATTTCAGAAATGCTTGAAATTTCAATATTTCGAAATTTAAGGACGCTAATTTACTTAAAATTTATACACCCCGGCTTATCATGTGGCGGTAGCTTTCGGAAAGATGGAAAACATATATTTAACACTTGCGCCGGGTATTAGACTTTCTTACTTGTTCTACATTTAATTTGAAATAGTATGCTCCAACGGATTAAAAGTAGTAAATAATTAGTACCTTTTCTAGTACTTTGAAATGCGTTACCGGAATAGACCTGCCGAAAAAGTGAGGTTAATTACTGACAACACCTTGCTATTATTACACATGTGTATGAGTAAGATCCGATGTTTGCCCATGATTTTCCCCTGATATAGCCCGCGAAATGGGCTCGCCATTGCCCATGGCTGGACATATATACTTTTACTAAGATGGCTGTACTCAAACTAAATTGGTCTAGCGGTTTGCCGCCCTCTATTGGAAGACGCAAACTTCTTGGCTTACAATCTATACAAGACCGGAGAACTTACTTCGCACTAGTATTAGTTTACCACTTACTAAATCATAAAATTGACTGCGATGAATTTTAATACTTCGTCGCGTGAATTAAGGCATAATCGCTTACTTGCCGAAACGTCTCATAGAACTAATTATGGCTATAACGAGCCAATTGCTAGAAGTATACGTCTAAGTAATAATTATGCGCATCAAATAGATTTTACTGTCACTTTATCAAAATTTAAATTAGATTTATTTACTGTTTTAAATTAGAAATAGTCTGTAAGGATAACCTGTAGACTGAATAAATAAATAAATAAATATACATATGTACTTATGGACTGCAATGTTTTCATGTATGTATATACATATTTTTGAATGGTTGTGCAGGGTTGCCACTTTGGTAAATTGTTACCAAAATTGGTAGAAAAAATTTGGGTTGGTAAAAAGGTAAATTTTTTCTCATTTTGATAGATTTTTGATGAACTTTCCGTTCCCGATTTATTTTTCGTAGTTATCTTTAAATATATTATAGATTTCTTTGCATACTTTTTATATAATTACATACGTATAAATGTATATCGATATAAGACGAACATATCACGCTCCATTCAAAACTAATTTTACTTGAATCCCGAGGAGCTTTTGATTGCCTAAATATTTTAAATGACTATCTAAATATAAAGAAAAAATTGACAGGTATGTAATTACGCACTATGATTGTGTCGCAAAAAAAAATAAATCAACGCCATTTTTTATTAATGGAAAAAAATTTTAAAAAATCAACGGGAATTTTAAGCAGCACATTGTTGGCTATACTCAAATAGTAT
>NW_023458557.1:12543243-12574156 GCF_013731165.1 Rhagoletis pomonella | reverse complement strand
TTTCTATATATTTCGGGTGCGGCGTCATCCATTGGGTCCCTTTTCTGTAAAACCTTTGCTTGTCATGAATTGAATACGAATTATGAATTCCAATCAGATTTTATAAAAAATACGGATTTTCTTAATACCTAAACTCCAGCGGTCCATTTTTAGCAAAGGAATTTTTCATCATACAGGTAGTCACGCTGCGAATTTGAACGAAATCTGTTAATAAATAAGACTTTTATAAGTAACTCTACTCCAGCGCCACCACCGTGTTTTTTAGTACCCTATAATAGGACCTCCGACAATTTGACTGAGCTCTATTGAGTGGTTTTTGAGTTTAGTCCGAAAAAAGGAAATGGCTCTCATTTTATGTATGTAATCTTCCTTATCCTTAGTTTCGCCCGAAAAAAAATTCATGCGAAATTTTGATTCCCCCCATAGTAAGTACATGGAAACCAAAAGCGAAAAGTGAACCGGTTCAGGGAAGATGAAACTCATGATAAGGCTGAATATGTTCGAATGAAAAAAAAAATCATCATGAAAGTAATAAACGTTTCGAATGTGTATTAACAAAATAGATTCATAAATACAACTGTTATAAATAACTCTCCACCTAGCGTCTCCGCTTTTGATATGCTGAAACTATACCTTTTGAATTTGAAATAAATCGGTTCATAAATACGACTTTTATAAATAACTCGACTCCCGCGCTACCTAGCTGGTGTATTTTTGGTAAATGTGTTTGCCATCATGATAGTAGCTTACATTTTGAATTTAAAATAAATCGGTTCATAAATACGATTTTTATAAATAACTCGACTCCAGCGCCAACTACCGAGTATTCTGGTAGCTTATAATAGGACCGTATATGCAAGTAAAACCTCTGAAAATTTGACTGAAATCTATGCAGTAGTTTTCGAGTTAACTCCGAACAACGAAAACGGCTATTATTTTATATATATAGATTTGTTGGCGATATTTCAACCAGGGTGGGCAAAAGCTCGGAGTTCGAGCGAGCGAGCGAGCAAACTCCTACTCAATCCTCGCAGACAACGAGGCGCTCGCAGCTCGTACTCGTAGAAGCAATGAGGCGAGGCACGAGAAGTTTGGCTCGCTCGCCAAACGAGCGAGCGCTGCTTGTTTGCTCGCGCTCCTATTAAACGCGCGAGGCTGTTGTGTGTTGCCTCGCTCGCAGTGCGAGGCGAGTAGCTGTCTGCATACTCACTCTGCTAGGAAAGACGAGTGAGCGACGAGCGAGCGCTCCGAGTGTACTATACAACACATGCATTTTTGTGCATAAAAATGTGGGAATGTGTGTCAATAGATTATACACGAAAGTATGTTAATAATTGTATGTACATATGCATATATATATGTAAAGTATTATATTAGGGCAGCATTTAAAACAACAAATAAAATTGATTACATATATAAGCATAGTTTATGGAATGAATTATTTTTTAGAGTTATATTCATACATGTGTACACACATAACTTGCATATTTATACATATATGTTTGTATGTACGTATTTATGTATACATATATGCATTTATGTATGTATGTACATATGCATGTATTTTGTCTTTACAGAGAAAAGTAAGTAACGAAGAAATTATAATCGTTTGTGCCGCAGAAACAAAAAACAAGTAAGCACTTGTTAACACCCACAAAATAGTTTGCTACTTGTAGCAGTTATGCTGTATACCTGAATGAAATATAGTCCTTGGTGAAAAAATTTATTTGTGGCCTGTTGTTCAAGGGCATATGTACATACATATGTATGCATGCATATGGGTGTTTCCAGCGGAAGGTCCACCACGACAAAAAAAATATAAGTTTTATATCTAACGTATTTACGGGCCGATTTGTCTGCTTTTTAAAATATATACTGGCTATGTAAGTAGAATCATGTTTGCATAAAATGGTCTTCCTAGTTGGTGCCAAGGTCGAGATATTTCGAAAAACCGTATTTATGGTCCGATTTGGTTCGAATTTGGCGTATGTGGTTGAAACATAATAAATCATAGATTTCTAATAAATTGACCCTGAATTGGCGCTGAAGTCAAAATATAAAGTATATTCTATATAAAATACATGTTTTATTTGCGTTGAAAATTCATTTAAAAGCAATATTAACAAAAATATAACGATGGAAATTTATGTCACGTGACGCCACGTCACGTCACGTTTCACACAAGGCGAATTTATATAAGGTGGTGTTGTTCAATCAGCTGTGTGTAGCGTGTGATTGTCAAAATTTTCTATTTTGCTAGTGAGTGAGTGAAAACGTGAGAGTGTTTGCATTTTCTCTCGCCCTTTTTCATTCGGAGAAGAATAGCTGAAATTTGACAATCACCAGCTAAAAGCAAAAACAAAATACAGGCAATTGTTGTATTTGTTGAATCGATACCACCTTATATGAATTCGCCTTGGTTTCACACTTTGGGTTGTAAAAGAGAATTGAAACAATTTGCATTAATTCAAAAAACTCTAAAAACAACTAGAATTGCTCTAAATCATATTAAAATAAGTTTCATGAAAATAGCCATCCACAATTCGCAGAGTTTTGCGATTTTGTAAGAAAAGAAAAAATCAACTTCCATTTTTTGTCACGTAACGACACTCTCTTTAAATGCTTATATTTCAGGACCAAGCAGATCGATTGATTTCATTTTTCGGTTAAATATAGGGCTAATTATGTGCTATACAAAAAGTTAAAGAAAACAAATGGTATTCCTTTTTTGTATCACATTGAAATCGTACGACTGTCCCGTGCGCCACCATGGGAATGCCCATATATGGATATGTAGACATGGGAAAATTTGCGTAAACAAGGAATAGAGACCGGTTCGCATACAACTTTGGCGTTGCGTTGGCGTCGAATTTCAAAGCAGCCGTCCACATATCCAAAATTTGGCAATGCTAAGGCCAACACAAAGCAGAAAGATCGCTGCGTCGGTCGCCAGCTGTTGCAAATAAATAAAATTAAATGAAATGTTTTTTCCTTTTAATCAAATGAAGGCAAGAAATATAATTTTTCATGCAATTATTGATATGAAATATCATTTCAGTGGCCAAAGTAGTCTCTGCCAAGCTTCATTGTAGAACGCATACTTTTAACTTGCGTTCTGTCAAACCAACGCCAACTAGAAAGTCAACGCGGAAGTTCTATGTGGACCAGCCTTAATTATCAAATAGTAGTTTGTATTATCCTACATACATACATATGTATGGGGGATAAACCAGGAATATTCATTTGAAAATGCTGATGTCCTACTCATTTATGAAATGAAAGACAAAATAATGATTTTTATAAATATTATATTCTCATTTATACATATGTAACATAGTTACTTAGTCAAATTACTTAGTAATTACTTGTATGTAAGAATAGTAGAAAAAAGTAATAAAAGCTCTCAAAAAAGCAAAATCGCTACAGCGAAAAAAGTGTTTGAAAAACCGCATAAATTCAAATCCGCATAAAAAGAGACCTAAGTGTATAAGTTGAAATTTTATAAGAAATTATTGAACATTAAAAACATTATACCTACATAGATATGTATGCACATATGTACCTACCTAGTAGATACAACTGGTCAAAATAGCACGAATCTATTCTTCTGTGCATGAGAATATATACATAAATATATATAAACATATGTGTATATACATATCTGCATGCGTGCATACAATCCTTTACTCGAAATTCTTAGTTGCTGCAATTTTTATCCCATACATTTTTACCGACCAAACAACACGTTTGCCTGTCTAATCTGCTTGCCTCATTTGCCTCGCTCGTTTACTCGCCTCATCTGCCTCGCTCGTTTACTCGCCTTGCTCGTCTGCTGCAGCAAATTAGTGCCTCGCTCGCAACGACGCCCTCGCGAGGGCAGAGCTAATGAGGCCCTCGTTTGCTTGCCGCTCTACTCTTGCGCTGCCCTCGTTTGCTTACTCGCTCGCTGGCTGCTCAGCGCGTGCGCTCGTACTTAACGAGTGCTCGTTTGCAAACAGCCTCGCGTGTTGCTCGTGAGTTGCGCTAGCTCAGAGCAGACTAACGAGCGAGTGAGGGGCTAAAATAAGGAAAATCCGAACCCTGATTTCAACCTAAATAAAAACACATGCTGTACCAAAAAATTATTATTGCATTTCATTCCATAACACCCAAGCTATACAACCTACCATATTCTGATATCACGGCTATATTAAAATTAGAGCAGAAATAAAATATAACATTTTTACATAAAGTATTTTTCATATTTGTATAAAGACGTGGGCTGAAACCAGCGAGTAAAAACTAGTTCTTTTTAAAAAAATGGACCTGCTGGGTAGCGCTGGAGTCAAGGTATTTGGAAAATTTTTTTTGTTATACAATCTGGTTGAAATACATAATACGTATTCATTTTATGAAAAGCAATGGTTTTGCAGAAAATGGACCCAATGTATGGCGCTGCAGCCGAAATGTATAGAAAACCAGCGTGTTTAGTCTGCTTTGGCCATATGTTTAAGTTATACGAATTTAGTATTCAGATGGCTAAATGAAGGATGACACTAAGTATGCATAGAGAGACCACAAAATTGTATAAGCGGCGGTCTGATGCCCTCATGCACCCTAAATGCGATCTTGCATCTACCTGCAAACCAGTTCATAAATATTAACACGAATTGTAAAGGTGGCGAATTAACAAGGAAAGATTACGTTAGGTATATCAACTGCTTCATTTGAACGATGTTCAAGAGATCACACGATTCATATAGGCAATCCTGTGGGACAGCTAGGATTCTTGGCCCGCCTGCTATCTGTGCTCCTGAGTTTCCTTATAAAGACTTTTGTTGGCTTACGCATCGGACCAATGTTGTAGTTGCAAGACCATTGAAAAAGATTACGCATGCTTGGCAGAGATCTCACAGGTGGAAATAAGACCATCGGTAAAGCTCATGACGTATTCCATATGGTATCACAGCGTTACTACTCTTGGCCTATGTGTGAGGAGGATACTGCGCTTTAGTGGTTTTGACTTTACGGACTGTTTTTGCTTCAATACGCTATTTTGCATTGGCCAACTCAATCGTTCTTATTAGGCGCCATGAAGCAAGCGGACATTGGCTAGTACAAAATAAAAACTTATTTATATGAGGAGTCACCAAGTTCAACCCAAACGTCTTGGCACTTCAAAATTTCTTGTGAATTTCTTTTCTATTTTGTTTCTTTAGTTATTTAACCGTTCTTCATACACCTTACTGTCTGTGAGACCGTGTGATCTTAAATATTTTTGTATCGACTCATTTGACTCATTTTCGAAAAAATGACACTGAAGATGGCACAACACCGAAACCGGTTTGTCTCCAAACCAAATTTGACAAGGGATGACGGAAGTTCGTTCCAAAATAAATCATACACCCACTCTGTCGGAAACAACAACAACCATTAAGGAAATAAATATTTTTATTAGGGTAAATTAGTGGTGACATACCATAACGCCATAGCCATAACCATTGCCATAACCGTAACCACACTAACTATCATCGATTATAGCTTTCATAACCATAAACAGCTGATTTCTCGTAGTCGACAATGTCGGTGTTGCCAGACGCGGAACATGTGTAATACCATAGTATATTTGCGCAAAACTTCTTTTACTATCACTAAATTCCTAAAACTCAACAGCTGATAATAAGAAATATGTACATTAATTTAAAGGTGATGACTTGTACTTTCTTAGTTATTATGTATGTACATCAACTGAAAGATAAATTAATTGTGTTTAATCACTAATCACTAATTTTTGGATCGGTTATGTAGTTCATAAGATATTAACGTTAAAAAAATCAAAAATTTAATTTAAACTTTTACATCTTTTTAAAATTTTTGCGCCAAATAATTTTGGTACAGTTGAAATCCGCGTGAGAAGTTCTATCCAAGTACATTTTGGTTTGGTTCATTTCTACACTTATGCCAAAACGTTGGCTGCGAACAATTTTTTTTTTTTAACGTCTGGTAACACGTTGTTACTCGCACTTCAGATATCAGCTGATTATGGTTATGGCGGAAAACCAAAATTCAATTGATCTCTATGGCTATGGTTATGGTGTGGCACTACTAATCGAATACAGTGTTGGCGCCATAAGGTTGGTTGGAACAGCTGTTTTATATGGTTATGGTTATGTCACCACTAATTTAACCTATTGCTCGAAATTAAATAACGGGAAATCTTAATGATTTGTTATTACGCTAAATTTAGTGTGACAAGTACGACCTGGGTAAGTGGACATTCAGCGCTGTACGCTTTAAATGGTCTGTGAGACCGGGGTGTGTGTTTGTGCAATTATTTCAGTAGGTAAGCAAGTAGTAGAAAAATTCAGTGAAGCTGATTAAAACAGTGAACATAACAGTTATTGATGAAAACTGTCATGGGAAAATTCACTAAGAAGGAAATGTTCTACAACTAAAAGTAAATAAAATAATAATTATTTTTGATTTTTATATTATGTATATGTCTCAGATAACAGTTATTGAATACTTTTATTTGTAAAAGTCATCAATAAAAATCAGTCAGTGGCTTTTACTTTTAAAAGTCATCAATATAAATCAGTCACCGACTTTTATTTTTTAAATCATTCGTTTAAAAGTCCTTAACATTTTTCGCAGTTAAGAAGGTGTTGGGAAACAAAAGCTTACTACGACTTATACAAATGACTTTTATAAGTATGATTTATAAAACAAAGGTCAGTGACTAGTTTTTATTTATGACTTTTATAAATAAAAGTCTTCGATTACAGTTATCTGAGATATATAATTTAGAAACCAAAAATAACCGTTATTTGCACTTATTTGGAGAAAAATCGAAAACAATTATTATTTTGGATTTATAGAATAAAATTCAGAGATAACGGCTATTTAAGGAGTCATTAAATAAAAGACAAAAAATAATTGTTAAAAAACGATTTTTTTAAATTAAAGTCGTAACTGTTACGGTCCCTGTCTTTTTCATTGTCTTAGTATTTTTTCGGAGCTTTTCTAAGAGCCCAATTTTAAGTATGTATATCATTTTAAAGGGCTAACATAAGAATTACTATTTGGTTTGAAATAAATTCATATTTTTCCTGTTTTTAATAAAATAAGTTGAATATTTTCTACTAACCTAATTGCATACAGATATTTTCAATAACTTCAAAACCGTAATATAGAGAATTGATAAAAAGGAACCCGGTCTAGCAGATCGGGGTGTGTATTTGTGTCACAAGAAATCACCAATTTGAAGCAAGGTTAAGACGTAAAAGAAAAGAATCGTTAGTTAGACAGCTTTTTAATAGTTTTTATATTATTTTTTGATGCAAACGATTTCTCTTAAAAAAATTTGCAATCGACTTTTCTGCTTAATAAAGCAACTCCTTATCGTTTGGATATACATGAGCAGTGGGATTTCGTCTCCCAATCACTTCGTACCACTGCGAAAGAGATTGTTGGTTATTACCAGTGTTATCAGTTTGTGGGATTTCGCCCTTTTTTCAGGATTTTATGACTAAAAAGGGCGAATGGGATTTTCTGTCGAAAACGGTAATTCTTTGTATACCATACCAAGCAATAAAATTTAGTAATTGATAAATAAGAAAAAGGTGCCACACTCCGTAGTAAATTAACGCCGTTCATATGAATCCTTTCAGCGGAACTTCATTCACTTGAAATTTTAAAAGCAAGTTTATGTGTTATACAAAAAGTAATGTGGATGGCCTGAGTTTCTAGATTCTGAACTTGTTTTAAGTGAATGTAAAAGAACTAACTACAAATCTTTAGAAAGCATAGCGGTATACACAGATGTTGACCATCATGAACTTTTTAATCGGCAGGCTGTAGGGCTGCGTTTAAAAATTTTCTAACACCCTACAATTCTCAACTTATTCTTAAAAAAACATTTTCGGATGAATTATTTTTTAACCAATTTTAAGTTTTTGTATGACTTTGGAAAGAAGAATATTTGTAGTATTTAAAGAAATAATAAGTTTCGAGAGCATATTGCAAATATCAATGGATCTCTGCAATTACGACAC
This sequence comes from Rhagoletis pomonella, assembly GCF_013731165.1. NCBI lineage: Eukaryota > Metazoa > Arthropoda > Insecta > Diptera > Tephritidae > Rhagoletis > Rhagoletis pomonella. Next base: position 12,566,123 of record NW_023458557.1, on the reverse strand, counting down.
AACTTAAAATTTTTATATAATATAAATAATATGTTTTGGAACGTAATTATTCTGTATAATTTGCAGTCATTCTGTTGGAAAAATTTGTAAGCTTCCGCCTTTTTCTAAAGATTCGGTAAGTGCTGGACTGTATATATACGAAATACGTAACAACTCGTATATAGTTGAACGAAGAAAATTCCATTTGTATTGCTTAACAACAGCACGAAACGAAAAGTGTCGTTATTTCCAATAAAAAATTACTAAATATCTTACTTAAACTATGTAATGAACAACGGCGCAATAGGAAAAGTGTTGTTATTTCACATTGAAGCTTCACTAACCTATCATGATAAATGTGAGACAAGTGCCACTGTTCAGTAGTAAGGGTTGGCCATTTCGGTTTTGTGACAAATGGCAAAACTGCGCCTCTGTCGGATTCGTAACAACTAGGCATATGATTTGCAACAGAAAAATATGATTAGCCCGCTATAAAATTAAAAAACATGACATTTTGAGTTATGCCGTTATTGCAGAGGAACATCGATATGTGGAAAGTTTTTAGAATAAATTTGAAATCTACAAAATTGTTTATTATTGTTTCCATTTCTACCAAATTTTTTGTAAAAATTTCAAAAGAAAATATTCTCTCTTATACACTACTTTGAAAATAATGTTTTATTCAGAGTAAAACTATGTCTTCTGTTTCTTATTTGGCTCTGTAACCGCCTAAGTCATTTTGGCCGAGGTCAACAAAGCACGCCAGTGGTTTCTCTAATGTGCCGACTGCGGCCAATTGGAAATGCCTAGTGAAGCCAAGTCCGTCTCCCCACCTGGTATTTCCATCTCAGTGGGGGCCTCCCTCTTCCTCTGTTACCACCAGATAGTTCCGAGTTGAATGTTTCAGAGCTGGATCGTCGGTGTCCATTCGAACAACATGGCCAAGCCAGCGGAGCCGCTGTATTTTAATTCGCTGCACTATGACCATGTCGTTGTAAAGCTTATACAGCTCATCGTTCCATCGTCTGCGGTACTCGCCGTCGCCAATGCGTAAAGGCCCGTAAATCTTCCGCAAAATCTTTCTCTCGAATACTCCAAGAGCCGCCCCATCGGTTGTTGTCATTGTCCATGCTTCTGCGCCATATATCAGCACAGGTATGATGAATAGCTTATAGAGTGTGGTTTTCGTATGTCGGGAGAGAACTTTACTCCTGAATTGCCCACTCAGTCCAAAGGAGCACTTCTTGGCAAGAGGGATTCTGCGTTGGATTTCCACGCTGTCATTGTTATCGTTGTTAATGCTGGTTCCCAAGTAAACGAAATTCTCTACTTTCTTGAAATTATAACTGTCAACAGTGATGTGGGTGCCAAGGCGCGAATGTGCTGACTATTTGTTTGATGACCGCAGATACTTCGTCTTACTCGTTTACCACCAGACCCATTCCATTTGCTTCCTTATCCAACTTGGCAAAGGCAGAACATACTTCGTGGTTATGGTTACCGATGATGTCGATATTCCTGAGCGGTTCAGTTCTGCAGCTCCTGTTATCTTATACAACATCAGATTAAAGAAGTCACACGAGAGGGAGTCGCCCTGTCTGGAACATCGGTTTGGGGCGAACGGCTCGGAGAGATCTTTCCCAATTCTGACGGAGCTGGTGGTATTACTCAACGTCATTTTACACAGCCATATCAGTTTAGTGGGGATGCCAATTTAGACATTGCGGCGTATAGGCAAGTTCTTTAAGTGCTGTCGGAAGCGGCTTTGAAGTCGACAAATAGGTGGTGAGTGTCGATGCTTTTCTCGCGGGTCTTTTCCAAGATTTGGTGTATTGTGAATACGTGGTCTATAGGGGATTTGCCAGGTGTAAAGACACACTGATAAGGGTTAATCAGTTCGTTGTCGGTGGCTTCAGTCTTTCGCACAATACACTCGATAAAACTTTATAACCTATGCTTAGAAGAATGTGTCCGCAGTAGTTGGTGCGAATGGTTGGGACCCATTTCTTGTGGATTGGGCAGAGCACACTTAAATTCCAGTCGTCGGGCATGCATTCATCTGACCATATTCTGCATAAGATTTGATGCATGCACCTTATCAACTCCTCGCCACAGGCTGTCACATGCAGCAGCTTTGTTGTTTTTCAGCCAAGTTATTGCTATTCGTACTAGGAATGTTTCGAATGTCATATTTTTCACATTCGCGAATGCGAATGCGAATTTTCGCTATGCGAATTGACGAATGCGAATGCGAACACGAATGTTAGGAATAACATTAAAACAGAAATAATCAACTCAGTCATCGTTTTTCTTACTTAAAAATTTTGTAAATTATTAGAACATTTAACGAGTGCTTAACCTATGCACTGTTTTAATGTAGTAGTCAAAGTTCAAAAGGGGCTTATTATATTTCAAAAAAGTAATTTTGCTGCTTTTTCTCCCATGAGGCGATTTCTTTGAGTCTCGTATATAAGGCCGGCTGCAGTGAACAATTGCTCACTTGGAACGCTGGCGGGTAGAGCGCTCAAATATATGCGACAAGATCTGTCAATTTGTCGTATTTTAGTTTAGTTTCCACCAATCGAGAGGATTTTCACTCGTTTTTTTTAAGATAGGCCTTCAGCTTTATTTCACATGTTTTTAATGTCTCCAGATTCCACATCCGAGCCTTCGCTTTCGCTGGAGGAATCTAAAATAATTTTTAGGTTGCTTGTAAGATCTTTAGCAGCACTTGTTGAAGGCCCATCAATGTTGCTTGATATACTACTTAACCGTTTAGCGCCTGAAGCTAAAAGCCGGTTTTTGTCCGTACCCTAGTTAGAGAGACTTACCGCCCAATTCTGTGTTTTCTTGATAAATTGTTTGTAAAGGAATTTTATCAAGATTTTTGTCAAGTACAAGCTCCCATCGTATTCTGTGTCAACATTTATAAAATAAAAAACTCTACGATTTCCACATGAGGTGAACTGATTTCCACATGAGTGGAACTGATTTCATTTTCACATATGAAAAATATGAATTTAAAAGCAAAAAAGCTTGAAAGGTATTTGTATGCTCTTTCTAGTAAATATATCATTTTTTAAGAAAAACATACGTAATTTATTTACATATTTTGACAGATATTGCATTGCAAATTATGTCAAACTGCAAAGAACTTTAGTGTCGGCTTAATTTGGACTACAAATATACCCCATTAAAACCACTTTAACGAATTTTTCTGTAAACAAATCCGCTTACCTGAAGAAACCAAAAATCAGCTGTTTTTGTTCACACACCGTGAATAACACTATTGCGTCGATGCATAAGCTTGGTAGTACTGATAAATTTGGTTGCATGCGAGGCATAATCAGCCTTACGATTTGTAAAGTTGTGTTACTTTTAAGAAGTTGTGCGAAGTTATGCGAAGTATGCATAATCAGACCTTTAAGCAGAATGTGGTCTGATGAATACATGCCCGAAGACTGGAATCTCAGTGTGCTTTGTCCAGTCCATCAGAATAGAGAGGCCGCCGTTTGTACCTGCTATTGCGGAATAATCCTTATTAATATTGCCTACAAGGTCCTGTCGACGATACAGCGTGAAATACTGAAGCCGTTCACGAACCAACTGATTGAACCTTATCAGTGCCACTTCAGACTTTGTAAGTCGACCATTGCCCAGATTTTCACAGCACGCCAAACCCTGGAGAGGACCAGGGCTGCCATCTTGTCTCAAGCCCTACCTTTTTGGCCCCATTTTACTTCTAATGGCACTTAATTTTTCAATGGCACTTAATTTTGTACTTCTTTTTCTCAACTAAATCCTAATATCTGTATTGTATTCAACTGGGTTCTCTTACTTTGGCATTGGACTTTTGTTTTAGGAATGTATTTCTAATTTTAATGCTAAATGGGAACAATTAATTTTTCTATTTGGCACATTTTGGCACTTTTTTAACGTCAATATGGCACTTCATAGCTAAGGATAGTTGGCAGCTCGAGAGGACACTAGATTAGCAAATCGACACACACCATCTTTTTGACGATTTGAAACCTTCTTTTGACAGAACGAAGAAAAGCTGCGTGTACGACACCTGTAGAACTAATACGGCTATGTAAAATGACGTGGAGCACAATCTTCAGCTCCGTCGAACGGAGATTATGCGCCATTTAAGACCAAAAGAGCTTTTAGACAAGAAAACTTACTCTCGTCCGACTTTTTCAATCTTTTACAAACTTTGCACGTGACAAAAAACTTCTATAGCCCTTTTCTTGAATTAAATCGCGTTTTTGTGTTACAATTTTTGTTTAGTAAATGAGCATATGTACGTATACATACATATCTACGCATGCATCATTATCACATCGTACGCGCGAGTGACGAAAGCAGCCACAGTAGCATGCGGAAATGACTCGCTTATATACAGGGTGTCCCAGAAGTAACGTGCCAAACTTTAGAGGAAGGTAGGTGGGGGGGTGAGCTCCCAGATAAACAAAAAATTTTCAGGTAAAAGTGTCACCGTTTTTGAAATATTTACATTTTTCCGAATTAAAAAAAAATCGTGCCTTTTCATGTGTTTTCTTTAACTGCAACTACAAACCGGGCAATACTTAGTAAATTTTTTATGTAAAATACTTCCAGATAGTTGCCTCTCCATACTCAAATGCAATGTAGTTAAAATATATTAAGGAACCATCATAAAATTAGGACTATTTCTGGATTTTTAACTTTTTGATATTTTTTTCCCCAACTTTGACTATCTCGGGTGAAAAAAAAATGTACTGAGCTATAACTTTACATTACATAAAAAAATTGCCCATTTAATAAAGATTTCAGAAAGGTGCCACACTTACTGTTTTGATTAGAAAAAAAAAAGTTATAGCCGCTTTTGTGGGTAAAGGACTGAGACACGCTAGAATGTATTTAATAGATTTAAATTGAATTTGCTCTTGTTACCGTCAAATGACATGCTAAATAGTACAAAGGTACATTATTACCTGCTCCTGACATTATTTTGTGTTACTTACCGGAATTAGTGAAAGTGGATTTTGTGAGATTGGACCCTTCGAACATTGTGTTATTAATACTATGACAGAGAACACGCAGTATACGTCGCATGAATATGCGGATATTCACCTAATTTACGGTGAAGCTTGCTGTAATGCCAGAGCTGCTCAAAGACTCTATGCAGAGCGATACCCCAATCGTCGACATCCGGGTCGTGAAGTATTCGCCCGGACCCATAGAGAAATATATGAAGGTAAGTTATTTTTACGCCTTTCTTGTTTGCTTGCTTGTTAACTATCATTTTTCACTTTTTTAAGGTCGCATACCTGGAAGGCGTGGCGGCGAAACAGGACGTCCTGCAACGGTAGATGTTGAAGCTGTGTTAGAGGAAGTGGAACTAGGTCCGTCGACTTCAGTGAGAATGATGGAAAGACGGACGGGAATACAAAAAACTACAGTTCACAAAGCTTTAAAAGACCATCGATTTCATCCATACCACATTCATCGTGTTCAGGCTCTACAAGAAAGAGATTACCTGTCGAGAGTTAGATTTTGCCGTGAAATGTTGCGAATACATGAATCAGACCCCAACTTTTTTAATAAAATAATTTGGAGCGATGAATCATCATGCAAACGTGATGGTTATTTTAATTTACATAACCTTCACAGTTGGCAGATAGACAATCCTCACGAAATGAGAGAAGATCGTTCGCAGTACCGGTACAAAATAAATTTATGGTGCGGTATTTTTAATTGTCAGATATTGGGACCTGTGGAACTGCCGCCAACGCTCAACTCTCACAGTTATTTAGAGTTCCTTCAGGAACGGCTTCCAACTCTTTTGGAAGATGTACCCTTAAACCTGCGGCGAAGACTATGGCTGCAAAATGACGGGTGCCCTGCTCACTACGGGCGTGAAGTAAGAGCTCATTTAGACGAAACTTATCCTCGCCGATGGATTGGACGATACGGGCCAATCACGTGGCCCGCTCGATCGCCAGACCTGAATCCATTAAATTTTTTCTACTGGGGCTGTCTTAAGGACGAAATTTATTCAAAAACAATTCAAAACGAAGAGCATTTGCGGGAACAAATAAATGGAGCTGCTGCTGAGATAGCCCAATTGAGTTTAAGATCTCTAAAAGCGTCTTTTCTTAAAAGGTGCCGAGCTTGTATTAGAGTAGAAGGTCGCCAATTTGAGCATATTTCATCAATAAATGAATAAATTTTTCTTCAAACAACTCATGTATATCTTATTTCACGTGAACCTATCCTTCACACAAAATATTGATAGATATAGCCCTTGTTATAGCCTCTAGTCCGAATTCCGGTAAGTAACATAAAATAATGTCAGAAGCAAGTAATTATGTACCTTTGTACTATTTAGCATGTCATTTGACGGGAACAAGAGCAAATTCAATTTAAATCTATTGAATACATTCTAGCGTGTCTCATTCCTTTACCCACAAAAGCGGCTATAACTTTTTTTTTCTATTCGAAACAGTAAGTGTGGCACCTTCCTGAAATCTTTATGAAATGAGCAATTTTTTTGTGTAATGTAAAGTTATAGCTCAGTACATTTTTTTTTCACCCGAGATAGTCAAAGTTGGGGAAGAAAATATCAAAAAGTTAAAAATCCAGAAATAGTCCTAATTTTATGATGGTTCCTTAATATATTTTAACTACATTGCATTTGAGTATGGAGAGGCAACTATCTGGAAGTATTTTACATAATTAATTTACTAAGTATTGCCCGGTTTGTAGTTGCAGTTAAAGAAAACACATGAAAAAGCACGATTTTTTTTTAATTTGAAAAAAATGTAAATATTTCAAAAACGGTGACACTTTTTCCTGAAAATTTTTTGTTTATCAGTGAGCTCACCCCCCCCACCTACCTTCCCCTAAAGTTTGGCGCGTTACTGCTGGGACACCCTGTATACACGAGATTTGGAAGTTTTTATCCAGACGTCCAATCGACATGTTTGAGGTATCGTTGGAAATGTCTTGCAGATTGTGTCCAGAAAATGTATTCAAGCTTCATAAGCGATTAACCGGATTCTTAAAAATTAGGCTAAAATGTTGCGAAACACTTTGCTTTTGCCGGTTTAAGGGGGTATGTGGATGCATCAAACATATTTAGTGTTATTCTATAGGACAATGCCTTTCAAACGATACCTTACGTATTAAGTTCCGGCTACTAGTTGGAAAGATATAGAACTAAATGTGTTTTGGTTCGTGTCTGCAATACGAGATGCTTTGCAGAATTAAATTTTCAAATTGTACTTATTTGCCGAAAAAATTGTACCTCAAAGTAGACAAATGTACCTAAAAATTAAACATGGCAACCTCTCTCTTCGGTGCTATGTGTACTTTTGGACTCACATTAAACAATCTTTAATATTTAAAATTCCCTTGAAAGGAGTTTCTCCGAGCAGTTCCAGCCAAACTACTATGTATATGAGTAGGGCTGCCAGACGTCCCGGTTTTCCCGGACATGTCCCGGTTTCAGACTGTTTGTCCCGGTGTCCCGGTCCAACCTTAAAATGTCCCGGATTTCACTTAAGTGTGCAGATTTTAATTGCAGAAATTTTTATTTGCTCGTTTTATTTTCGTGCGTGCTTTATTTCCAATGTAAGTTTTCGCGACAAAGTTTATATAATATAAAAATGTGTGTTTATAGTGCTTTAATTACCCCTAGAAAATGCCAAAGAGAATGTATAAATTCCCTCCCGCTTTAACAGAAGGGTTGCCATTTGTTTATATTTATTGACGTTATATTACCTTAAAAGAGAGCCTCACTGAGTTGTCCATCACATCTTGTTTAATACACCTTGGCCAAACCTCCTAATGTAGAGGAATTTTTTCACTTATTTCATCTCAATGGACTAAGGAAAGAAATTCGCTCAATATAGGTAAATACATACGTTAAAAATGTCGTGTACAGAGTTTTACAATTATATTAAGGAAAAGTCAGAAGTTGAAACAAACTCACAGCAACGAAAAATATAACTGATTTTTTAATGATTTTTTTTTCATGGAACCTAGTTTACTTATAAGTACAGTACCGTACAAAATTATTAGCTCAGAGAATTTTTCATCAGATATTTTTGGAAATGTACCTTTTTAGCCAATTAATAAAGTGCAAGTCTGAAGTTGCTACAAAATCGCGTTGATTTTTAGCAATTTTGTTTTTGCTGGCAGTGTCTTCCATACAAAAGAAATTGTCAAACATAGTTTGTATGGAACAAAACTTAATTTTCAAAATTCCTTGAAATTTTCTGAGTTTTGCACAAAGTTTAGAAATTTTACTTTTATGTTTTTTGATGTAGTATAAACTGTATTTTTATAAAAAATTAATACAAAAAAATGTTGCATGCATTGTGAAAAATTCTCTGTGCCAGTTGTGTTAGATTTACCAAAGTGTCCCGGTTTGGCAACGGAGATATCTGGCAGCCCTATATATGTGGCATTGCATATCAAAATGGACCGGGTTCACACTTCAAGTTTCTGATTTGTTTAAAATTGTTAGGGTTGATGCATAAACATGAATAATAAATAAATAAGAAACTTGAGCTTGATTAATTCATTTTTCAAAACTTAACAGCATAAAAACAAAAACAAATCGATTTAATAGTTTTCCAAATATCTCGAGTACGAGGCGAGGAAAAAATTTATTGTACTAAAATTTAATGGGCTACAAAACTGCATAGTCGAAAAAATTCTTAAATAAATTAAAAAAAAATGGAAAATTGGTACTCATTTTACTCAACTTCCGTGTAAAAAAAAAGCATAACTCAAATTATTGCAGAGTGCACCCCATAATACTATACTTAAATATTGCACAATACTCAGAGCTGCCATTGTGATTTTTTTTAATTTTTTAGAGATGGCATATTTTCAAAAACTAATTTTATTTAATCAAAAATGTGTATGTGAAAAATTTTTCAAGAAAAAAAGTTTTAAAAATATTTCTTTTTATGGAGAATTTTGATGTGTGTATGTGGGGATTTTTTTCAAGTTTTTCTCTCGCCCCGTTCTCGACATATTTAAAAAACTATTAAATCGATTTGTTTTTGTTTTTGTGCTATAAAGTTTTTAAAAATGTATTAATCAAGCTCAAATTTCATATTTATTTATTATTTATGTTTATGCATCAACCCTAAAAATTTGAGACAAATCAAAAACATAAACTGTGAACCCCGTCCGTTTAGGTATGGAACGCCCCATATATAGGTATTTACCAAGTTTAGCAAGTGGCCTGGTACTCTGACAAAACAGCAGGTAACTCAATCAACGACTGTACCCGATACATTATTTAGCTATGTTCTAAATGTACATAAAATGGTGTGCTTGTTTCGAATATACGATTTAATGCCGTAGCCATTTAAAAATTTAACAATCTGTAATGAAATTATTTGTCAAGAGTTTACCATACGTCTCCGTAGAGCAAAAAGTCTATTTAGCTTGCTAAATAGAGCGTAGAGTTGACGGAGAGTTTTCGATCTAGCTGTTGGACTGTGTACACGGCGAAAAAGTCTCGCTAAATAACTCTCACGTAGAGTTTGTAGGTGAGTCTATCGTAGAGCTCTATTGAGTGTTTATACGTCTCTAGCGAGATTTTTGTCTAAATCTCGCATTTTTTCTCTACCGTCTACACTTAGCTTAAAAAGGGTCAAACGGATAAAAATTAACATATTCGTCTAATTTGGTTACTTTAAGATATAAAAATAACACACGCAGTTCCCCGATTGCCACTTAAATCGAAATTCCCTGCAAATCGGGGAATTTCCCGCGATTTGACAAGTTGAAGGATGCAGCTGTGCTAATCACTTAGAACATGTTATGGAAACCACAATTTGTGTGTATTTTGAAGTTTTTTTTTCCCAGTCACATGCCGAAATTGTAATATTTTTCACCACTTTAATTGTAGTTATGTACACAGTATTTAACTATGATACATGGGTTTATCACCCGCACTTAACCTACCTGGGAAGTCGCATACAATATTACCTATAGTTGTACATAAATATGTATGTATGAATGCATTTAGTTCACCCAATGTGCTGCTACTACTTACATAAAATGTATAAATTGCCACTGAGCAAAACTACTTGAGAAAAAATCATTAGTTTAATAGCACGAGTGCAACACCGTACACGTGATAGAAGTAAAACTTCTTAAAAAAGCACAGGTGTGTGCCCCACACCCAGTAGAAATCTTAACAACAATTAAACTACGAGGCAATCAGACGAATACAGTTGCTTATTGTATCCAAAGTTGGTACCAAGTTGATACGTTTTTATCATTTCGCATAATTTTTATATTTTTTTTCGAATACAAAGGATATGATCATTCTTTTTCGCTTTATTCCGTATTCGAAAAATTATATGTTTCAATGGACACATCGATTTGAATACATAATTTAGATTCATATAACATTTTTAGCAATTTATTTGAGAAAAAAAAAACATTTAGATGAATACAGTTGCTTATTGTATCCAAAGTTGGTACCAAGTTGATACGTTTTTATCATTTCTCATAATTTGATTTTAATTTTTTCGAATACAAAGGATATGATCATTCTTTTTCGCTTTATTCCGTATTCGAAAAATTATATGTTTCAATGGACATATCGATTTGAATACATAATTTAGATTTAGATAACATTTTTAGCAATTTATTTGAAAAAAAAAAAACATTTAGATTTTTGTTTGTATTTTGGTCGATTTTAAATTTTCTACCCCAAAATAATTGATATCAAATAAAACACCTCTTTGAGGTAAAATTTTCGAGTGACGAAAGCTGAACTAGAAACACAAAATTTGTGATATCAATTTCGTGACGAGAATTATACGCATTTTTTAACTGCCTTGGAAACGTACGGAAAATCTTTTTTTATTTATTCGGATCGTTGCGAAATTCCATCTACTGCTAGAAACAGAAAATAAAAAACAGAACTTTTGCAACGATTCGTATGAATAAAAAAAGGTTTTCCGTACGTTTCCAAGGCAGTTAAAAAATGCGTATAATTCTCGTCACGAAATTGATATCATAAATTTTGTGTTTCTAGTTAACCTTTCGTCACTCGAAAATTTTACCTCAAAGAGGTGTTTTATTTGATTACCATTTCTTTTAAACCGAAACATTAATTCGCATTCATGTAAAAATAAATCTGAAAAGATTGAGCTGTATTATTTAACTTTTTTATTATTATTATGAAAATAACACAGGTTTATAAAAAAAGTTTATGCGTATTAAACCAAACCTATATATCCCTATGTTATTCGAGACGCTGAATGCGAATCCGAAGTCCGTTAGCCTCCTTCACGTCAGGTTTGTGGTCAGTTGAAGGTCACGCAGGGACAAATTCATTGAATAAACCTGAAAATTCATATATATGGGGTTCTAGACTGCTGAATCCGAATCCGAGGTCCGTTAACCTCCGTAATGTCACGTTGGTGGTCGTTTGAGGGTCAATTGGGACAAAAAATGTATTCAATAAAAATAAAAATAAAAAAAATTGTTTTTGTTGTCATTGAAAACGAATATGTGGGTGCCTTGATTCCCACGGTCGAACTCAAAACAATTGTATTGAATTTTCAGGATTATTCAATAAATGTTTGCCTGCTTGACCTTCAACTGACCACGAACTTGACGTGATGCAGACTAACGGACCTCGGATTCGAATTCAGCGTGCCGAATAACATAGGGATATATAGATTTGGTTTAATATGCTTAAATTTTTTGTGTAAACCTGTGTAGGAAATTATTATTATTTCAACCACATATACCTAGTTTATATCTACGCGAGAAATGCATTAACGAAAACCCGATTTGACTCAACACTTATTCCTATAAAAAGTTTATACCTGTGTATTTATAGCGCACTTGCTGGAATCGTAATCAAAATTAAACAAAATTTGCTGTTTTTATTCGATATTTCTTTAATAGTTCATTTGCACGGTTCACCGAAACTAAAAGGAAACAATAATTCAAATTTATTAAAATAATACCTATAATTTAAAACGGACTGTATACAAAAACAGTCCGCCTTCTAATTTTGAGCTGAAGTTGTTACATACAAAACTGGTCAAAAGCTAGTTATAAGTCATTTGAAGATAACGACCCCTATCTCCTCTATTGCAAAATATTTGAGCTTCTTTTACCAGCACGTCGGACAGTTTATAAGTTTTTTCTTCGATTTGAGGAAGTTTCAATGTCTCCATCTTGGTTGTTGTTGTTGTTTCCGATAGGGTGGGTGTATAATGTATTTTGAAACGAATTTCCGTCATCTCTTGTCATATTTGGTTTGGAGACAAACCGGTTTCGGCGTTGTGCCATCTTCAGTGTCATTTTTCGTTCGTTTCAATATATTTATTTAAGAAATTATGTTTTCTTAAAACTTTATGTTTCGTTTACATTAGCGACGCTAAGAGTACATTCATTAAAATCTTCTCCAAAAAAGGCTCAGGCTGCAACTTTAAAAGTACAGTTTCAAGCTTTTTGTTAATAGTAGTCAAAACGGCATTTTACACAAAATTCATAAATAAGTTTTTACTATCAATTCGATATATCAAAATTTTCGGGATCCCGGGATTTAGGCAAGCAACACCCGGGATTCCCGGGACCTCAAAAACACTGGGATCCCGGGATTGGCATCTCTAGTACATACGGATCTGTAGAGAACATAGAGAAACATGTATTATGTATATTAGGGCGGGTCAAATTTTTATCTTCTTTATTTCGGCGACTGACGTGTTCTACTGATAATTCTGAACAAGTCCATCGAAACAGCTCTAAAATGGATTTCGAGCCTCCTTATTTTTAACCGACTTCCAAAAAAGGAGGAGGTTATCAGTTCGTCGGAATATTTTTTTTTTATTTTTTTTTTTTTATGTATGTTACCGCATAACTTTGGACCACGTCAACCGATTTCGATAATCGGAATGCATCGGAAAGGTAGTGTCTCAGAGGTGGTCCCATACTAATCTGGTTGAGATCCGATCAGTGGATCATGAGATATATATATATATTTTTTTTTTATATGGGAGTTGAAGTCGGTTTTTTTTTTGCTAAAAATTACTAGTTAATTTTAGTTGTCAATCTATAATCAATTTAACTTTTTTTAACCGAACTCAATTTAGTTAAATTGATGAGATAATTAACATACCACTACAAAGTATCTAAAGTAGCTTAAGAGAGATTATTTTCCAACACCTTTTTTAAGAGGGTTGCCACCTGCTTAAATTTTTTAACTCAATTAAATTGGTAAATGAAATGTTGCAAAATGGGTGTCAAACTAAAGTGGTTTAGAAAGCTTAATTTGGAAATATTCCTAAAGAGGGTTGCCACCTGTTTGTAGAACTTAAATCAATTCATATGGAAAAATAAATGTAATATTCATGCTTATTATGGTATCCGGCGGATGCCATCCGCACGGATCTAATCCGATTCGCACTGTCATAACAAGCGGGTGTTACCGCATCTCGCACATGGGTTGCTCACGTTAACCAGAGTGCGCGAACGAGGACGCAAGAGGCGGAACATGGTCGTAGTGTAGCGAATTAAAATACAGCGGCTCCGCTGGCTTGGCCATGCCGTTCGAATGGACACCGACGCTCCAGCTCTGAAAGTATTCAACTTTGAACCCGCTGGTGGTAACAGAGGAACTGCGATGGAAAGACCAAGTGGAGTAGGACTTGGCTTCACCTTGCATTTCCAATTGGTGTCAGTTGGCACAGAAGAGAAACGACTGGCGTGCTTTGTTGAACTCGGCCAACATCGCTTAGGCGGTTACAGCGCCAAATACGATGAAGAAGATGAGTTATCATAGTTAATACCGAAGTACTGCTCATTAAAACGGAAATACATTTTAAAGGAGAAGGGTAGTAATAAACAAGTAAGAAAGTCTAAGTTCGAGCGGAGCCGAACATTAAATACCCGGCGCAGATACCGCTACATGGTAAGCCGGTGTGTATCAATTTTGAGTAAATTAGCGTCCTTAAATTTCGAAATATTGAAGTTTCAAGCATTTCTGAAATTTGCCGTTATATGAAAAGTGGTCGTAATTTTATTCTGATTCCAATAATTTTCAACGTTTTGCTTCTATGTGGCAAGCACAATAATCATACCGAGTTTGGTACAAATTGTTAGAACGGTTACCGAGATACATATATGTGATCATAAGTGGGCGGTGCCACGCCCATTTTCCAAAATTTTATCATAAACGTATTTCTTGGTAAAGAATTTTTGCAATCATCAATTTTGAGTAAATTAGCTCTAATATTTACTGATTTATCGAAGATTTCGTATTTCTCCAAATTACCGTTATATGGGAGGTAGGCGTGGTTATTGCCCGATTTTAAAAATTTTCGGCCATTTGGTATACCGTAGCAAGGCTAACAACTGTGCCAAGTTTGGAAGAAATTGGTACAGCGGTTACCAAGATATACACATGTATCCATAAGTGGGCGTGGCTACGCCCATTTTCCAAAAATGTATAATATTCTTATTTTTCGTCTAAAAATTATTGTAAATATCAATTTTGAGTGAATAATCTTCAGTAGTTACTAAAATATCGCAGTTTTCGTATTTCGAAAAATTACCGGTAGGCGTGGTTATTGTCCGATTTTGCCTATTTTCAATACCATCCGTCCTACGCCCGAAAGAAGTGCACATGCAAAGTTTCGTTAAGATATCTCAATTTTTACTCGAGTTATCGTGTGCACAGACGGACGGACGGACAGACAGTCACCGCTTAATCGATTTCTCTTTTCATTCTGATCATTTATGTATACATTTGTCTATATCTATCTCGATTTGTTTTGCCTGTTACAAACAACCGTTATGTGAACAAAGTTATAATACCCTTGTGCACACGTGCGCTCGGGTATAATGATGCCCTAAGTAGAAATAAGCAAAAAAAAATGTTAGAACGATGTGTTTCACTCAGGTGGTAAAACTTTGTGGAACTTATGTATTTTTCAATAGTGCTGTCACCATTCTAAAATGTTAACACGACAAATTTAAAAGTAAAGTAAATATTTCGAGATGGGCGCCGAACGTAAAAGTTTTATTAGAATGAATGACATATGTATTTACAATTTATTTTCTAACGAATTCTTTAAAAACTCTTTGGTCCAGATATTTTCAAGAAAAGATGCCAGTGTACTAAATTTTTATGCTGAGGGTTTTATTAATAGAGTTGAAATATAAATATGAAATGTTTGCGAAACAAAAAATTAAAAAAAAGCTACTCATGCAAACGTAATAAATAATAAAAACGTAAAAAATATTGTATCAGTAGTAGCTTTTGAAGGATGGTTCCGTGCGCAGAAGTGGAAAACTTTTGACTGCCATTCACCTGGGAGTGGCCAGAAGCGATTCTTGTGCGTACGGTTCAAATCGCAGCTCACAACGTCCGGATATTTATATCCACGTATCCTCTGGGTAGCAACCAAACACCCGTTTGGGAGCGAGCTAAAGTGAGAAGGCGTAAAACTTCGCGTGCGCTGGGTTTGGGTCCCGCCACGTTAAAACCCCGCCCAATGAAAAGAAACAAACAGCCTCGGATGAGACCCCCTTTTTCTGATGACGACCACGGCAAACGTATAAAGGACTATGATTTAAGGGTATGCACCTGGAATATCCGGACCCTTAATGGGGAAGGTGCCTCTGCCCGGCTGGTTGATGTCCTCGGGAAGACAAAGGCTGACATCACCGCCATCCAAGAAATGCGATGGACGGGGCAAGGTAAAGTAAGCGTGAAGCCTTGCGACGTCTACTACAGTTGCAAAGTAAAGGAGCGAAAATTCGGTGTTGGATTCGTGGTAGGAGAGAGACTCCGTCGCCGAGTACTGGCGTTCACCCCGGTGGACGAACGTCTAGCCACAATCCGCATCAAAGCTAGATTCTTCAACATCTCGCTCATCTGCGCCCATGCCCCAACGGAAGAGAAGGATGAGGCGTCCAAGGATCTCTTCTATGAGCGCTTGGAACGTACATATGAGCGCTGCCCCCGACACGATGTCAAAATCGTGCTTGGGCAAGGAAGGGATCTTTGGCGCCACTGTCGGAAAATTCAGCCTCCATGACGAAACGTCCGATAACGGACTGAGGCTGATCGACTTCGCCGGGGCCCGAAATATGGTAATATGTAGTACAAGGTTCCAGCATAAGAACATCCACCAAGCTACATGGCTGTCTCCAGATCGAAAAACGAGGAACCAAATCGATCATGTTGTGATAGACGGAAGGCATGCTTCAAGCGTTTTGGACGTACGTACACTCCGAGGACCAAACATCGACTCGGACCACTATCTTGTTGTAGCCAAGATACGCACCCGCCTCTGTGCAGCACAAAATGTGCGCCCAACAATGCAAGGAAAGCTTAACGTCGAAAAGCTGCAATCACAACAGACGGCCAATTTATTCGCCACTCGACTCACACACCTGCTCTCTGAGAGCACTCTTCAACAATTCGACGTACGCGAGCAGTGGAACCACATTTCCCGATCATTAAGTACCGCCGCCGAAGAAGTAGTTGGATTTCAGCGAGCCCGAAAGAACAACTGGTACGATGAGGAATGTCAAGAAGCCGCAAAGAAAAAAGATGCCGCCTACAGGGCCACGCTGCGATCGGGCGCAACGCGAGCAATGTGGGACCGTTATAGGGAACTGAAGAAGGAAGCGAGACGTATTTGCCGCAATAAGAAGGGAGAGGCCGAAATACGTGAGTGCGAAGAGCTTGAGATGCTGGCCGGCAGGAAGAACGCCCGAAAATTCTACCAGAGGGTTAGGCGACTTATGGAAGGTTTCAAGACCGGGGCGAACTCCTGTAAGAACAACAATGGCGACCTAGTGACCGATGTCCAGAATATACTTAAATTGTGGAGGGAACACTTTTATAACCTACTGAATGGTAGCAGCGCTGAAAGTAGTGAGGAAGACGAACCCGAGTCCCCAGTCGATGATGATGGAGTAGCTGTCCCACCGCCTGACTATGACGAGGTACGTATAGCGATTACGCGGCTGAAAAACAACAAAGCTGCTGGAGCTGACGGCCTGCCAGCCGAGCTATTCAAGTGCGGCGGCGAGGAGCTGATTAGGTGCATGCATCAGCTCGTATGCAGAATATGGTCAGATGAACGCATGCCCGACGACTGGAATTTAAGTGTGCTCTGCCCAATCCACAAGAAAGGCGACCCCGCCATACGCGCCAACTACCGCGGAATTATCCTTCTAAGCATAGGTTACAAGGTTTTATCGAGCGTATTGTGCGAAAGACTGAAGCCCACCGTCAACGAGCTGATTGGACCTTATCAGTGTGGCTTTAGGCCTGGAAAATCCACCATAGATCAGGTATTCACAATACGCCAAATCTTGGAAAAGACCCGCGAGAATAGGATCGACACACACCATCTATTTGTCGATTTCAAAGCCGCTTTCGACAGCACGAAGAGAAGTTGCCTTTATGCCGCGATGTCTGAATTTGGTATCCCCGCGAAACTAATACGGCTGTGTAAAATGACGTTGAGCAATACCACCAGCTCCGTCAGAATAGGGAAGGACCTCTCCGAGCCGTTTGATACCAAACGAGGTTTCAGACAAGGGGACTCCCTTTCGTGTGATTTCTTTAATCTTATGTTGGAGAAGATAATAAGAGCCGCAGAACTGAACCGCTCAGGCACTATACTTTATAAGAGCGTACAATTGCTGGCGTATGCCGACGACATCGATATTATCGGTAAAAACAAGGGCTACGTTTGTTCTGCCTTCTCGGGATTGGATAGAGAAGCAAAGCGAATGGGTCGGGTGGTGAACGAGGACAAAACGAAGTATCTCCTGTCATCACACAAACAGTCAGAGCATACGCGTCTTGGCACCCACGTCACTGTTGACAGTTACAAGTTTGAAAAAGTAGACGACTTCGTTTATTTGGGAACCAGCATTAACACCAATAATAATGTCAGCCTTGAAATCCAACGGAGAATCACTCTTGCCAACAAGTGCTACTTTGGGCTGAGTAGGCAATTGAGAAGTAAAGTCCTCTCTCGTCGTACAAAGATCACACTCTATAAGTCACTCATCATGCCTGTGCTGGTGTATGGCGCGGAAGCATGGACAATGAAAGCATCTGATGAGGCGGCTCTTGGAGTTTTCGAGAGAAAGATTCTGCGAAAGATTTACGGACCTTTACGCGTTGGTGATGGCGAATATCGCAGACGATTTAACGATGAGCTGTATGAGCTTTACAACGATATAGACTTAGTGCAGCGAATTAAAATTCAGCGGCTCCGCTGGCTTGGCCATGTCGTTCGGATGGACAGAAACGCTCCTGCTCTGAAAATATTCTGCGTTGGAAAGACCAGGTGGAGAAGGACTTGGCTTCACTTGGCATTTTCAATTGGCGTCAGTTAGCACAGAAGAGAAATGACTGGCGTGCTGTTTTGGACTCGGCCAAAATCGGTTACAGCGCCAATTAAGAAGAAGAAGAGTAGCTTTTAAAAAGTCAATTTTTTTAATACGGTTGAATCAGCAGCGATGGTATTTTCGGGGGGTGTAATCGAACGTTAATCTAAGCCTCGGTGGAAGCTCGGCTAAACACTTGCATAGATATGTAAGTGTAAGCGCCAATCTATTATTATTATTATTAAGTGGAAGGTTCTATTACCTATGGTTTCTTCGCTAGAGCTTCTCAAAAATGGTTTTCCCCTCGTTTTTCTTAAAACCTCAATCTTGATGGAAACTTTATACCTGCGGAGTCGTAAGCACTCTATCAAAATCTATCAAAAACAGCTTTAACATTTAGTGCACCAAAATTGTTTACACTTTAGTTGGCCTGTGTTATATCTTCATTTTCACAAGCATTTGTTACAGTGCCATAACACGAAATTAATCCGGGTAGTGATAAATTATTTGCTTTGCAAAATTCGCCTAATTGCTTGTAGGCAAAATCGATATACATACATACATTTTCTTTAAAAAAATTTACCAAAAATAAAAAAGGAATTGGCTAGGAATCAAGAACTAAAATTAAAAATAAGGAGGCTCGAAATCTATTTTAGTACTATGCTTTCATGAACTTTTTTGTTCAGAATTGCTAGTAGAATACTCCAGTCGCCAAAACAAAGTCGGTTATACTCTTTAAGAACAAATTAACCCGTCCTAATGACTATACCTCAGACCTTCTTCTGTTCCCCCATCCATCAGCGCCAGGCACTCACCACTTTAATTAAAGTAAGAAGTAACAAAATTAAAATATAAAGCTATATCCATAGTTGCCAACTTGGTGCTTTAAGCACTAGATTTAGTGCTTTTTGAAAATTAAAACGCCAAAAAAAAAAATACTTAGTGCCTAGTGCCTTTTTTAGTGCTTTTTTTGAACTAATATTACTCCAAGATAGTTAAAACCTGAAATAATTTGAAATATTATATGCTGTGATGTCTCATGAAGATGCGGAATTTACAAGAAAATACAAATTCAAATGCACTAAAATACAACCATGATTGAGAAAAAGCTGAAGTTGCAAACCCACCTTGTTGAATTCTATTCGCGTTGAAAATGCTAGTACGCAGGTAAGTTAAGTATTTCCTTTTTTCCTTTCTAATTGTTTGTACAAATTTTGATTTTTTACCACCTGAGTAAAACACATCGTTTCTTGGTGCTGAATCCAAATCTGGCCGCACAATTGCTCTAGTACTAGAATTTTTAGATATCCTACCCCCAGATTGCCAAAAACACAGTTTTTTGCGATATTTGAGGTTATATAATGAAAACATCAAATTTTTTGCTCATTTCTACTTAGGGCATTATTTTCGTTTGTTGCGATTCGATTTTGCTTTCTCGAGATATACTAGTTTTAATAGTACTTCGGTATTACGTCGTAAGCATGAGTCATCATGGCATGTGTAGAGGCTATTCAATCGTTATGAGCGACAACGTTTTGTGTATTGATTTATGTATGTACACCCAGAAAAATTTCCGTAATTTTTGAGTAGCACGATTCAGGTTATATTCACGTGAACATTTTTTGCACGCAAAGCAACAACAATTTCAGAAAACAACGTGAATTTTTTTAACATGCAGTTTACTGTCAAAATAACATTCTGTATTTTTGGTATTTTCAACATTTTTCCATATGTTAAGACAACATTAAAAGAGTTACAACAGTGCAGCAACATGAACTTCTTGTTAAGTTGACATTGAACATGTGAAGGGTGACATGGGTTTTGTTTGAATTAACTACAATGCATGTTATTTGTCCCGTTAGGCTCTGCTCATATTCGTAGTCTATCGTTTGCTTCATTTCATTTGCCGGCGTCGTTTTTCTCGGTTGAGTTTGAGCATGAAATATTAGCTTATTGTGCAAATTGCGTTAAATTCTGTGTTAAAGTTATTTCACCAAAAATATGGAGAGTGTAATTCAGAACAGCCAAGAAGAATCGAATGAAATGCATCTAATTATTCCCAGTGGCGGTCTGATCACTTCTAGCGAAATCGAGACTCCGCTGCAGCCGAGCAACGCTGTTGAAGCGCCAAGTGAACAAGCAATCCTAAAGGAAATTATTTGCGAAAAAATGATACTGAGTGAAGAAGTGTACAATAGATTATTGTGTAAGTTTTAAATGTGAAGACTTTTAAAATGAACTTATGTATATATTTTTATTCATATTCATGTGCTTTTATATATGTATGTACATATGGATGCACACTCATGCACACAGACATTTTCAGAATTTTTAGGAAATTTTCGTCTATGCAGTTTTGTAACCCATTCAATTTTAGTAAAACAAAGTGCAGGTTTCAAAATTTATTTTTGTATGGAAGTACATTTTTAGCGACTTGAATCTTTATTATATTATAACATAATTGGCTACCAAACTGAATAACTGAATAAAAGAGTTTAAATTTCGGTGAAAATTTTTTGAAGTTTGATCAATTTTTGCGAACTTTGTATATACTTTGAAACTTTTATTTATTTGATTTCAGTTGTAAAGTTAACTATAGTTTTATAAACTATTTAATAATTAAATGAACAAAAAAAATAGACAAAACCATAAAAAAAGAAAACACACCTACATATCTCTGTGTCGATGAGTGTATATACATACATACATACTTGCATTTATGCTAAATATTAACAGACTGCGGAATGGATGCGAAAAGCCTCTTTATAATTAAAGAGTCCGATATAAATGAACTTTTTCCTTTAACTATGCTTGGGGCAAGAATTAAGTTCAAGCAAAGACTAGCGATTTGGCGACAAAACGAGGTGAGCTTTGATGTATGTACATACATAAACAAAAGTGTTATAATCATAAAAATATCTTTTTTATAGGCGGCATCCAATTCAACTGTAAGTTCTTATAATAGTTGGCTCAGTTCTTGTGAAGAATCAAAGAACTTAGCAGAAAGTACACCGGTTAAAAGCTTAGATGTTATTCTTCAATCGACTCCCAGAGGTCGAAGCGTGTTGCAACAATATAAAGACAGCTCACTGTTGTGAGATGAGCACCGCGAAGTTTTGGTAAATACCATAGTAGAACATTTTTCAGAGCGCTCCCTGCCTATGGCAATGAGCGATATTATTCATTTCGCAGGGCAAATCATATCTTTTTTTCCGACTGAAGATTTGGTAAGATATTTTATAAGAATAAAATTTAATAATTTACGTTATGCACTCACAAAAACAATGTACTATATTTCATATAGCCATATTATTGCAACCGACGAAGTGGCAAAAACCCAACAGGAAAGCTGTATGACAAAGCAACTAATGTTCGGCGCAAAATTAGCAAACAGTCACAAATTACGGATACAACCAATTATCGACAGTGTCCCCAAGAAAACTTGCTTTCAAATTCGCAAACACAAAGTATGCATAAGTTCAAAATAATAGTTCATTTTAATTTGCTTTCTAACTAATTAAGCAAAATACCTGATGCTAGGCCATCACAGACGTAATCAAATTTACATATACTTATGTTCTTAAAAAATATTCTTGCGTGAAAGATGCCATCCTAATATGCGTGCTAGTAATTTTACAGGCCAACTTAATATTCACGCACGCCGGAAATTTACTCTCAAAAATTTCTCGTGCACATAATAAAACTTCTATAGAATTAACCGCAATTAAATTAAATAAAATACAACTTCTATGGAAACAACCGAAATTAAATTAAATAAAATTTCCAAATTTTCGTCTACGGAAGACTTCGGGTGACGCAGAAAAACAAAATAGATGGCGTGCGTTTATATTAGGTTAGGCTGTTAGTAGCAAAAATTGTGCTGTACTAATTTAAAAGTAGCATGTGATGGCCAAAGGTCTGTTTGCTTTTTTGATACTAATCTTATGCTTCAATTAATAGACGAAGGTTCGTTAGAGAAAAAGTTGTGGCTTTCACATAATTTGGAACCTTGGAGCGATGTCGTTGAAAAATGGAAGGAGACGATCCCATTAAGAAGGGCAGATGTTATGAATAAGGACATAAATATCTTTGCTGAGTGGCCGTTGCTTAAACACTCCCTTGGATATACCTTGGTACTAAAATTTTTCGTACATATGTATACATAGATATATTTAATATTATGTATAATCCTTATTACAGATTGAAATTGATTTTATTGCGGAATATCCAAACATATCGCAAAATTTACTAGCGGAGTGGCCCAATTTTGCGAAAGCTATAATCCCTTAGATGAAAGAGAAAATAAAAGATACGGCGTCCAAAGCCATGTTACTTAAAATTGATGAAACCATCAATACACTCCCTGTCATAGTAATAGGTAGACGACATTTCGACCAGTTTTGACTATTATTCTTTTGCCTATTTGAATATTTCACAAAATTTTAGTAATAACATTTAAAATTGTATGGGCTATAAAAGTACACAACTAAAATTCTGAAATTTTT
>NW_023458557.1:12532447-12542843 GCF_013731165.1 Rhagoletis pomonella | reverse complement strand
AAAAAAA
Source organism: Rhagoletis pomonella (assembly GCF_013731165.1). Taxonomy (NCBI): domain Eukaryota; kingdom Metazoa; phylum Arthropoda; class Insecta; order Diptera; family Tephritidae; genus Rhagoletis; species Rhagoletis pomonella. The sequence goes on along the minus strand of NW_023458557.1, from coordinate 12,542,836 downwards.
TTAACTCAATCATTTATATATAAATCAAACCTGTGTTTCATTTAGTACGGATAAAACGGATAAAACAACAGTAAGTATAATTAAAATAAACATAGCATCTGGTTACTTTAACATGAATGTCCTAATGTTAATTTAACACTAGCTATTGTTAATTGAACTAAAGTTTCCATGTTGGTTTTTTTTTAGTGTTGAACATACAGTTTGCTTCAGGTTAAATTAACATTTGATAATAGTGTTAAATATACACGGAGGGAACAGAAGTGACACTATGAATCATGTTGAATAATAACAACCACAAATTTTGTTGAATTTTGGTAAATTTAACACGATTTTTTTTCTGGGTGTATTCTTGTTAATATTGTTAATTTTTTGCTTTTGTTAAATACAAACTGTTACGAAAAAAGCATCCTTTGACTAAAAAAAAATTGGTGCTTTTAGTTTGGTAAAACGCCTTTTTTCCAAGCTTTTGGTGCTTTCAGAAAATCAAAAGTTGGCAACACTGGCTATATCAATGATGAAATAAATAGCATAGCGAATTGGCATAGCGAATGCCTAACGCTGACGAGGTGACATAATAAGATTAGTAGCCTCATGGTTCTTTGGAATCTACCTTATGGGCAGTAACACCGGCGTTTCTAGACGCGCCGCACAGTGTTTCGACTATATGGAGGCAGGTGGAAATAATAATAAACCTGCACCAATTTCACTGAAACTTAACATGTGTTCTAGTTTTACTTAGAAATGGGAAATTATGAAATTTGGTAAAGATGGAATAATTGCCACGCCTACTCTTGTGGGCGGCAACATTAAATTTCACCCGTTTCGATGAAACTTAGTTTGTGCTCTCTCTTTTATTAGAAAAACCTAAATATAAAATATGGATCCCTTTAACGTCCAAAACTCACAAAAAATGTGAGCCCAGTCATTAAATGTGATGGAATTTTGGTTAGTTTTTGTTTCCTGCTCTTCACTCTCGAAAACAAAGGTTATACTATAAAATGACTTAGGTGTAAATACTCGCTTTTTCCCCAATGTTTGGTGTGATTTTTTCATTGTTCGAACAATTCTTTTCGCGAAATTATGCAAACAGAGGCTGAAAATCAAAAATTACATATATTTGCACATTCTAAAACTACATAAAATTCTCTAAAACATTCGTCTAATTTCAAGACGTGAAGGACCGGTACTCACACTTTTTTTTACTAATAATCTTTAGCATCTACATTTCAATGTAAATTTTTTGGTAAGAAAATAGGAATGTACCAAATAAATGATAAATACCTTCACTTCAATATTCCACGATATTTAAATAATTGATTACAGTTGAAAAAGAAACATTTTCTTTAATGGGCTAATCGCCAAAGGCAACTTAACTGATTACTCGGTATCGCGCTGATTCCCGTATTTCTTTGGAAATGCATAGTTCGTGAAGAAGGGGGGTGAGTAAGTAATGTGAAATGTGGTATTTGTGACTTTTACTTTTCCCTCTCTAAGTCTAAGCGGCTTTTTTATTAGCTGTCACCTTGACTTTTTTCTATCTGCCGCCGCCGTTAAGCCTGTCGGCGTAAACCTATAATACATATCGTCGTTTAAAGTACAAAACCGCGTATCGTCATTCTGCAAAACCGCGTAACTGACATTGGCTGCCAAAAATTGGATTTGCTCACACAGGCTCTTGGCTTAATCCTTATCCATTCGTCCTGAAATATACTAGCCAGAAATGCGATTGCTTTATAAAAAAGAGAACCATTTTGAAATATGAATGTTTTTACTCTCTAGAAAATAATTTATGCCACCTCACATACGCATAAAATATAAAAAAGAGAACCATTTTGAAATATGAGTGTTTTTACGCGTTAGAAAATAATTTCTACAACTTCACATACGCGGTTTTGCATTTTGCTGATACGCGGTTTTGCACTTTAAACGACGATATATATAAACATGTATGTTCATTAGTTATCAACGGATCCAGTTAAAATGATTTCAGTATTTTCTAAATTTTCGCCTTGCTTTTTATCAAGACTGAACTATAACCATGCTACGAGTATCAAAACCAATTGCTAAAAAATAGTTCATATATATCGTCGTTTAAAGTACAAAACCGCGTATCAACAAAATGCAAACCCGCGTATCAAGATAATGCGAAACCGCGTATGTGAGGTGGCATAAATTATTTTCTAGAGAGTAAAAACATTCATATTTCAAAATGGTTTTCTTTTTATAAAGCAATCGCATTTCTGGCTAGTATATTTCAGGACGAATGGATAATGATTAAGCCAAGAGTTTGTGTGAACAAATCCCATTTTTGGCAGCCAATGTCAGATACGCGGTTTTGCATAATGACGATACGCGGTTTTGTACTTTAAACGACGATATGCGTGTATGTACATACAATCTTAAATATGTATACATATAGGCATGATAAAAACATAGCAAGGTAAAACCGTTCTCTCAATCCGTCGGGGATAATTTTTTTTTTGAAGTTTGCCAACATTTTAAAATCATATAAAATTGAGAGTAAAAAAAGGAATTGTTCAAAGTAGTTGCTGTTTGAGACTGAAAATGAGAATGTGTGTGTGAGTTTGTGTGTAAAATTTTAAAATTAAATTGCTTGCAAACGTCCAGAATTTGAAAGGTTCCTCTCAGCGTTTCTACCTTCCTATTTTTTTTATCATGCATATAGGTACAAAGCCGTGAATGCGCGGAGTTGCATAATCGGAAGTAATAATCAATTGTACCGCATTTCCTCTTACTCTGCATATGCCTAAATGTGTGCAACCATTGGCAATAGCAACTAAACACAGGGTGTCTCTAATGAATATAAAAATTTTCTGCTGCAATACACATGCTAAGCTCTCCGAAATTTTCTGCTGGGCTATGCGTTACAGATTTTTCAAATTTTCCACTACGGAAACCAAATATGTATACTAGGAATGTTAATCACGGGATCCCGGTCTTTTTTAAGTCCCGAAATTATTTGTCTAGAATCCCGGAATTTTCGGGATTTGTAATAATAGAAACGCCTTATGTTGACCAGCTTTGGCTATATTTCCTTTTGTATATTTAATATTTTTTTAAAAATGTGTAGCCCAATATACACACCCAGGAAAAAAATCGTGTTAAATCAACCAAATTTTAAACAATTTTGTGGTTATTATTTTTCAACGCGATATGTAATGTTATTTTCACATGAAGGAAATTTTTTAACATTTTTCCCTCTTGTTGACTTAACATTGGATAATTGTTAATTTAACGTTGAAAGTGCTGTAAATTTAACCTGAAACATCGGTTTATTTCAACAAGGCATGTGGTTGGTTTCACAGGATATTCTACATGAAAATACTGATTGAATCAACAGTTGTTGTTAAAATAACACTACGTCGTCATGTTAAAAGAACCATATTTTAATGTTATTTTAATATTACATCGTGTTACTTTGTGTTCCTACTTTTATAAAATAAATAACAATTTGTTTAGTTTATTTTTATTAAAAATATGAAATATTTACACTGTTGACTTAAAAACTAAGTACTTATCTATTTATTACACAAAATTCATACACAAAAATTTCATATGTACATACTAGAGGTTTACGCCGACAGGCTTTGCGGCGGCGGCGACGCCGGCGCGTCAGGAAACGCCGGCGCTCCTACCCATAAGGCAGAATCCAAAGTGCCATGAGGCTACTAATCTTATCATGTCATCTCGTCAGCGTTACGTATTCGCTATGACAATTCAGACTGTAATTGTATTTAATTCATTTATTGAAGTAGTTTTAAATTTAAATTACGTTACTTTCTACTTGAATTAAAATGTTGAGTGTCTGCCGCTGATGTAACAGAAGGAAGTCTGAAGCAAATACATACATACATCTCTATGTTCTTTACAAATCCGTATGTACTATTTAAATTTAAAGAAATAAAAAAAAATTAAAAAGTTAAGTTATTGGGGTAGTTTATGTCGCTATCAATAAATTCTTGCAATAATCTTATCAACCGTTATGTTAAACTACGGAGTTGTTACGATTTTTTGTGAGTTTTATATTGAAAACAGGCTTTGGTCTACTTTTTTTCCAAAAATTTAACCCACCAACTCCCACCAGAACGGGCGTTTTTGACTCACTGTTTAAAAAATGGTTAAAATTTCCACTAAAATATTAAGCGCCAAATTTTTCTAAGGAGAACCAGATGTAAAGAAAAATAATAGTAATTTTAGCAAAACGGGGGACTTTAACCCTGTGTAGAAGACATTACGATGCGAGGGAGCAAAACCTTCCTGGGATTTGAACACCACTTAGGAATGCTAACGTAATTGTCACACAGCCACCTAGTACTTGTATTCGTCTGCGGGACCCCAGAATAAAGTAACTTACTAACGTAAAAATTAGCAAAAAAAAGTGTTTGCTTTTTAATAAAAGTGTGTTTAAAATATTAAAAAAATACACAGGAAAATCAACTTGTCTTTTTTTTATCGCCAATAATTGAGGAGTTAGATGCAATAAGGCCACTGTGGTGTAGTGGTAAGCAGTGCGCGCTTCCACTCCGCAACGCCTGGGTTCAAGCCCTGGTCAAAGCAGCATCGCAAAAAACATAGAAAAAGGTTTTTCCTTAACAACGGTCGTCCCTCGGCAGGCAATGGCACACCTCCGAGCAGTGTTGCCGTTTTAGCCCTTTGGTGGCTAGATTTAGCTACCACATAATTTTTTTGGCCACATAAATTTAAAATTGCCCCCAGCCCTTTTTTTAGCCCTTTTTAGAATTTATTTATTTTTGGCATGAAAAAGTTGTATATGCTTAATTTTTTTTTTGCATTTATGTAAGAGATGAATTTTTAAACTAAGAAAGACTGATATATATACATATATGTATTGTATGTTCCTTACGCTTTTATAAATACATACTGTAAAAGTATTGGGGCTGTTAACTTATCTTTTAACGATTTAACTATAGTTTAAAATAGATAAGTCCACGGCCCTTAATATGCTAAATTTGTTAAATTACCCATGAAGTCTATTGATCGTGTATGTTCTTGTGGTGTGTGCTGGTGTCGTTAGTGGTGAAATTAGCTCAATTTTCTAAGTAAAAAGTATTTTGGCAGAAATTTCTTGCAATATATGAGTCAATGCCGTATTTGTGGAAGATTACGTTCACGATATTGCAGTTGTGAATTACAAAAAAAAAAACAATGTTTAACAAAATGCTAGAAAAATTATCAAATTTCGGCTCTAATCATTTCGATCTTTCCTCGACCTCATTTGTAAAGAAATAAATATTGTACCAGAATGCTGGTAAGTTATATGCTTCGAGCCTGATGGTACAATCACTTGATGGAACCAGCAAGCTGGTGTCGTATATTTCCCCTTTTATACAAAAAGGTTTTTGGTTTGATAAAATATTAGCTTTTTTTCCAAAGTTCATTGTTTTTATATACCATTACTTATTAAAAATGTTTGTTTTTATATACCATTACTTATTAAAAATGTTTAATGTATAGGACTACTCCCCATTGCTCCCTATGCTGCTGTGTATAAGCATGTAATTTTGTATACTCCCTTTAACACGGGATGTCCTAGGGTGGCGAGTAATTCCTTTTACCTCCTAAATGAGCAATCAGGGAGTTCATTCAGAACTTAACTGCTCGCTTAGAATATATCCCATTACTCTCCTAACCGAGCAATATAGGAGTAAAAACCCGAAAAATCTAGTTTAATGCTCCTAAATCATGCCTCAGAGAGCATTCTTTGCTTGCTCGCTTAGGAGATCTCCTATTTGACTTCTAAGCTAGTAATAAAGGAGTACAAAACCGACAAATCTATCTTGCTGCTCCGAAATCAGGTCAAGGGGAGTACTCTTTTATTTCTCATATAGGGAGATCTCTCTTCAAGTTCTAGTGGGCGTGTACACTTATATATGTATATGTAAGTAAAAAATTTTAGCTACCATTTTTAGCCACAACGACTATTTTTAGCTCTTTTTTAGCCCTTTTTTTAAAGGAATTTGGCTACCACTAAAAATTATGCGCGGCAACACTGCCTCCGAGTGTATTTCTGCCATGAAAAACAGCTTCTCATAAAAACACAATCGCCGTTCGGAGTCGGCGTAAAACTGTAGGTCCCTCCGCTTTGTGTCACAACATTAGGGCGCATGCCACAAATCGGAGGAGAAGCTCAGCCAAACACTAACATATGTGTAAGCGCCAATCTATTATTATTATTATTAGATGCAATAAGGGCGCTTCTGTTAAAACTGATTTCTGAGATATTGGCGTTAAAGTTTTTCATGTGTTGTAACTTTCTTGTTGTTGTAGTATATAAAAAATTAGTATTGAAAAAATTTTTCTACTGCGGAAAAAAATCATCAGATTACCAGTATTCGACCCTAATTTAACTGTTATAAACGCTTTCGATCGAAAAACGTGTTACCTATGTTTTTTCGGGGTAAGGTTTTTTTGGAAATGTTCAATGCCCCGAATTATACAAAAAAAACTCCTTTAAAAAGGTAAATTTCATTTCGTAAAATAGTGTTTTATACGAGTAGTATTTAGTTCCTTTAAACGATATATTTCAATGTGCATACATCATGAAAATTTTGTACAAAATTCCTTAGGCGCCGAACGCCGCCGCCGCGCCGATATTTTCGTAACTCGGCGGCGGCGCGTGAGAAATTACAAAAAACGGCGGCGGCGGCGGCGTGGCTCGACGGCGTATACCTCTAATACATACATACACTATAGTGCGAAACTGAGTCCATGGTGATTTTTGTTGTACATGTGCAAGGTTTTTAAAGTAAAATTTTTTTTGTTACTTTTTTATAAAAACATGGTTTATGCTTTGACCAAAACCATATAAATCAAACTTTCAGTTGTTATGCAGAGCTTAGAAAAACTCAAAAAATTTTTATAAAAATTGTGGACTTTTAGAACTTTCAAACATTTTTGGGCATGCAGTTTTATAGCCTGTTAAATTTTAGTCTGATAAAGCGCAAGTTTTAAGCGGATAAAAAATTGCTGACGGCTTTTTCGGTATAAAGCATTTGAACACTTTATCAATCTACTCCAACAAGTTTTGAGTATCTTTTAAATAATTCTTAAGTGTAATAACACCCTAGCACAATCCGCAATACCAAAAAAGTAGGATTCGATAAAATTATATATGGATTTCGCTTGTATCGGATATTCCAAATTTAATACATGAAAGATTTTAAATAAAGTATCAAGTGATTTTAAAAATGTCGGTACCATGTAAATTATACTGTCGAAAATAACGTAAAAAGAGTCTAACTTAGTTAGTTCCTCTCCGACTACCAATAGTAGCGGCTGAAGAGGAAGATTCTTTGATTTAACTTAATCTTTAATTCGTGGTACATCCTCTGATAATCGTTTATGCTGCTGCAATGCAGCAATGTCACTGCTTGCGCATCACATATTGATGGCTTCCATTTAAGCCGTTTTTCACCAGAAGTTTGTCCAACGGAAATTAATGACGGTTTAAGTATCGCATGCAAAAGCAGTGTCAATAAACAATCCATTGAGTCTGTATAAGAAAATAAAATAAATACTTGAAAAAATAAATATTAGAATTTATGCTTTACCAGTACTGATATTTTTGTCAATTTGTTTTAGCATATCAATGGACGCTGCATCTCTTATTTTTGTCTTCATGTAAGGTATAATTGACTTTCTAAATTTTGGCCATTCGTTTAGCAAATTCTGCGAACAGTTGGGAAATTTCGCTTCAAAATCAATCTCAACCTGCAGTATAATTGAAAATATACAAATTCCAAAGTTTTATATCATAAAATAAGAAAATTTAAAATACATATATAAAGCTAATCTTACCAAAGTGTATCCAAGACTGTGTTTCAGCTTATTACTAATTTACTATTGCTCGCCTGCTCCGACAAACTTGATTGGGTGGGTTGACATTTAGGTGCAATGCTTAAAGCGCAGTTACCCACGGACGTAAAAATGGAGAACGTGTCAGCTGACACGATCTATCTTATGGGATATGCGTGTTAACAAAAACTCACCACCGCATGACCGTGACGTAGACGTTGCTTCTCTCTCTTCCTATCAAAAGCATACTTGATATCTTTCTACGTACTTCTACGCTATGCTACGTACACGTTCGTGGGTAACCGCGCTCTTAGTACTCCTGTTTCTTTTTTTATTTTCCTTCGGATGTTTGTTGCCTTATCATAAAGTTTGCCTGTTGAATTTTTGCCATATCGACGGTTGCAGCAATAGCGCTAAATAAAAGTAAAATAAATGCATTTAAGTGTTGAATTTTTTTTTAATATTCACAACGTTTTTCAAGCTAATTTATTCTGTTATTTTTCTATAAAAATTGTATCCAAGCTTTAGCCAAAACCATATAAATCAGAGTTTCGAACTTTCTTCCACTTTTTATTTCGTAAGAAATTCATGCTTATAAGGAAAAAGTGCAAAAATCTGTCAGCTAAAAAAATTATTAAAAATCAGTGCTATTTTTTATCCGCTTGAAACTTGCTCCTCCTTTACATATGTATTTACAAATTTTGATAGTAAGTGAATATGAAAATGCATACATACCATAGCACTGATCGCGTTGAGAAGTGGTCAACAATGGTATTTACCAAAATGTGACGACTAACATCTGACAGCACGGTCTTTTCTTTATATTGTTTAAAGATGCTTTGACATCTTTCAGTGGCATTAAGTATAACTTTAAATTCTTTGCTTCCATGTCTCTTATCGAGTCGTGAGACTCTTGGCTAGAGTTTATCCAACTCTTGCATGATCCTATTGACGAAATGGTATCAGCCTTAAAATAAAAAAAAAAGTATGCAGAGCTTATCGTTGATGTGAAAATGATTTACTCACTTCATTCTGTCGCCAACGTGCAACTCTTTCTTTAAACTTTACTCTCGTTCCGAGCATTGATGCAGGGAAAAGTTCATTTATGTCCCCATTGTTGATGAAATACAGACCTTCTAAATCCATTCCGCAATCTGTCAATAACATAAATATGCATATGGTTCCGCGCAGTTTCTCAAAGAACTTACCGAGAATTCTTTGATAAACTTCTTCACTGAAGTTAATTTTACCACATACGACGTCTTTCACATTTTCTTTTTCGCGTGGAGCTTCAGTGGCTTGGCTTTGCTGCAGTGAAGTCTCAACTTAATTTTCCATGGTTAAATCACCATCAACAACGAAATATATGCCCGCCGATTCCCCAAAGACACTTTCTGTACCCATTCTTCTTAATATTTAAATAGTTTTTTTTTTAATAATCTTTCACAAATAATACACCAAATAAAAATGCAACCGAATGACGAAGAACGCGCACGCAAATAAAATATTACGGTACTTTTATGTTCTCTCACCACATACCCTGTAAAATTCACAATAGCTCATCTCAAAACAAACAGAAATCATGTTTCCAGACCTTTTTAACAAGAACTAAATGTAAAATTAACACTTTATGTGTTTGAATCAACATTATTCAGGTTGCAACAAACAGGAATCACGTTGCCATATATTTTTAACACTATTCACATGTAAATTAAACACTATACCTTGGTAAATTTACCAAAAATACTTCATGTTACTCTTAACACTTTTTTCCTGTTAAAAATATCATGTTAAAATGGAAAAATTGGATCGTGTTACTTAAAAATCGAGGGTATTTTTCTGGGTGCACATAATACCTTGTGACAGGCAATTTTACACACAAAAAAACAATATACATATTCGCGAAATCAAGGGCCAAATACAGTAAAATTGCATTCTTAATTTTTCTCTCTGACGTCAGAATTTTTTAAAAGAAACTTGAAATTTGAAAGACATGGGTAATTCAAAAAATTATTTTAAAAATTTAGTGCAAAGTACTTTTAAAACCGGTATGGGTATCAAATTAAAGAGAAACAAATAACACCTTTTGGGGCGTTAGGAAAGATTAGGTATTGAAAATGCCCTTTTATAAATTTATCCTTGAATATCCTTGAAATTTTTCAATTCTTATTTAAAAAAAAAAAATTATATGTTAAGGACTAATTTTATAAGCTTAAAAAAATAAAATAGATTAAAGGGGCATTCCAATTCCTCCTTGTGAACCCAAAAAATTCTGCAGTAGGTACATACACATTTTCAATCAATTTCAACTTCACACTCAGTGCCTACATATGTATTAGCACTTTTTTGTGACTTTGTGTTGGATTCTAACACAAAGAGAAACACAGTTTTCGATTGCTTTAAATTCTACAGAATTTTTCTTTCCTTTGGTACCCATATTTTTGTTTTACATTGCACTGAATTTATTAAATATAAAAATTATAAAGTCTTTTTAAAAAAATCATGACGTCAGGCAAATGCCCATTTATATGCATTTAATTATATGTAATATGA
>NW_023458557.1:12523182-12532437 GCF_013731165.1 Rhagoletis pomonella | reverse complement strand
AACTGATGATTCGATGAAATGCGTCATAATCAGAGGTGGGCACTACCACAAACAAGCGTGAGCTAAAAGTGAGAATGTGTTAGTGTGCCTAATTCATTTTGCATTAGATATTAAATTCGCCTTGAATTGATTCTTATTTGATTTCTGAACTTGGCTGTCAACTTTTATTTTTATTTCGCTGCGTGCAAATTTTGACAATTATCACAAATCTAAAATCAGTGTTGTTGTTTTCGAGTGCACAGATGAGTATTTGCATAGTAAAACCGGTCAAAATTATTTGGTATGTTTTTCTGCTAAGTAATAAAAGAAAACACGGAACTTAATCATAAGAAGCCGTTTTATGAAAAATAATTATTCCACTTTTCTAAGAAAAAGTAGAAGGAAAACTAGCGATGCATTCAGTATTTCCAATATGCCTTTGACAAATAATTTTTGATAGTTAAATAATTCTTACCTAATTAAAGGTTATCTTTTACCGGACGAATAGTCGATTCTCTTTATAGCTAGAAGTGGAACATTTCCGCTGGAAATACCTATTGAAGGATCTTACTCATTGACTTTAAATTACAAAAGAATCGGGACGTACGGGAACAGTCTTAATGTAGCATCTCCAAAAAAAAATGGCGACAATTTGTCATTTTGTTTGTCTGATATACGTTTTATCACTGTTCTTGCACAATATTCGCATTCGCAAAAGCTCCGCATTGATGATTGCGAATGCTAAAGCGAATGCGATTGTTAAAATTAAGGCGGAAGCTCCGTGGTTGCGAATGCGAATATTCGCAACAACCCTGGTTTCAAGTATACGTCTATGAATTATATCTAAAAGCAACCCTGCAGGAAATGTGACTAGTTTGTAGCTAACCATTAACTAACTAGCAGTGTAGTCGACTACTGGTAACTATTTACTAACTTTTTTTTACCGTAACTAACTACTTTTGAAAGGCGATGACCGCAAACTGGTGAGAACTGGTTTCCTCTGTATTGGATCTCAACTAACTTGTAGCTAACTGCTTTTGGACATAAACTATCAATAAAAAAAGATTATTTAAGTGTTTTTAATTTTTATTTGTTTATTTATTTTATTTAACATTACATATTTGCTTATTTGTTCACATGTTCTTTTGCAGGTATTCTCATATTTGAATTCGATCAGACATAACATCAAAATGGTAACATAAAATTTCGACCTTTATTTTATTTGTCCTGAATACGAAAAAGAATCTGCGAAGTGCAGAAAAAAGTATATTGAAAGTAATTTTTATTTAAATAGAAACTTGGATATTTAGGATATTTAAATAGAAACTTGTAAAGAAAACAGACTTCCGATATGATGCAGACTCCTGCGCGACTTAACAACTAACTTAAAGTTAGTTAGGTCATAGCTAACTAAAAGTCTTTTTATTTATCGAAATCCCGCAAAACATCTAGTTAGGTTGGTTATTTTAATCAATTGATAATATTTTTCTGCAGGTTATTTACTTAGTATGAATGAAAAATAAATGTATTATGCACGAAACAATAAGTTTTTCTGACGAAACCTTCTCAATTACATCGACAACCTATTTTCTTTACTTGTATACTCTTGCTAACAGCAGAACTACCCACCCGGACATAGGGCGTTTCGCCGCCCCTGGCCAAAGCAGACCAAACACACGGGGTTTCTATACAAAACAAGTAAGAAAGTCTAAGTTCGAGCGGAGCCGAACATTAAATACCCGGCGCAGGTACCGCTACATGGTAAGCCGGTGTGTATCAATTTTGAGTAAATTAGTGTCCTTAAATTTCGAAATATTGAAGTTTCAAGCATTTCTGAAATTTGCCGTTATATGAAAAGTGGTCGTAATTTTAATCTGCTTCTATGTGGCAAGCACAATAATCATACCGAGTTTGGTACAAATTGGTAGAACGGTGACCGAGATACATATATGTGATCATAAATGGCCGGTGCCATGCCTATTTTCCAAAATTTTATCATAAGCGTATTTCTTGGTAAAGAATTGTTGCAAGCATCAATTTTGAGTAAATTAGCCCTAATATTTACTGATTTATCGAAGATTTCGTATTTCTCCAAATTACCGTTATATGGGAGGTAGGCGTGGTTATTGTCCGATTTTAAAAATTTTCGGCCATTTGGTATGCCGTAGCAAGGCTAACAACTGTGCCAAGTTTGGAAGAAATTGGTACAGCGGTTACCAAGTTATACACATGTATCCATAAGTGGGCGTGGCTACGCCCATTTTCCAAAAATGTACAATATTCTTATTTTTCGTCTAAAAATTATTGTAAATATCAATTTTGAGTGAATAATCTTCAGTAGTTACTAAAATATCGCAGTTTTCGTATTTCGGAAAATTACCGTTATATGGGAGGTAGGCGTGGTTATTGTCCGATTTTGCCTATTTTCAATACCATCCGTCCTACGCCCGAAAGAAGTGCACATACCAAGTTTCGTTAAGATATCTCAATTTTTACTCGAGTTATCGTGTGCACAGACGGACGGACGGACAGACAGTCACCGCTTAATCGATTTCTCTTTTCATTCTGATCATTTATGTATACATTTGTCTATATCTATCTCGATTCATTTTGCCTGTTACAAACAACCGTTATGTGAACAAAGTTATAATACCCTTGTGCACAAGTGCGCTCAGGTATAAAAAGATTTTCCAAATACCTCGACTGCAGCGCTACCCAGCAGGTCCACTTTTATAAAAATAATTTTTCATCATACTGATACATAGCCCACATTTAAACTTTGAAAGAAATCGGTTAATAAATACGACTTTTATAAATAATTCTACTTCATCGCCACCTAGCGAGTTTTCTAATAGGATATAATAGGACCATATATGCAAGATATAACCTCCGCCAATTTGACGGGACCTCTATCCAGTGGTTTTTGTGTTTAGTCCGAAGAACGAAAACGGCTATCATCATTTTATGTATATAGGTATGTAGATAACGAAACTCATAAAAATCAAGTTTTAAACTTTGTGCAAATTTTAAAAAAATCCTCATAATTTTGCCTTTTACTAAAAATTAAAAACAAAGTTGCAATAGTTCAATGAGATTTAGAAATCTAGGGGAAAATTGTTCCTAATCGAATGATACTTGCCCGTTTACGTAAATGTATATAAATGCAAAATTTCATGTGTTTGAGTTATACAGCGGATTAGGGTTATAAATAACGATATTTTTCTGTGGAAAATCGGCATAGGCTTAGTCGTTACCAATCCGGCCGGGGAGCAGTTTTGCCATTTGTCACAAAACCGAAGTAGCCAAACCTTACTACTGAACAGTGGCACATATCTCACATTTATCGTGAATATTGGCATAAGCAGAGTTGCCACTTTGGTAAATTATTACCAAAATTGGTAGAAAAAATTTGCGTTGGTAAAAAGGTAAATTTTTTTTCATTTTGGTACACTTTTGTTAAATTATTTTATTTGGAAAACGAATAAAATTTTGTTCCCGATTTATTTTACGTAGTTATACAAATATTATGATTTTATTTTCAAAAGTGTAGTCTTCTTTATTGCATTAATTTTCGAACGCTTAATGCACACTTTTTATATACGTACATACTTACATACATATGTAAGTATGTATATCGATAAAACGCGAACAAATCGTGCTCCATTAAAAACTCATTTCACTAAAATCTTGAGGAGCCTTTGAACATTTAAACATTTGAAATGTTTCTTTGAAAAGAAGAAAAAATGGGCAGGCTTGTATTTACACGCTATGATTGTACAAAAAAAAAATTATAAAATCACCGCCAGTTTTTATAAATCGAGCCCTAACCGCCAAAATAACGTAAGCGACTTTTTTTTTAATTTTATTTTTGATGCAGAAATGCATTTAGATGCTCTAGGAATATTTCTGCATCAAAAAGAAAATTTTGAAAAAAAATGTCGCTTACGTTATTTTGGCGGTTAGGGCTCGAAATGTCAAATGAAAATTAAAACACAAAAGACCGGCGGCAAATATATTTTTTGAATCAAATGGAGTTTTTAGCTGCTCATTGTTGGTTACACTACAATTCCATGGACTAGAAAACTGCACGCCGAAAATGGTTCTAAAAATTCAGAGTAAAAAGTTCGAAATTTAGACGAAATATTTTTGGTTTTTTCGTAATGTTGTAAACGTCCTTGATTTGTATGCGTTTAGTTAAAGCGAAAACAATTTTCTTATAAAAAAAGAACAAAAAAATGTTTACTTAAAATATTAAAAAAAATACCAAGCGCTTTTTTGAGTCACTGTATTAGCTTAGAATAACTCAAATTTAAGTTTTTTAATGATGAAGTTTCGTTGTTGCCTTTAGTTTCATCACTTTCGCTTTTTGGTTTAAGAAAACCGCGAAGATGCCATTAATATGATCTCAAATACCATGTCACCATGTAAAATAAGGTTATTGGTAGATATTTTCCAGATTTGGTAGATTTTTTCCAAGTAGATGGTAAATATTTTTTTCGTCAGTGGCAACTCTGGGCATAAGTCAAAAACTTTCGATAGGTTAGTCATTCTTTTATGTGGGATAACTACACTTTTCGTATTGTGCCATTGTTCATTTCATAGTTTCAGTAAGACACTTAGTACTTTTTTTATGGGAAATAACGACACTTTTCGTTTTGTGCCGCTGTTCAGCAATACAAATGGAAATTTTTTAGTTTAAATACTTACAGTGAGTGGAAGATCAACCTATCACGGCAGCCAGTTCGAAAACGCCCTATCTCAGAAAACTTTTCAAAAACGCCCTAGTTCAGAAATTGATTAAAAAATGCCCTATCTCAGAAAACTTTTCCAGAACACCATATTTCAGGGTTCGGTTCGAAAATGCCCTATCCTAACATATTTGCAGTTGAGATAGGGCGTTTTTGAACCAAATTCTGAAATAGGGCGTTCTTGAAAAGTTTTCTGAGATAGGGCGTTTTTCAATCAAAATTTAAAATAACCAAATTCTGAAATAGGACGTTCTTGAAAAGTTTTCTGATATAAGGCGTTCTCGAAAAGGCTTCCGGGATGAATCGATCTTCCATTTAGGTGTCGATATGTACATTTATTCATTTGTAAAGTTAGAGGTAATACAATTACTTAGTTAGACAAAAAATTTAACCTTTGAAAGGTTCCCACAAAACTTAACGGCTCTAAAGCATTGTTTGCACTTTGCTCTGGTATCACTAACTTTGTAAAAATAAATCCATATCATAGATTTTGGCGGTGTCATTGCTTAAAGCAATTATTTTTCAAAAAACAACGCTGTGGAAAGTTTTTCCTTAGAAAAAACTAGCCAATGCCCACTTACTTCGCGGCGCCTAATAAGAGCCTTTGCGTTGGCCAATACAAAAATAGCGTTTAAAAGCAAAATCGGTCTTCAAAGCAAACATTTTTAGTTTAAATTGAAACGAATAAAGAGCAGAATTCTCCTCACACATAGGCCAAGAATAGTAGCGCTGTGATACCATATAGAATACTAACTGGAATACTTTTACGGATGTGGTGGAATTTTTCGTTGTCAATTTGCCACTTCTACAATTTACCTTAATATTTATTAACTGGTTTCTTTGCGTCTTACTGCTGTACTAACGGCCGCCCCGTGCAATTTCGTCAATCGGAGGTAGGTGCAAGATCGCAAATGCTTTTTTCATCATGCAGGTAGCTTACATTTTGAATTTAAAAGAAATCGGTTCATAAATACGATTTTTATAAACAACTCGATTACAGCACCACCTAGCGGGAATATTTTTCGTAGACGTATTTTTCATCATGAGAATAGCACACATTTTGAATTTGAACGAAATCGGTTCATAAATACGACTTTTATAAATAACTCGACCCCAGCGCCACCTAGCTAGTTTTCTGGTAGCCTATAATAGGACCATATATGCAAGGTATAACCTCTGAAAATTTGACTGAAATCTATGTTGTAGTTTTTGAGTTAACTCCGAACAACAAAAACGGCTATTACTTTATATATATAGATATGGCCAACATGATATGGCACTTGCTCAAATCGATTCGATACTAGTACTTTTCTTTCGATACCAAGTAGGTATTGCAACAACGATTTGAGTAAAAAAAGTAGTTTGTATCGAAACAAAAGTATAGAGTCATACTCGTATTTACTTGTATCGGAACATCCCTAAACCTCAGTAGATTGTGATGTCAAATGTGCGCAACCACGATTAGATGATAGTTTTTAACTAGGCTGCGCAAGTTAGACTTTTTCTTCTAAATAGTACGGTTTGGAAATAAAAGCGACCGATGCTTTTTATTTTGACGTTTTGGAACGCACCCATAAACATTATTTACTTTTTTAGTAACAGGATGAACAAGTTATCGTTGTAAAAGATTTGCGCTTTTTGTATAGTTTAGTTAAATAATATATTTTACTAGTGTATTAAAACTGAAAATTGGTGACCTGGCGCGTTGTCGACCACGTAATTGCTCGTACAAAAAATATACACAATAAAAGTTTTCTGTTAATAACTTTAAAATACGTAACAATATTAACCTTCCGCCATCGGAATATGATGTACCCTCCCGACAATTTTGGACGCAAATTGAACGATATATTTCAATGTTTGTACAGCGGTCGAAAAAATTACAGCCCCACCATATATTATTTTTTATTAAATTTTGGTTATTTTTTACAAAAATATAGCGCATTCTTTAACAAAGCCCGTGTAATTCAAAGTTTCAAATATATGGGCAAATCTAAAAAACAGGTAACCTTGGTGTTATTTAGCTTTATTTTCACTGTTGGAAACTATATCGGGCTGGTTGCTCTTGGACATAATTCATTAAAGTATACTTGAAGCCTCTAAAAAAATTCGGATCAATTTACTGTATAACTTTTGAATTATAGGTGTTTAAATTAAAAAAAGTAATGAAAACAAGTGATTTTTTTTTGTAATTTTTAAGAGGGGCACAATTAATTATGTCGTAATTTTTGAAGCACACCATATTTTGTTTTGTAGTAACTCAAAGTCTGTAACTTTACATTTCACAATTTTCAAAATTTTCGATTTATCGCATATAGGTTTTGAAGCATTTAATTTTAAGAACTTTTTAAGTATGTATTGTATTCTACAAACAATTACGAATAATTTGATACCTTAGCAAGAGCTGTGCTTTCAAAATAAACTAACTTTTAAGATAAAATATTCAGCGATCTTGAGCAAAATTTTTATTCCAAAAACACTTTAATTGAAGGCACCATTAGCGCACACAAGGGGTGGGTTTTTGGGTGCAAACCCCCCCTAAAGCTAATAACCTCAAATACAATCTGCATCTTAAAGCTAAGAATCCAGCTCTCAAGGAAATTATAAGAAATATTTATTATAATTTCTGTTGCTTGAAAAAGCGCTTTGCTTTTGCAGTAAATTTTCATGAGGGAATAAATATACGAGCATTTTTTTTCTTGAGAGCTGCAAACTGATTTAAGAAATTTTGGCAAAAGAAAATTTATTTTCCATTTCTCGTCCGTCGTTTTATATGAATTTTTCGTTTTTCTTGAGAGTTAAGTTTTTCGGTATTTGAAATATTAAAAAAATTTAGCAATCGTGAAAATTAACCATCTCTATCGAAAACCAGAAATCGAAAAAATTAATATAGAAGAGCAAAAATTCATGGAACAATCAATTTATTTTTACTGACTCTTTTTTAAAATTTTCTATTAGGTACTTTTGAAAGTTGAGCGCATCTTGAGTTTATAGAACTTTTTATTAAACAAGTAGTTTTTAAGGAAAGAACACAACCGACTTCAATTCTCATATTCAAATTTAGGGGTACCGTTCATTTCTTCATGATCCAATCATCGGATCTCTAAAACAAATTACAGGACGAACCTTGAGGTACTATCTTTCTAATAAAAAAAGGATTATTGAAAACGGTTCACGTGGTCCAAAGTTATGTATTCCGACGAGATGATAACCTCCCTTTTTTTTGAAGTCGGTTAAAAGCGTTTGAGTTCTGTTAACCTGTAAATAAAGTGCAGTTTATGAATTTTAAAACGTTTATTTATTTATTACATGCTGTACATAAAACTTGCATAAATGTATTTTAAAGGGGGTATTATCTGAAGCAAATTTTCAGTATTTTCCGGTGATATATCTTCAGAAATATAAACCCCCCCCTAAAATATAGTCCTGGGTGCGCCCCTGGAAGGCACATTTGGAAAATACATCGAAACGATCTAAATCTTTCTATAACTGCTAGTCCTTATAAAATTACATATACCTGTAAAATGCTTCAAAAAATATGTCTCTAGAAGTGTGTAAAAACCCTGATTTACTACTTTTAATGATGCTCCTTCTTTTAGTCAGAATATTTCGAGAGTGGTATCAAAAGAACTGTTTTTCGACAAATGTTCTGATAGTTGCTCTTATTTAATTGGAGCCTTCTAAATTCATTGGCATCCTCAGTTTTACCCTATTGGCTCTACTTTTCGAGATAGCGGTACTTGAAACTTTGCTTAAATTTGAACTATTTTATAAAAAAAAAGTCCTTGGGTTTTGAAGATATTTTACTAAAATTTTGTCCATAACCGTTTTTTAATATTACCTTAACTATTCCATAAAATCATCGAAATAGATTCACTAAAACATATAGCTCCCATACAACTGATTGATCAGAGACGTTGTTTTGCGTTATAACTCCTCCAATTAAGCAAGGATAAATTTAGTATAGGGTCACTTTAACATATAGCACGCATACAATTTATTATTCAGATATGAAGTTAGAGTTATAGCGCAAAAACACATATCTGAGTAATCAGTTGTATTGGAGCTATATGTTAATGTAAACCTATTTCGATAATTTTAAGAAATAATTAAGGTAATACTAAAAAACTGTTATGTGCAAAGTTTTAGTAAAATAACTTCAAAACTGAGGGAGTTATTTATAAAATAGCTAAAATTTAATCACATTTTCAAGTACCGCTATCTCGAAACCCGCAGTCAATCTTTTTACCAGGGCATGCCATTGAACTCAGAATGTCCCAATTAAGTGAGTTCAACTTTCAAAATCTTTACTCACAGTTTACAAGTTTTATTTTCTATTTCATGTTTATTCCTCGTCTGACTTTTGAAGCAATTGATGAAAATGAATTCCACTTATATTAATCGATTTATTAAGAAATTACCACTAAAATGATATATAAAACATAGGTGTGCTCACAAATTTGAAAATTAAAATTTTTTTTTGAAAGTGTACCTATTTTTTAGATTTGCCCATAAAGAGGAACAAAAA
>NW_023458557.1:12497781-12508182 GCF_013731165.1 Rhagoletis pomonella | reverse complement strand
GCACTGTTTCCATTAACGTACGGTATGGTGATAGATGCTGGGTAGTTTCGAACGGTGGTACCCAATCACTTGCCATTGCTTCGGCGGGGGTATAGCTTGTCAATGGAATCGACTGCAATTGTGTGGTTCGGGGAATTGTCCCTGTGTGCTGAGTTGAAGCGGTCGATGCTGCTGATACTTTGTAGCCTCGGTTGGGGGTTGTGGCTGTGGTGACTTCGGCGGCGCTTCAGGGTGGCCGCTGGGTGGCCCAGGTGAGGGAGTGCGGCTGTGAAGACGCTCTAGCTCCTCAAATCGTAGATTTTGTTTCGGATCTGTTGCTGCGCTAGACACTAAAGAGGCAAAGCGTCGGCGCATGTCATCTACGCTGCCTTCTGTGGGTAAGTTAAACTCTATGGCGTACGCATTCAGCTCATCTTTGCGTAGCTGATAGATCCATGATGTACGAACCATTGTATACTCTTATTTTAACGTTCAGTCCTCTAATTGAGGTCCCTGCTCGGGCGCCACCTGTAACAAACTCTCTTTGGCCGGGGTAGGACTTAGTCGGACCCGGAGTTCGTATACGAGAATATCCTCCGCGTTCTATATGTCGTCGCTGGCTTCCCAATGTGTGATCGTCTCCGGTGTCTTCAAATGCTGTTTTGGTGATGGAAATCACCACTCGCTGCCGATGGATACCGCCGCTGTTATCTATCGATTCACTTGGGAAGAACTAAGCAAGCCGCTGATGCTTTCGCTGCTCTTTTAAGCAAAGTCGGTCTAGCTGTACTCTGGCGTGATCGCAGGTCCGCTATCCTTTTTTTCCGCTTTGCTCCGTATATATTTGGTTGGGTTTTCTTGCGCCGCGGCGGTGCTGGTACATAATTGTTGGCATTGTTAGTGTCGTTCGCTGTTGTTGACGAAGTACATAATCCGTTTACGGTTCGATTTGCTTGCTGCTATTCCGCTTTACATGCCATTTGTTTTTCCGCATATGAATATATTTATGTTTGTGGGTTTCGGTTTATGTAGGAACCAGTGGCGTGATTTTTGTTGTTTAGAGGGGCGCAAGGGTTTTGTGACACCTCAATTTGCGAATAATTTAGAGCGTCACAAGGAGTTAACAAAAAAAAAAAAGAAAACAAATAAATGAATTAATTGGCTTGGACTAAAAAAAAATTTGCACATCGATAACTTAAAGTTGTGATACACAATGGCTAGAGGCGTCGCACTATAGGCAAAACACGAGTTTTTTTCAAAATCGTAGATCTTCGCTTAGAAAAGAGATAATGGAATTAAAATTTTTTTATCGTGAAGATAAATGATCATATAATATAGGAAAACTATAGAGAAGTTACAACAACAATAACTTAACCCTCAAAATACCGTTCAAAATTGCACTTTTTTTTTGATTTTGGATTTTGGCTCCCATTCGACTAGAAAACACTATTTTTAATACACCATTAGCACTGTTTCTGAAAGATTTCTCTTTATTTTATCTTAAGACTTGATTGTTGGGACATTGGATGCTGTACCCGAGTGGCCAGATTGGAAAAAGAAAAGCTACCTTTAAACTCTAATAACTCGTAAACTATCAGCTTTCACAGAAAAATTGATATAACAAAGATGGTTATACTGGTCGATATCTTGACCAAAGTGCAGCATTTAACCCTTTAATGCAGAGTCTGTCATATATGAAACGCTTTTTAACCCTCCCAAGGCAGAGGCAAAATGGTTCTCAATATGTTTTCAACGTACTTTTTATTTATTTTTATTTTTTATTTATTTTTATTTTTATTTTTAATATTTTCATTTTTTATTTTATTTTTTTCATTTATTTTTTTTGTTATTATTATTTTACTATGAAAAATTTTTCTACGATTAATATCTACGTCAACATGAGAAAAAGCACGTTCAAAAGCATATTGAGAACCTTTTTCCTCTGCCTTGAGAGGGTTAAAAAGCGTTTCATATATGACAGACTCTGCATTAAAGGGTTAAATGCTGCATTCCATTATCTCTTTTCTAAGCGAAGATCTACGATTTTGAAAAAAACTTGTGTTTTGCCTATAGTGCGTCGCCAGTGGGCATTCTTTCATATATGTATGTATGTGCCATTGCTACCGTTATATATTTTTTGTCTACTCGGTTATTCCCTGGGGAATTCATGCTTTATTTAAATTTAAAAAATTAAATTACTACACCATTTTAATTAATTAGTGTGTAGTCCAGTTTTGTTATGTAGAAGTTTCGTTAGTATACACTGCAATTTTTACACATTGAATATACATATCTGCATATTTATATATTTACGCGTATCTATTTACATTTATTTATGTACAAGTCTACAAAATCTTATTATTTATAAAGCGATTTTTAATCTTCGTTGCTTAACACACGTTTTATCAATTACTTCTTGTGTTGTAATCGGCATATTATTATGTACCGCTAACATCGTTAAACCATTCAGCCGCTCCTTAATTGTATAAAAAGAAGGGACAAATAAGATAGCATATTCAACAATTGAGTAGTCCACTTGCAAAGTGCGCTATGTAATTTTTTTTTAGAGTTTTAGTTTTTGGTGGGTTTTATGTCCACTAACAGCAGAGTGAAAATTTTTCTATATTCTGAAAAAATAGCATGAAATGTTAACTACTCTTGCAAAAGTCGCTATAATATTTATTTATACACTTTCAAATGTCTTCTCTTCGTATGAACTTAGAAAGCTGCAAGAAAACGTGGTAGTTTCGGTGCCTAGTGGAAGAGGTCGCAAAATAGAAGCAAACTAATCTTCCTAGAGCAGAGAACGCGAAAAGCTAAAAAAAGCTAGCTATGTAAAAGGTACTGTTTCAAAACTTGCAATATTAAATTTTTAAATATAAAATTTGCAAATCTACCATACTGCAATTTTATTTTTTTAATGGTATTAGGCTCTTATTTATCCAAATTTTCAGGTAATAAAAAAAGATACAGTTCGGATGTTACTTGTTGTCGTATACGTTTTTTTTAATTTATGGTTTACTTTTATAAAATCACATCATTAAAAAATAATTTGTCATTCGTCTGAAATAAAAAAAATTTAAATCAGAAGGATAAAATAGTATTGTTATTAATTCATAAGTAAATAATTGTAGTTCAATGACGAAGGGGAGGGAGGGATCTATCCCCCCACATCCCCCCTGGCTACGCCACTGACCCAAGAATAGCTTAATGATCCTAGGATTAAGACGCTAAATAGATAATTTTTTCTAAACGTAGATAATTTTTTCTCTTCGCTCAATATACAAAAGTACATATTTACGTTAAAAATTACAGAGTTTTACAATTATATTAAGGAAAAGCCAAAAGTTTTGAAACAAATTCACAGCAACAAAAAATACGACTTATTTCTAGTACAACGCTTTTATCAACTTGCAATGTTGTATGTCCAGACCACCATTTATACTATAAATATAGCAAAGGTATTTATGGCAAAGTCTAGATATCAACCTCGTCGTAGGTATCATATCAAAGACATACAATTAGAAGCCCCTAGATGTCGCGCCGCCAGAAGAAGTTATATATTGCGCCTAAAAATATGCACTACATACGCTACAGCAGAAATGGACGACAAGCCATTTATATATGTATGCACATATGTATGTATATACTAAACGTGAGTACAAAACATTTTGCAGCATAGTCTTCTGCTCTCTTTTCACTGTAAGTTGAATTATTTTAATATCTATTGCAAAATTTTATACAGACAAGACTAAACAGTATAAATCAAAAAAAAATGTAAAGAACTTTTTAATATACCACGCTAAAAATTAGAAAATAATATTTGTTAGTCCCATAGAATTTGTTTTGATAACTTTTGATTTTGTAATTTTAGTCGTTTAAACCATTTATGAGATTGAAAATGAAAAGCGTGGGTGTTTTTGTGTTACATTTACCAAAGTGTCCCGGTTTGGCAACGGAGATATCTTATGAAGAGCGCTCTGAGCGGGCCAAACGCATGAAAAGTAAAGATTTTGGAGATTCTGCCCCAGCTGAATATTCTGACTCATGCCAATCAAATGAAACTAGGAGAATCAAGTAAGGTGGAGGAATCTAAATTTTTGAGAGAAGTTTCTTCTTGCACTCCGTCGGGCGAAAATAAATATTTAAAACCTTTTAAATCTTCAGCCGCTGCTGGAAGCATGATCAAAACATAGTAAGATAGAACTGTTCTCTCAATTCGTCGGACATGATTTTTTGAAAATCCTTACTAATATTATAAATCTGAAAGTGAGTTTGTTTGTTTGCTACGCTTTCACGCTTTAACTACTCAACCGATCATCATGAAATTTTGGACGCTGGTGTTTTTTACCCCAACTTAAAATATAGGATAGATTTAATCTCGATTAGACGAGGGGCTTGGCACCTCCCCCTACAAAAGTAATATTTTATACTGAATATCTTTGATATTGAATATTTGTGATAGAGTACTGGAGCTTTGTATGGAGATATATTAAATCACTTCCATACTCATGGAGGAGGTCTGCCACCTGTTTAAAAAACCAAATTCCACTTGAAGTAAGGGAATTATTTATTTGAAAAGTATATTAAAAAAATTATGCCAAGGGGTTTAAAAAAATTGTTGTTTGAAAATATTTTTGAAAGGGTTGCCTCCTGTTTGAAAAGTCAAATTTAAATTATTTATTCGCAAGCTATCTGAAAAATTAAAATATGGGTGTCATACGAAAAATTATTATGAAAGCTACAGATTGAACATTTACAAAAGTATAAAGGAGTTTTACAATGGTTGCCACCCGTTTAAAAATTAAAATCAATTATCAATTAATTTAATTAAACTACTAAAATATGGGTACCAATCGAAATGTTTTTGAAAAGGGTTTTAGTTCTAAACTAATGTAGGAAGGTCAAAAGTTACTTGAGTTAAGGGAATCAGGTAATTGGAATATGTTCACAATATCGGTGTCGGACGAAAGGGGTTTAATCAGGGCTATCACTGAATCCGTCGTAGGCCGAAATTTCGCGAAATCTACGAAAATGCTATCACTAAATCTGAATAGATACGAACGAAACATACATTATGAATGCATTCGGATTCAGTTATCTTAGTTTCATAGATTTTACGAAAATCTGACTACGATGGTTTCAGCGATAACCCAGAATAAGGTTTTCGTTGGGAAATAGTTTGAAGTGGGTTGCCACCAGTTTTAAAAGTCGAATTTAAATTAATTATACTCAAGTTAATGTGTCAAAGATAAGAGTGTTTTGAAATGTTCAGCATGAACATGTAGAATTTTCTAAGGTATTTGAAGAGGGTTGCTGTTTTAAAACTAAATTCAAATACAATTATAAGTTTAATAAGTTATAAAAACATTAATTGAAAGAGTCTCGAAAAGGCTTTATTTCTAAGACACATATGTATAGCAGGGTTTCCACATGTTTAAAAATTCAAATTTTACTTGAAATGTTAGACGAGAGAGGTTTAAAAAGTTGCCAACTGTTTAAAAATTTAAATTCAATTTATTCAACAATTTCAATGAATTATTACAATAAGGGAATCAATCGAAATGGTTTTGAAAGGGCTTCATTTCTAAACTACATGGAAGTAAGAAAAAGTATCACAAGAGAGAGGTTTAAGAGTCTAATATTGAAAATATTTTGAAGATGGTTAAACAAATTTTAAGTCTTCTGTCTTTGGCATAGTTTAACTATGTTGAGTCTTATTGAAAATACACATAATGTAGCACGCAGAAATTTCATGCACTCAGCGAAGCGGGTGAGGGCGATCTAGTATAGTTATAAAACTGAAAATTAAAAAATGAAACTGTTCAAAAGTTTTGTTGTTTGAGATTGGAAATGAGAATGTGTGTGTTAGTTTGTGAGTAAATTCAAGTAGGGATGAAAACGGGAATATCAGATTGTACCTAATATCCTTACTAATATTATAAATCCGAAAGTGAGTTTGTTTGTTTGCGACGCTTTCACGCTTTAACTACTCCACCGATCATCATGAAATTTTGTACACTGCTGTCATTTAGCCCAAATTAAAATATAGGATAAATTTAATCTCGATTAGACAAGGGGGCGTGGCACTTCCCATACAAATGGAATTTTTTATACTGCATTTCTCAGGAAATATTTTTGATAGATTACTGGAACTTGGTATGGAGATATATAAAATCATTATCTACTCATGGATGAGGGCTGCCACCTTTAAAAAAAAATTAAATTCAACGTCAATTATGGGAGTTATTTATTTGAAAGTTATATTAAAAAATTGACGTCAAGAGGCTTAAAAAAGCTGTAGTTCCAATATATTTTCAAACGGGTTGCCACCTGTTTGATAAGTCAAATTTAAATTAATTATACGCAAGCTATCTGAAGAATGAAGATATGGTTGTCTAACGGAATATTGTACTTTATAAGAGCGTACAAATGCTGGGGTATGCCGACGACATCGATATTATCGGTAAAAACAAGGGCTACGTCTGTTCTGCCTTCTCGGGATTGGATAGAGAAGCAAAGCGAATGGGTCTGGTGGTGAACGAGGACAAAACGAAGTATCTCCTGTCATCACACAAACAGTCAGAGCATACGCGTCTTGGCACCCACGTCACTGTTGACAGTTACAAGTTTGAAAAAGTAGACGACTTCGTTTATTTGGGAACCAGCATTAACACCAATAATAATGTCAGCCTTGAAATCCAACGGAGAATCACTCTTGCCAACAAGTGCTACTTTGGGCTGAGTAGGCAATTGAGAAATAAAGTCCTCTCTCGTCGTACAAAGATCACACTCTATAAGTCACTCATCATGCCTGTGCTGGTGTATGGCGCGGAAGCATGGACAATGAAAGCATCTGATGAGGCGGCTCTTGGAGTTTTCGAGAGAAAGATTCTGCGAAAGATTTACGGACCTTTACGCGTTGGTGATGGCGAATAGCGCAGACGATTTAACGATGAGCTGTATGAGCTTTACAACGATATAGACATAGTGCAGCGAATTAAAATTCAGCAGTTCCGCTGGCTTGGCCATGTCGTTCGGATGGACAGAAACGCTCCTGCTCTGAAAATACTCAACACGGGCCGCGATGCTGGTAACAGAGGAAGAGGAAGGCCTCCTCTGCGTTGGAAAGACCAGGTGGAGAAGGACTTGGCTTCACTTGGCATTTTCAATTGGCGTCAGTTAGCACAGAAGAGAAATGACTGGCGTGCTGTTTTGGACTCGGCCAAAATCGCTTAGGCGGTTACAGCGCCAATTAAGAAGAAGAAGAACGGAATATTGTTAAGAAACTTTTAGTTTGAAAGTTTTGAATAATATTAAAGTCTTTCACTGGGGTTGCCGCCTTTTTAAAAATTAAATTCAATTATTTAAAATTAAATATTTTGGTAAAAGGAAAGCATCGGTTCTGGCGGTTGATTTATCGGCGGTGATGTGAGATTTACCCCTGCACAACTCAACTCTGGTGTCCCCGAATGAAGCTTTAACGCATAATAATACTGGCAAATCACATCCATTGAGCCAATCGTAACGCACAAGAGTTCGATATACATATGCAATGGTGCAATAGGTCGATTTAATTTGACATCCACGGTACCTTTTCTAACTTGGCGATTATTCGTAACGACTCCAGGGCTCCCTGGCAACCCTTTTCGGAAAAAGTATTGCCTTTACCGTTACCAATACATATTTGGAATATTGGCCAAATTTATGAATAAGAGTTTTAGTAATAACTTAACTCCAGCGCCAGCTGGCAGGTTAAATTGTAAAACTACACTACCCAGAGAGCCACTCAAAAGCACACAAAAAACTTCGTTAAAATCGGTCCGGGCATTTAGAAGGATTTCACTCACAAACACACATACAGAAGAATTATATATATATACGTTTTTACGGCGCAACGCCCTCTTTTCAAATAGCCCATTTTTCTCCGGTATTCTACCATGAACACTTACAGAGATATGCAGTATCGGTTTGTATGGGAGGTGCCACGCACTCTTAATATATCGAAATTTTGTTCAGCCTATAATCATCCTTGGGACGTCTGAAGCAAATGTCCGAAATTTCAAAAAAATCGGTTCGGCCATTCTCGAGCTTTGCGAACACATAAAAAACGGCTTTCAAAATATGTAGTGTTATAGAAGATTGGTATCAATCGAAATGATTTTTTAAGGGTTTCAAATTGAGTTCGGGGGATAAGTTAATTGAAAAAGTATGACAAGTGAGAAGTTTAAGAAAGTTTTAGTTTGAAAATATTTTGAAGATGGATAAACAAATTTTAAACCTCCTGTTTTTTAATTGAGTTTTCTTGAAATAAATTTTACTCAATGTAGCACGCATAAATTTCATACACTCAGCGAAGCGGATGAGAGCGATCTAGTCATAAAATAAATGTACCTAAATGAGACAGATTAAACCAAAAAAAAGTTACATCAATCAGTTGTAGTTTTTTTTATAAATTTTATTTAAAACATGAATACAAAAGATGGATGCACTCTAAACATGATTACTTTTTTTTTAACTGAGCCTATATCTATAGACTGAAGTCTAATGGGAATCGGAGAATCGTTGTTTTTGTTTAATTTTGACTACTAAAAAATATTGGCGAAAAAGACAAAAAACACACTTTGCGAAGTATACTTCTTTATCCAGCTTTTTATAAAACAACAGGAAAAGTCTGCTAATTTATCCGAGAAAATAATCAAATTGCCGTAAGTAACTTCGAAAGCATTTTAAATATATTTCCAGAAATCAAAAGGCGAATATGGGTCAAATTGCTATTGTTCTCATCTAAAAAAAAAATATGAAATTTGAGGACATCCTGGACGCTGGACTGTATGAGCGAATAAAGGCTGGTTTTCATTATGTCATATTTTGACAACAAAATTTGTTGACATATTTTGACACGACTTTTTCTCCTTTATTCCTACTTTTATCGATGATATTATAGGCCAAAAACTTACAAATGTACATGCCTGAAGGCCTATTCTGATCTAAATCAATAAAAAGGCCATTTTACAACGCTTTTATCAACTTGCAATGTTGTGTGTCCACACACCATTCATTGCTTTGCAAAGATCCTCGTCGGTTGAGAGGTAGATGTCGCCCTATGCACTACGTACGCTACAGCGAAAATTGACGACATGCCATTTCTTTAAATGAAATTAATTGGTGCTCGTATGTATGTACATACATATGTATATGCATGTGTGTGCACCAATCTATTAATATCGTTTAATTATTTTAATATACATATATTGCAAAATTTTATAAAGACAAGACTAAAAAGTAGAAGAAAAACTATATACAAAGAAATTTTTAATATACAACGCTTTTATAAATGGACTAAAAAGTAGCAAATAATATTTCTCAGTCCCATAGAATTTGTTTTGATTACTTTTCATTTTGAAATTTTAGCAAAAGTTATTATAAACCATTTATGAGATTGGATATGAAAAGCGTGGGGCGCATGTAATAGGAAATAAAAACAAAAATAAATTTGTTATTCCGTAGAGTGAAACTTCACTACATTTCCGAGAGTGAAACTTCACTACGTTCGTCATAAAATTTTAAAGGCTGGCAATGCAACATAAGCAAATATAGAGCAAGAGCAAGTGTTAGCAAAAACCAAAACCTTGGTTGAAATATCTAATACTAGATCGCCGTCACCCGCTTCGCTGAGTGTATGGAATTTCAACGTGCTTCACTGAGTAAAATTTATATCAAGAAAACTCAATTAAAAAACAGGAGGTTTAAAATTTGTTTAACCGTCTTCAAAATATTTTCAAACTAAAACTTCCCTTGAAACCCATTTCGATTGATACCCATATTACAATAAATCATTAAAAATATTGAATAGTTTGAATTTAACCTTTCAAAAAGATGGAAACCTATGTGATATATATTCAATACCATTTAGATTCATACCAATCTTCTTTACTAATATATATTTTGAAAGCCGTATTTTATTTGATTTCTTTGAAATTTCAGGCACCTGCCCCAGATGCCCCAAGGATGGTTGTAGGCTAAACAAATTTTCGATGTATAAAGGGAGCGTGGCATCTCCCATATAAACCGATTGCATATCTCTGGATGTGTTCATGATAAAATAGTGGAACTTGGTCCGGCGATATATGAAATCAATATTTTACTCATGGAGAAAAATTGGCTATTTGGAAACCGTACAAGCACATACATATAATTCTTTTATATGCTTGTTTGTAAGTGAAATCCTCCTAAATGCCCGGAACGATTTTAACAAAGTTTTTTGTGTGCTTTTGAGTGGCTCGCTGGATAGTGTTTCATTTCACAATTTCACTTGCCAGTTGGCGCTGGAGTTAAGTTATTACTAAAAATCTTATTTATGATCCACTTTGGCTAATATTCAAAATATGTATTGGTAACGGTAAAGGCTATACCACTGCC